>NC_045447.1:93025982-93088040 GCF_002776525.5 Piliocolobus tephrosceles | reverse complement strand
AAGGAAGGAAGGAAGGAAGGAAGGAAGGAAGGAAGGAAGGAAGGAAGAAAGAAAGGAAGAAAGAAAGAAAGAGGCTTGTCTTGGAATAGAAATGAAGCCGATTTACGTTATTTAAGAGGAAGAGTGAAATTAAGGAAGGAAGGGATGAGAGGAGGGAGGAAAAGAGGGAAAGTGAGAAAGAGGGAAGGAAGGAGGAAGAGGGAAATAGTAGTTTCAGATGAGTGTAATTTCATTAAGTAATGAACTTCTTGTTGGTGCATATAAGTGTGAAAATTCTCCATTAACAAGTTGCCTTTGGAATGTGCTTCATTTCAGTTAATGGTAGTTACTCCTTAACCTTTGCCCAGACACTATTTTATTCATTTACTGCATATCTCTTCTCCACAACTGATTTTAATTAATTCCTTAAAAAGGAATAAATTCATTAAAGGGAAAAGGTGTATGGTGCCCATTTTAAATAGTCTTACTCAACTGAAATCCTCTTAAAGAATATTTAATGAGGAAATAATATTATACATGAATGAAATCTTGAGTTAATGATAAAATTGCCCAACCTGTTAAGACAACTATTAATTGAATAAATCTAATGCATACATTTATAAAGCTGCTAAAAATATGGTGGCAAGCCCATATTCCCTCCTTCACTCCTGTACTTCCTCTAATGATTCAGGGCTAAAGAGTGTATAAGTAATGTGTAGGATGCTCTCCTAAAAAGCAGACATTTATTTCCAAAGCACTAGAACTTGCTAGGTATCTTCAAGGTATTAAAATAATGAGAAATGTTCAGAGAGCTATTAAAGACATCATTCTAAGATGGTTGAATTTTATAATTTCCTATATATTTATGAATGCATTTGTTACTGTTGATTCCTTCTTCACGAAGCTTTACAGAAATACTCAAAGGATTTTGTCTTAGGACTTATTAGGTTGCAAGTGACCAAACTTTAACTGGAGCCAGTTTTAATACAAATAAGGAATCTACTTGGCTATTGATCCTGGATCCAGGGCCTCAGAAGATGGCATTCAGACTCCACCTCTCCATCTTTTAGCTCTCCTCTCCTCTCCTCTATATGACTTTATTCTCAGGCAGATTCTCTTTACATATGACCCTTCCAGCACCAAGTTCGTATCTTAGCAGCTAAACAACCCTTATGGAGAGACAGAAAGACCCTAACCTGGTTCTCATTGGTGGAGACTAGATCAGGTATAATGCCCTAACCAACCACTGTCATTCTGACTAGCAAGTCTGAGGCACATGTCCACCCTGAGGAGAAGGATTAGTCCTACCCAAACTAAGTGACTAAGATTGAGGGACAGGAGACTCTCCAAAAGTTAATGGGACATCATTACCAAAGAGGGGAAAAGGCAAAAACAAGGACTGTTGAGCCATTAAAATTAACTGATACCCAAAGCAATTATCTAGTGTAAACCCATTTTCTAACTGAGAAGACTGACATCTAAAGAGGCTATACATGCATACCTGGTAGTGCCAGAATTTCAGAATCATGCTGAGCTTTAGGCATTCTTCTATCATTCATCTGTGCTTTGGAAAACTGATGGACTAAATGGACTCCACTGTCCTCAATCTGACATCTGGCGACTCTGATTCGGGGTGGAGTATGGGGGCAGTGACTCTGAATGAGCCAGACACCAGCAGCCTTAGTCCCAGCCCCATCATTTAAAAGTCATGTAACTTTGAGAAATTCACTTCTGTTCCTTGGCCTTTAGTTTCTTTACCCATAAAAATAAGAAATTAGTATTAATCAATGGTTTTTGGCCTTTTTATTGGGGTCGAACCTTTTTTACAAATTAAATATCAATAACCCTCAATTAAGTAGTTCCCAGTCCATGTGTATTTAACTGATGTATGCTTCGGACTTGGATGCTTTATGAGTGCATCGCTATTCAAAAGAACTTGTTCATCAATGACTAGGAAAATCCTTATAAATGTCACAGCAGCACTCAGTGGGATTGTTACCAGACAATGTTGTAAGTTATATGGAGAGTCATCAATGAAATACCCCATAGAGCATCCCATCCTCCCATCCTTAACCACATACCCGGCACTCCCATTTGGGACCTGGAGTTTATACACCGGCACTGGAAGGTTTTCTGTTAGAGTTGTCATTTGTGCTTTTAGGTAAGCAATTTGTGATTATCAGAGAAGTGTCCTTTAGTGGTTCAGAGGGAATTTGTCAAAGACTATCTCTGGAACCCCAAAACTCAGAAGGACCTGTGGTGAGAGCATGGGGAGCTAAACTGAGGAGAGAATTGGAGCCAAGTGTCAAAGGTGGGCAGCATGCTGGTTCATATTTTCACTGACAGGAAATAAGCTGTCTCTTACATGAGCTCTTTGAGAGTTGACTACCTACAACTGGCACAATGGAATCCTTCATTGCAATTGCCTAGAAACAAATACCTTTTGATGCCTGGATTTTTAAGTCACACATGCCTTCCAAGATACATCCCTCTCGCTTGTGAGAGAGTGCCTGCCTACCATACAAATCAAATGTGGGGAAGGGGGTTCATCTCGCTAATTCCCTCTGTGGAACATTTGGGCTCCCCAGAACTTGTTGGGAAGCCAGTGAACCAGATATTCTTTCACATCCCACCAGCTCTAAAGTGTGAAACACAATACAAAGTGAGGTGTTCTCAAATTCTTAATGTCCATTGGTGGGCAAGCTGAGAAAAGAATTTTCTCACATCTGAGTTTTCATTTACTTAAAGTGTTCTCTTGCACTTGCTCTCTCTCTCTCTCTCTCACACACACACACACACACACACACACACACACACACACACACAGAATCCTTTAGAGTCTTACAAGTAACATGCTAACCCACAACCTAGGGTCATCATTTGATTTTTGCTATTACTAGTTTTTTCCCTTGGTAACTTCACAAGAAATTAAAGTTTCTCTGCTGTATCTTCTGCTGGAAAGGCAGATTGAGGGAAAGTACATATTTAGATTTGATTTGATTACAGCTCCTGCAAAAACCCCATGTGGAGATTATGTCCTGGTGGTATGTTCAATTGCACAACAGAAGGTAGCAAAACAGGCATTTAAAGCTAGTCCCTGATTTATGGGTGAAATCTTCAGAGTGGGAGTGCCTGGGAGCAGAGAGTGTAATTGTTGAGTGTGCTGATTGGAAAGATAGGGGAAGAGAGAAAACAAATGTCTGGTTACACAATATTTTTTAGTGTACTTAAACTGAGACTATTTTGTCCACCGTCAAGGAAACAAATTGCTTAACCGTAATCTATGTAACAATTTCTCCCACACATAGATGTCATTTCACTATTAAATGAGGCTTTTTTCCTGCAAATTTCAGCCCACAGACTATCTTGCCTTAAGGAGGAGGCTTTGCCTTTTCATCTCCCTGTACCTACATCATGCCTTCTCCCCATGAAGGTTTTTCTCTCTGTATTACTATGCACTTAATTTTATGCAATTTTGTAATGATATTACTTATAGTATAATTGTAGCTTAAAATGTATGTATTCTATGAACTAAAAAAACTTGAAACTTATCTGTTAAAGCTGTGCTTACATGAATAAACATTATATCTTTTATCTGATCCTTGATCGGAGTTAGAAGGCTAGCTCCCCTAATTTCCCTTTCAAACCAGTGAAAATCTAAAGGAAGGGAAGGTTAAATGATGTATTTACATCTTCACTTTTTTAGACAGCCCTTGAATACCAACAGCTGTGTGTATAATTTCTTTTTTCTTGGAGTTCAGACAAAACTGGTGAATCGGTTAATATATCTTCTTCATGGTTAGTTTTTTTCTTTGAGAAAGAAAACCTATGCTATGCACAATATTAAGCATTTTATAAGCATGATTTTATTTGTACCCCCTTTACCTATGGGGAAACAGCCTCTAATTTAACTTGACTGACCTAGAATTAGACAGCCAGTATTTGGATTGGGTGGGTCTGACTCTAATGTCCACACTTGCCTACTGCATCATGGAGCCTTCAGTACACACCAATTTATTTTTAGTATGACAAATTTACATGAACATTCAGAAAGGGTATTGACTTAAATAGGGTGAGGCTGACTCAAGTATTACGTAAGTGCTGATTAATATCTACCAGTCATGTGACCACAAGATGCATCGTTTCCCTACTTGGAACCTCATTTTTCTCAATAGTGAGTTGAACAAAGCTATAAGATGCCTTCTAGTGCTAACAATCCAACAGTGTGTTATTTGATGGAAAGTTTTAGCTTAGACTCCTATACCTAACTGTATAGGAATCTAAAACTGAAAAAGAAAATATGTGAATTCAAATCCTCATGAGTTAATAAATCTAATCTACATTAAGATAATGAGAAGACTCCACTTACAGAAACAACACCCAGAAAAGAAGGGTAGAACCCTGTGTGTACCTTAATTTGCTACAGAAACTCCTCCCTATCCCCAGGGGTAAGTTTGAGAGTGAAGTGCAAGATAGTATCATAAGCATTTGCAATGATACAAAGAGCCAAAGATTTTTCATTTATTATTTCACCTGGAGATATTTTTATGCTACCATTGATTTAGCTGCATTTATTTCTGCTTATTGTCCTCTTCTTGGATTGCATTAAAGCTTAGCTAACAAACAACTCAAACAAATCAAGAACAAAGGCTTTTATAAAAATGTTGTAACCATTTCAACTGAGGAACATGCCTGAGTCAGTGCAGCAGGCTGCTAAGCCCCACAGTGGCTTAGTAGCTACTGCTCTGGAGCACTTGGCTCTAGTGGCTACTGTTCCAGGTCCTCCTACCTTGATGAGGTTTTAGGGATGTGGTTGATATAAAATCCAGTAAGTTTTGTACATTGACAGGGAACATGACAGGACACAGAATCGATAGCTTGCGAAAGGGGAAAACAATTTGAACATGGTGTTTCTTGTTTTTTTTTTGAGATGGAGTCTCACTCTGTCACCCAGACTGGAGTGCAGTGGTGTGATCTTGGCTCACTGAAACCTCCGTCTCCTGGGTTCAAGCAATTCTCCTACTTCAGCCTCCCGAGTAGCTGGGATTACTGGTGCCCGCCACTACACCTGGCTAATTTTTGCATTTTTAATAGAGACGAGGTTTCAGCAGGTTGGCCAGGCTGGTCTCGAACTTCTGACCTCAGGTGATCTGTGCCTCCCAAAGTGCTGGGATTACAGGTGTGAGCCACCACACCCAGCCTGAACGTGATATTTCTAATTTTCCTGGATGTGATTAGAAGGAGGTTTCCCGGGTGGGAGGAGTAAGCCAAAAGCCCTTGGTAATAGGATGATTAGAGAGATGCAGAGAAATACTTAGTTGGCTACAGGAATTGTTGTAGAGAGAAATGGGCAAAATTTAAAATGTGGAAATGACAATGAGAATTGAAAGAGAAATGGGCAGATAAATTTTTGTTCTGAAGCTGAATCACTGGATATGGAGGTCAATTATATAAAGAAGGTGAGAAAGAAGGCATGATCAAAGATATTTCTGAGGCTCCTGGCTTAGACAACTAAGTAGAGGGTGGTGCCATTGTGTAAGAGAGGGGAAGCAGGAGGAGCAGCATGTATAAGCGACATCTAATGAGCTCAATTTGGGAACATGTTGAGTCTGTGCTAGCTGCAGGTTATCAAAGCAGAGATGTGGAGTGGGGAAGAAGGCTGAATTGGCAATATAAAATTTGGATGTCATTAACATATAGGTAGCAGAAGCTACAGGTATGGAAGAGATCCTCCATCAATGCTAAGTAGACTGAAGCAGGAGAAGGTTTCAGGATAGGACTCTGAGGAACACAGGTATGTTAGATGTGGGCAGAGGGAAAGGTATCTGCAAAGAGATGTAAAGAATCACTAGGAGGTAGGAGGGTAATGGAAGGCAAAGATCAAGAGAGCTTCAAAAAGGTGAAGAGTCTAATGATGAAGAAAAGTCCAGAACAGGAAGTTGAGTGAAATTAGACAATCTACACCAATTTTGCAACTTTGACTGTGGACAAGCTTATTCAAGTGCATAAAAATAATGTGATACATGGTGTAGTAGAAAGATGACTGACCTTTCCTTTCCCACCTCTATGGCCTTGGGCAGGTCCTTTAAGTAATTAGAATCTCATATTCACATCTGTAAAACAGGAGCCAAATTAACATTTTTGTGTTTAGAGGACTGATATAAGAATACACAAATGAAAGAAAAATATTTGCACTTGGCAATATGAAGCAAATGCAGGGTAGACGTCTTGGTGGTTATTGACATGGTATACATGTGTGTATGCCTAACTTAGGACATTTTTAAATGACTTACATCTTGCTGACATGAAGTATGAGGCTCTGAAAATAGGTACTATTTTTTGGTGACATATATGTCATCTGGTAGATGCCAAATACTTAGTAAAACCTTTCCATGATGATAACCATTATTAGAATGAATAAACCAAACTCTAAAGTAAAAGCTTAATTGCCAGGCTGTCTGAAAAAATAAGTTAAATTTGGCTTTTCCCACCCTAAGCAGGTATTTGGCAGCAAACACTTCCGTTCGAAAAGAGAATAATGTACACTGTGAAGACTTCCAGAAAAGCAATGCTCTCCCATTCAGAAATAATACAATTTTTGCAGCTGTTTCTAGATTCCAATCCAATTAAAGCTCTACTTAAATTGTTCTCTCCTCATTCTTGATTGGTATGGAATGCAATAATGCCTGGCAATTGTCCATAGCAGGCATTAAAGGTAATGAATTTCTTAGAATCCCATTCCTTATCTATAATGAAAATATCACCCACCTATCTCATACAAGCAAGATGCTGAATTAGCCATGAAGATCTTGGCAGCATTTGCAGAAATGGGTAAAACCAGTACCGGAAGCTGTGGCTTGCTAACTGCTTTGCATTCTTCATTATGAGTGAGCATTGAACACACACGTATTCCATAAATACTGATTCTTGTATCTAAAGAAGGTATAGCATCTTCCTCAGGTTCCACGTCTTTACTTACAGTCATTAAGTCTAAACTTGGAGAAGGTTAGAGTTATTTTTCTACCATGATTGGAGAGTTATTTATTCAAACTACCTGGTAAAAATTAGTAACTCTGTAATTTTTTAAATACCAAAACCCAGCAGTAGCTTAAATGTGCAAAGTATCAAACCATGCTTGATTTAAGGTCTTAACTCTGGTTTCTTATTTAATGACCCTTCCTTCCTGACTTGAGCAATATCAGATACAATCACAAGAGATAATAAAAACTTGCAAGAAAGAGTAAAGGGTGAGATATTTGGAATCTGGGATGGGACTCTGAACCTATACTACATTCCTAATCTATCAAAAATAAAATAAAAAAGGAGGAGGAGAAAGAAAAGAAGAAATAAAATAAAAATGCAGAGATTAATTTGAAAATTTGCAAAATCAACATACCACTAAAGAGAGACAATAACTAAAAGCCACTGTTGGGGCTTTTGGAGCATTAATGAATACTTATTGAGACCTTTTAATGTTCTTGGAATGAGACTGTCACATTCCATGATTATTTCTTAAAGAAATTCAACTGCTGCTTCTAACTGTTGTAAAATAGTTCCTGAGGAGTTCCTCAGTGCTAGGCACTCTGCCATGTGCTCTGCATACAGAAGTCAACCAGACGCTTGTTCGATTTATCACCATTATGTAAAGCTGTAGGGTGTGCAGCATAAGGAAGGGAAGGGTAAATTAGGGACCTGGAAGTCCCGCCATGGGTAATCTACAGCACTCTGGAGAGTTAGGTTCCATGCTAGGTTGTCAACCATTCTAAATGAAAGAACAATAGACTCCAATGAAAGAACTTGAAGAATGTACCTGATACTTTTCAAAGTAGTAATAAAGTGAGTTTTAAGTAAGGGGAGTAGATAGTATACATATATTTTCATGCTCCAAAAAAATCCTTAAAAAAGCATGTCTTCTTCACTTCTTTGTAAATAAACAAACTGATTCAGGGTTTTAAGTAACTTGTTCAAGTTCCCACAGTTGTGTGTGGCTGTATCAACCATGACTATTTTGATTTCAAGCTAATGAAAGAAACTTGACTTACAACATATCAGGCAGAAGGAAGACTCGTGGTTTACTTAACCAAACTCGGAGAAGAGTGGAAGTGCAGCTGGTCCTCAAGGATGACTAGAATCAAGTTCAAATGCTGCCAGGAGTCCCTCCCTCAGTCCCAGTTCCTATTATTTCTGGCTTCATGCTTTCATATAGCTCTCCCTCCTTGGAGTTAGAAACATGGCTATTTGACAACTCAAGTTTCCAACTCCAAAAACCACCTGGGTGTCAAGTTAAAATTTTCTTAAGGAAATGTAGTGATTGGTTCAACCTAGATCTGATGCCCATCCTTGGACCAATCAGTGATCGAGGGTGCTGGGATATAAGTGAACCACTTGAGTTAAGAATCAGGTAACTGTGGCCAATTGTGTAGGGGGCCTCTAAGACGGTAGAAACTTCTTTTCAAGCCACCACTGTGAACTGACAAAGACCAGATGTCAATTACAATTTTTCACCGCCTATATAATTGCTTCCAAAAAAAAAAAAAAACAGATCTGTGTCAATCAAGTCATTTACATTTTCAGTAGGGCAATAGGAAAGAAAGCTGCCTACGTTCAAATTCTGGCTGCATAACTTATTAGCTGTGTGGCCTTGGACAAATTACTTAATGCCTCCTACTTAAGTTTCTCATCTGCAAAATTGTAGTAATAATGTTACTTACTTCACAGAGATCTTGAAATAAAATAGCCCCAAACTGAATTTCGCCTCCTTTCCCCTGAAACCTGCACTTTCTCACAGCTTTCCTTTGTCAATTAATGGTGTCAACAATTTCTCAGATTTCACGTTCAAAATCTTAGAGTTATCTTTGAGGCTTCCCTTTCTTCCACGTCTTATTTTCAGATGGTCTTCTACTTGCTATTTCATCTTTCAAGATGCCTTTTATAGTTATCACCACCACGTCACATGAGGCCCAATCAGTATTTATCTGGAGTATGGTTATAGCCTCCTAACAGGTCTCTCTTCTTAGAAAACCTAAACTCTTTGATCCAGTTTTGACAGCTTTTCCAAGTGACTCGTTCTCTTTGAAAATACTTTTCAACTCACTAATCTAAATAAGAAAAAGACAAAATTTTAGGTTTTCTGTCCTCCTACATCATTTGGTTTTTGGTTTCTTGAAATTCTTAACTTTAGAAAAAGACTGGATGTTGGATTAATGAGTATATCTGATGCTTTTAAATAAACTAATGCTTTTAATATAGTATATATGCCTAAATATGCTATACTTAATAAATTTGTTTTTATAAAATAATGTATGTGCCATGTTATTTTATACATTTGTTTAGTATATAAACAGACTATATCAAAAGCATTATTTTATAAATAAATTATAAACATATTAATGGAAATGTACATGTTAATATAGTTTATTATAAATTATTTATCCAAGGGATTGATTCTAAATTATTTTTCTTTTATTTGCAAATAATTTTCTATCAGTCAAATTTTGCTTTGTTTTAGTTAAGTGGGATTTGAAATACTGGACTGGGGAGAAGGAGCTATACAATTTTTAAAACAGAGCAGTCATATCGTATCATGAATGTGCTTGTTAAGAAGACGCTGATTATATTGAGATCAGTATGTTGGATGGAATGAAAGCCTAGATAAAGACTTAGCAGGTAAATGTCAGGTGAATTACCAAATGGAGAAAGGGCATCACACTACTTTTGTTCTTTTTTTTTTTTAATCTTGTTTATTTAAAATAAGATACATGCTAAAACTCTAGTTCTTTCTTAATTGATGACAAACTAGAAAAAAATCAGAGAACTTTGAGTTACAAATGTTGAAAGGCAATAGAGTACATTACTTGAATAATTAAAAAAGAAGGAAAATAATTGTCTTTTGAGGCTGTGAGATTTCAAACTGTGGTGAGAAATAGACTGCATAGATATATAACATCCCTGGCACTAATTTAGAAAATATACTATGAGTATTTATTTATTCTCAGAATTATTTAAAGTGGTTTCAGTGTGGGTTTGTACATTTTAAACACAAGTAATTTATACCACTTGAAAGCTGAAAAAAAAAAAACCTACAAAAAAACCTTACCTATTGTTTCAAAATGCTGTATATTTTTTTAAAATTTTGCCGTAAGTTGTATAACATCCTCTTAAATATGTAAGTGTTCAGTAAACATTTATACTTTCCTGTGCTCATTAAAATTTCACTTTTCATAGTAAATGTCATTTAATTTAAGCCTTGTTAATATTAAACAATGTAGAGTAAACATGAAGCGGATAAGAGTAAGTTTAGAAAAGTATGCTATTTTTGCTATCTTCTCTTAGTTGCAGATAATGTAGCATGTTGAATGCCTTCTACTTATGTAAAAGTACATAGTTTTGTATCATTCAAACCTCCCTTTTATAAAGTGGTGGCAAATGATTGACCTGCTTTTCATCCAATAATCACCTTTTTGGTTTAACTTCTTATTAAGCAGATACTGAAAATCAAACCAGCCTCTTTTGTATTCTAAAGAGACACACCACACACAAATGCACGCACTCAGACACAGAGTCAAACACACGTCACTGCACCCCAATAATGTAAACAACAAACACACCGAACAATCACCTGGTGATTTTGAAGTCAATGACTTCCATGACCACTTTTCCTCATCTTCAGTTTCAAAATAAGTCTACAGATGCTCGTGACCCTTTCCAATATCAGGTCAGGGTCTAATGGTTTCTAGTATAGCAGACACACATCTTTTGATTCTGAAGGGCATCATTATATGAAAAGACAGTTGCTATATGAAAAACTTCA
Organism: Piliocolobus tephrosceles; assembly: GCF_002776525.5. Classification (NCBI taxonomy): domain Eukaryota; kingdom Metazoa; phylum Chordata; class Mammalia; order Primates; family Cercopithecidae; genus Piliocolobus; species Piliocolobus tephrosceles. Next base: position 93,077,251 of record NC_045447.1, on the reverse strand, counting down.
AGCTGACCATGGTTCCTTATTTTACATGGGTTATGTGACAGTTTATCTACTGCAGGGTGATATGTGAATAGGCTGCATTAAGAGTTAAAAATGACTGAGTACCTAAATTATGTTCTCTTTCTGATATTAAGTTACCACTTGTCTGTAAACTATAGGTATACTTTTCTTTGAAGGCAAAGGGGGTTAAGATAAAAGAAGAGTATATGGAGAGCTTCTGCTATATTTGTAATGTTTCATTTCTTTTAAAAAATTATGAAGCTAAATATTAAGATTTGACAGGACTGGATGATGAACACCTGAGTGTTGCTATATTATACTCTATATTCTCTATCATTATAGTTTTCTATTTGCTTATTTTATTCTGAGAAATTAATAGAATTTTCAACCTTGGCAAAAGGTTTCTAGGTGCTGAAAAGTAAAATTCCAGCTTCTTAGCATGGCAAGCAAGCTTGTCATTATGTGGCTTCTGCTTGCTCCTCTGCCGTCACCGCTCTCCCTTTGGCCTCTCTGGAATTATTGACTCATTAACAGTTTCTAAAAGAGACAAGGGACTGCATTTCACCTCTTTGTATTCTCAAAATATCCCCATCCCAGTCCGTTTGGTAAACTCCTATTCCCACTGTAAAACCTCGGTTAGGCATCATCTCTGTAAAGGCCCATGTGACTCTTCCCCACAGAACTGGATTGTCTTTGCACCTGCAAGAAGCACATTACTGCATTGTGTTTTCATATATTTGTCTCCTCTAGACAATGAATTCCTTATAGGCCAGAGTTATTCACTCCTAGCACTGTCTGGCACAAATTTTTTAAAATTTTCATTAGTTATTATTCCTAATTTTTAAAGTAATGGATTCTCATTTTAAAGATTTCAACAATTTGGAAATGTATAAGGTAAAAGTATGTCCTCTTTCTCATTCCCAACTTCCTATACCAACTCCATGGTTAGTAGTGTCTTATTTATATTTCTAGAAGCATTATTTGCATATACTAGGATATAAGGATATAAACTAACATATGAATACATAAAGGCTCATAATCACTTTATATAAAAATGGGAAAGTGAACATTGTATATAATGTTCCCATATATACACATATATGTATATATATCCATACATATACATATATATGTATATATACACACACATATATGTATATATACACACAATGCTCTGCATCTTAATTTTTTAAAAAATACAACAAATTGCATCTACTTTGTCTTCTATTAGTCCCTATAGATCTTCATTATGCTTCTTAAAACCTCTAGATATCCCATATTATGCATGCAATTTAGGGGGACTTAAGAAGCAAGTAACACACAACCTGGTTGAAACTGTAAAGAGGATATAGAGGTTCATTAATTGGGAAGAACAACCTTGGGACTGGCTTGATTCAGCAATAAACACCGTCATCAAGAACTTATTTTTATCACTCTGCTTGGGATTCCCTGGTATTAGCTCTATCCTTGGATGGCTTCTCTCATGGTGGAAACAAATTGATATACAAAGACTAGTTTTCACATCTAAAGTCACACTCCTGAGAACAATAAAGTATGAAAATGCATGGTTTTCTTCATCCTCACCAATGCCAGATTTATCATTGAAACACAAGCATGTTGTTATTGCATATTGTTGATCAGAGAACTCTTGAATTCAGAACTTTCTGGTACCTTGCAGTACCAGAGATTAGTGTGAAAAAATTAGATTGATATATGGTCAAGATAATGGTGTTGATAATGGAGGTGAGAAAGTTTGGACCCAATTAATAGTTATACAAGAAGCTTGAGATATTTCATCAATTTGAATTAAAGGTCAGAGGAAAATCAGATTGCTGTTAATATGGGACGTATCTTAAAGAGGAGAGACAAGAAGTCCCACATAAAAAGTTTTCCTGGCCAGGCGCAGTGGCTCATGCTTGTAATCCCAGCACTTTGGGAGGCCGAGGTGGGTGGATCACTTGAGGTCAGGAGTTTGAGACCAGCCTGGCCAACGTGGTGAAACTTCATATCTACTAAAAATACAAAAAATAGCCAGATGTTGTGGCAGGGGCCTGTAGTCCCAGCTACTCTGGAGGCTAAGGCAGGAGAATTGCTTGAACCTGGGAGGCAGAGATTGCAGTGAGCCAAGATTGTGACACTGCACTGGGTGACACTGCAGCCTGGGTGACACAGCAAGACTTCATCTCGAAAAAACAAAACAAAACAAAACAGTTTTCCTTTTCCTTTATCTTCTGGCTGATGCTTAAAACATGACCGTAAAATATCTGATCCTTCATTTACAAAGAATTTTGCTAAAATTTTGATGTATTTGAAAAGGTAGCAGAGTGTATCATTGCGTGTCAAGGATGGTCCACTATGGGGAATGAAGCATCAGACAACAGGGAGAGAAAAATGATCCCCCCAAGGACGGCTGTACAGGTGGGCCTGGGGAGGAAAATGCAGGGGATGAGCAGAGATGGCCTACCAGGAAGGAAAGTTTTCCAGTCTTAAGGGACTTTTTCAGAGTTTGTTCTAAAGCTGGAGCTGAAACGTTTAGTCTGAAGTCTTTAGTATAGTAACTATGAATTCAGTTGTATCTGAAGAGAAAAAGTGTCATCACTCTTGGTACCAGGGGCTGGGTGCTGGGGTGGTTTAGAGAAGATGGAACCTCAGTGCTCTATGAATAAACTCAAACATTTTTTTAAAATTAAAAAACAAAATATTTCAGTTCAAAGAAAATTTCAGATTGGTTACATATATGTATATGCAGACAAGTTTAGACCATCATATTCAGATTAATTATACACCACACACACACACACACACACACACACACACACACACAGAGTGAGAGAGAGAGAGAGAGAAACAGAAAGAGAGAGGTGAATTTAGGACTCTAAATCATGACAATTGGCTAATAATGTTAGTAATAATAAACAGACTTAAATTCTAAGTTAGGCACTCCACTCTAGGGATGATAAAAGGCATTAAAGACTTACAATTACACCAGCAAAGATCTCACTTTGCTAGTATGAACTAGGTGTGGCCCTGCCCCCAGGCAGTGAAACAGACTCAAGTACCTACCTGTAAGCATAGCTCCAATGCTTGTCTCCACAATGCAGGCATGTTTGGAGTATTAATAAGATGGTATCTGTAGGGAATTTTAACTATGAAGAAAGGCCAAAAACAACCTCAGTGTTGTGTTATTACCATCCTGTGAATCACTCAACAGAATTATAACTAATGCTGCTATGGTGAGATTCTGGAACCTCTACCACAACATTGAAATTCTGGACTTGACTTTGGTTGGCTGAAGTTACTCTTTCATTACAACTATCATCCATTTTTCTGTTGTGCATCAAAGGTGACTGTTTCACCAATGGCAAACTTTCACAATCTCTTCTTGCTTCCCTCCCCAACTGGCCGCAGGGGTAGAGAAGAATCGGGCATAGACAGAGAAAACCTTCTATTCTCAAAGAAGAGGGAAACTTCTGCATGTAACTAATCACACCATAGCAGCCAAGTGGCTGGAAGCACCAAGAGAACTACAGAAAAGCATATGGGACACGGAAGGTCAACTGGCAAACATGCCTGGCAGACATGGTTTTGCAATCAAGCTAAAAAAAGCTGCAGCTCTCCATTTTAACTAAGATTTTGCTAAGAGTCCAAGTACTGTTTCTCACTTAGTGGGACTAGGAGATAGCTAGCTCCAAACTTCTTAGAAATCTTTCCCTCCATTCCCCATCAAAAATATAGGGGTTCTTATCAAAATTAAATATATTAAATTGAATACATGTTGTATATAGTCAAAATGTAAGAATTCAACCATCATTTATTCACATAAGTTTTTATTAAGTCAACGACACATTATTGTGGACATATTTCATGCTAGACTCTGAATTAGGTATTGGAGATGGAGGAATGTATATGACCCTACTGTTGATGATGTTCAGTATAGCAACAGGGACCTAAGTAAACAGGTAAGTACAATGCAGAATGGTCATGGCAATGATAAGGCATGTCCAGGACGCATTGGGATAACAAAGGAAAGGCACTCAGGCCAGCCTGTGGCTGTATAGTGTATAGGCACGTTTGCATTTATGTATGTATGTATGGGCAGGCTATAGACTGTGGAGGAGGGCAATTCAAAGAAGGCTTCTCAGATCTGGCAATTCTTTATATGTCCTGCAGAAAATGAACAGAATTTATCCAATCAAAGGGGGCCTGAAGAATGCACAACGTTTGTAAGCTGTAGGTATATAGGTCCAGTGGTGTAAGCCAACAGTTTCAGGACCTTACAGCTGGTTCTGAATGAACAGAACATTCAGCATGTGGTGCAAATTGAGAGATAAAAGTAAAGAAGAAAGTAAAGAACATGTAAAGTGTTTTGCATGCAAAACTAAGGGTTTGGGGTTTTATCCTGATAGTGATAAGGGCTTTTAAATCATTTAAATATTATTCTGTTGACACAAAGACAAGCTGGAAATTGTCCCTGGAGGCAGCAACCAATTTGGAGGCTGCAGTCTTAATAATCTTCATCCAGAGGCAAAGAGAAAGATGCCCAGATGGGAGCAGTCAGAGTGGAACTGGTAGGGAGAAGAAAGAGTTGAGAAATATGTAGAAAATTATATAGACAAAGTCAGAGAGCTGCTAAAAAACAGGGATCTAAAATGACTTACATGGCTGCTTTGGATAACAGAGTTAACATGTTGCCTTTACCTGAAATGCTAAAAATAATAAAGAATAAAATTTGGAGTCTGAAAATAATAAAGTGGAAATGAAGAGCTAGTGCATGGGATACAAGGGAGTTGAGATTTCCATGCCTTAGAAGTCTACTGGGGGATCAGCAGTATCAAGTACACTTGAAATCAAGTGTGTGCATAAGGCTACTGAAGAGGAGTATATAGAATGACTAGAGAAAAGGGCTAAAAGGGAAACTATCGAGAACATCACATTTAGTAAGTAAGTAAAGACAGAGGAGTATATGATGAACATTAAGAGTCAAAGTCCAACAGGTAGAAGGAAAACCAGATTAGAGTAGCACTCTTTGAAGCCAAGAGAGTAGTTTCATGGAGGAAGTGGCTAATAATGCCCAATGTTGCCAAGGAGTCAAATAAGACCTTCAAGGAAAAATGTTCTTTGGACATTGTAGAGGCCCTTGGGGTCCCTTCCCAGAACAGTTTCATGAAAGTGGCAGTACAGATATGGTGGAGGGATAAAGAAAGTAAGCTGTAGATGCCTGCAGAAAGTTCCTAATTGTGACTCGACATACTTACCATACACACATACTTGACTGCACACAAACATTTAATTTTAATGCAAATGAGAACAGTTATTATTGTTCAACTGACCCAGGAATTTTGATAAAAAAGATGTAGAAGACCACTTCTCAGATGGCTCCTCGTTATCCCTACCTCGTGGTCTTCATGCCTTTGGGTAATTTCCTCTGCTTGAGTGTGGCTGGAATTAATGAGGTGCTCCTCGTCCATAGAATGCTACAGAGGCGACGGGATGTTACTTCTGAGATTCAGTAAATCTCAGAAGAACATGGCTTTCATCTTGGGGGTATTCTCTGTCTCTGCTCCAGCTCTGGGGGAAACAAGCTTTCATGTTATTGAGAGCCCTGTGAACAGGCTTGCATGGCAAGGAAGTGGTGTCTCCAGCCAAAAACCAGGGAGAGCCTGAGGCCTGCCAGCAGCCTCATGACTGAGTCTGGATATGGATCAGAGGGCTGCCAACAGTCACGTGAATGAGCTTGGAAATTGATCCTCCCCTAGTTGAACCTTGAGATGACAGCAGCCTTGGCCAGCTCCTCGACTGCAGCTTTGTGAGAGACTCTGAACCAGAGGCACTCAGCTAAGCTACATCCGGATTCCTGACGCCCAGAAATGCTGAGATTGAAAATGTTTGTTGCTTTAAGTCACTAAGCTTTGGTGTAATTTGTTACACAGCACTAAGTAACACATAGGATAAACATCAGGTGTTTATGTTCATCAAAATCAATTTTCCTATCTTAGCGTGTGCCTCCAGCTACAATCTCAGCCATGAGCGATATTTCAATAACAGAACTTTTTAGGGACACAGTTTACTTCATCTTTTTTTAAATACAAAGTAACAAAAGTCTTCTGCTTAGCCAAAAACCAACAGCAATTACAGAGTTTTTAGTAATTCTTAACACTGCCATCATGCATGTGCTCCATTCATAATTGAAGGCTAGAAATGCAAAAGAGGTCATCATGGTTCATTCATTCCCTGCCAGCCTACGGAACAGAACCCAGCCATTATTTCATTGCCTTCCTAGTGATTAATGCATCACATCTGTCTCTCCTACCCTCTGCTTTCCTCAGCTGGCATCTTGTGCTCTCTGTTTACTAGACTCAGAAATGCCATGTCTCCTAATCCTCCAATCCTCATGTATAATCCTGTGCTCAACTCAAATGTTTCTTGATTGTATTGGATGTTATCACATCCTATTGACTGCCTGGAGTTTGCTGTTATCTCCAGAGGGTGTTCATCCTTTTGTAATTAACAGCTTATTTGATTCAATGGTAACAGAGGTCAGGCTGTGTGTATTTTACCATTCTGAGTTTGCCGGGGTATTTGCCCTCCCCTTTGATATCTTTATTTTAATTACTTCTGAGATTTGTGTCTGTATCCGTAGGATGTGGAGTGTCAGTTATTTTAAATATTTCTTTTCTTTTTAATATAGTTTGTGAATACTTCATTCACTCTGGAAAGATGTTATGCCAGGTTTATCAAGCATTTGGTTTCTTTCTTATTTTTATTTATTTATTTTGGTTCAGCTCCATTATCCTCTGTCCTTAACAACCAAATTTCAGTTTGCATATTTCGATGCAGACATCACAAAAGGCTAGTTGAAGCTCTCCCAGGTAGAAGTTAAAATAAATATCGGGAGGTCAAATATATATTTTTGTGTACTTGACATCTTGTTTCTTACCATGTTCTGAAACATAAAATGCAATATGAATAAATGTGATTGGCTTTTATAACACTTACTAAAACTTTCTGCAACTACATATGGAATCTTGTAGGTCAGTGAATAGGAAAGACTTCCTTTTAGGTACAAATGATGAAGGTTATTTGAAAATTTAAAAAGAAGAAACAATAGTTCTATGATACCTGTTGTTGGTATCAGTCATTTGGCTAAAGATAATAAATATTCTTAATTAAAAGTTTGCAAGAAAGCAATATCAAAATCCATGCAAAATACATACTACAGAAACAATCGCAGCCATCCAAGGAACAAAATGATCTCCCCCTTTATCCCAAAGATAGCAAAATTAAATATGCTTCTAGTTTATTACAGTAACCAGTGCCATATTTTGTCTTCAATAAATTTGTGTTTTGTGTTTGGTAAAGACCAACCTGATCATTCAAAGATGGGTACACAGATTTGCAAATGGGCATATTTAATTTTGTGATCAATTCATGTGATTATCCTAGAACATTAGGCAGGACTTATCAGTTGACTGGGGCATAGAAACTTAAAAGTGGTGGCCGGGCATGGTGGCTCATGCCTGTAATCCTAGCACTTTGGGAGGCCTAGGCGGGCAGATCATGAGGTCAGAAGTTCGAGACCAGCCTGGCCAACATGGTGAAACTCCGTCTCCACAAATAATACAAAAATTAGCCGGGTGTGGTGGTGGGCACCTGTAATTCCAGCTACTCAGGAGGCTGAGGCAGGAGAATCATTTGAACCTGGGAGGTGGAGGTTGCATTGAACCAAGATCATGCCATTGGCTCTCCAGCCTGGGCAACAGGGCAAGACTGTGTCTTGAAAAAAAAAAAGAAAGAAAGAAACTTTAAAGTGGTGATGGGGAAACCCAACCAGTTAAACAACAACTTGAAAGAAAAAAAGCCTAAATGTCCAATGTCAGAGAAGGCCACAGCCATGACTCCAGGTTGTCAGGCAAGTAATGAAAAATTAGCTATGTAGCCCATAAGGGTGATGAATATACAGATATGCTGACTCAGTTTCCCCAATGTACCCAAGATGAAGACAGCATAATGACATCTGATTCATGTATTCTCATGTAATAACTTTCTAGGCAGCTGTAGCATTCTCTAGAGGGCCACCCAACGGACTCCTTCTTCTGAAATATTAACTAGATAATAGCAAGAGCATTTTTATATTCAAATTGCGCCATCAGTAATATAAATTAACTATATTTCCTAACTCCATTAGTTCCCTGGATGTTGCTAACATTTTAAGGTAGTCAAATTACACGCAAAACCAATTAAAATGTGTGATTAAATAGTGTGATACTGGTGCATCAAAATAATGGAACACATTAGAAAGTTCAGATATAGATTATGGTTTAAAAGGAATTTAGTATATGATAAAGGAGACAAATTAAGGAGGAAATGAAACTGTTTAGAGACAGAGTCTCACTCTGTCACTCAGGCTGGAAGAATTCAGTGACATGAACACAGCTTCCTGCAACCTGGACCTCCCCTCCTGAGCTCAAGTGATCCATGCACCTCAACCTCCCATGTAGCTAGGACTACAGATGCACGCAAGCATGCCCAGCTAATAACTGAACATTTTTTGTAGAGACAGGGTCTTACCATGTTGCCCAGGATGGTCCTGAATTCCTGGGCTCAAGTGGTCCTCCATTTTCAAAAACAGTTTTGGAAAATTTGAGAAAAATGATGAGTCTCTATGGAGTATTTTCAGATATTATATTAATGGAGAATATCATATCTCACTTCCAGCTACTTGGAATTTCAGATCATTTAAAAGGAAGAACATTTGGGGGCAACTAGGTCAAAGCTTTCTTTTATAGACTAGAAAGCAGAGATAAAGTGATTTGTTCAAGATAATATAGCAGTGTTGATAGGTCTAGAGTCTAACTCTAGACTCATGTTGTGGGACACAGAGATCCCAAGCCTGCAGGGCCTTCTTTTGAGCCACACTATTTTCAATGACAGTTATATATCAGGAACTGCTAGGTTTTCTGATTTGGCTAAATAAAAAGCAAAGAGGAGAAAATATCTATTTCACATTTCCCAAAATGAGTTCCTTGAAGCACCAGAAACACTTTGGTAAAAACAAACAAGCAAGAAAACAAAACAAGACTTTCATGGTTAAATTCGTTGGAGCACATGCTACATAACTTTCTCAAAGTAACATAAAAACCCTCAGAAGTCCTGCAATAATGAAGTTGGCTTAACTTTATTTAATGTAGCATTTCCCCATTTTCCAAAGATCTCTTTTATATAACAACTATTAATGCTGCAGAGAAGAACACACTATAGGCAACTGTTCTGGATTTAGGCTAAAGAAAAACAATTGCTGGAAATAGACAAGGAAAGAAAGTAGGAGTGGGCAGGAGATTAATGTCCTGTTCTTCTTCCCAAACTCTTTGAATAATTGCTTCAATCCTCCATTTTACTTGGTAGTTCCAGGCCTATAATTAGGTGTGTTCTTGTGCCTCTTCCAGCAGCATGGGGCTGAGCAACAGGCCTGCTACCTGCAGTTTGGGACCTGTTCAGGTTCCGAACTGAGCATCCATGGACAGGGAGTGTGTTGGCATCCCCAGCCCTCCAAACATGGGATTTGGAGGCTAGTCACAATGACATAGATTTCCCTGAGTCATAGCTTGTTATGCCTCCTCACTATGTTGACTGAAGTCCTTCAAGGGTCTTTACTTCCATTTGATGTATGGTGTGTTTTATCCAGAATCCCACAACAGAGTTCAGGAATCTCTGTTTCTAGGACTGCAACCTCCTACCAGATTCTTTTCACGTGCCTAACTTCCCTTTAGACATTGGCTAGGGTCTAACTATGAACAAATAACTATCAATAGAGCTTATATTTATTGAGCATTTGCTATATGCCAGACATGGTTCTAAGTAATTTACATCACATAGAGCATGCCAATTTCATGCTTTCAATACACACTTTGTGCCAGGTACCGAGCTAAGTAATACAACCAAACTAGAAATGGCTCGTGCTCTCATGAAGCATAGAACATAAGGGGATAAAAAGATGTTATTCAAATAATTATATGCATACAAGATCATAACACAAATGAAGAAATCATCAGAGATAAATAATATCAAGAAAAAATATAGGGTCCTGTGAAAATACATGTTAGGCATCTGAACAAGTTAGAAGGACTGAGATGGATACTTTGATGGAAAAGTCAGATTTGAACTGAAATTTAAAGGATGGTGAACAGCAAAGACAGTATGAGCAAAGGTCTAAGGTGGCTGTGGACATGGCACATCCTGGAGCGTGAAAAAGCAGCCATTTGGGCTAGAGCTCAAAGAAGGGAAAGATGACTTACAAGATCAGAGAGATAGGGTCACGTGTTACAAGGATTTCAAGACCATGCTTAGGATTTCATGCTGTGAGCAATTGGAAGCCACTCCAAGATAACCTGACACAGATTTTTAAAAAATATCACTCCTCTATAGCGTGAAAAACTAATTGGAAGGGGATGAGAGGAGATGAAGGAAGATGATGAGAAAACTACTGCATGGCCACGCAACACTGATGCTAGCTTAGGCTAAGGGGAAACTAAGACATACAGATATTCAAGAGATGTTTAGGAGGCAAGATCAGCAGAACTTGGTGATGGATGGGATGTGGATAGTGAAGAGGATGTCCCAAGGATGACTTTTAGGTTTGTGGTCTGTGTGCTTGGGTGGATGAGATGTCTCTTATTGAGTACAGTAGTCAGGCTATTAAGTAGTAGTTGCTGGAAAGAAAATATCAGGGACTTAACCAAGTAAATATTTATTTCTCATTCACAATACATTAGGGCATTCATTAGATGGCCATTCATGAATGCCAGATCCTAGTATCTTCTGGGGTCTTGAGAGATGCCTACATGGATCTTTTGCTTTTAGTGAGCCAACAAGTGAAGATCGCACGGGAAGTTTTAAGGCCAAGACTGGAGTTGGCGTACTGCTGAGCACAGTCCATTCACCATTAATATGTCTCAAGAGAGATGGGAAATAAAGTCTTCCTCTGTGTCCTGGCATTGGTGAGCTTCTAGCCAATCTGCTCCATTGAGATTGAAAACAGTGGAGGTGGATCCGATTTGGGAAGGATGGTAGACATTAAGCCTGTTACCAATATTCTGGTTTTTCTCCCTGAGAGTACATGGTAGAATTGTATTTTTCTGATCATTTGAATTCAGCATGGCAGAGTTTGACCAATGGCATGTGCATAGCAGTAACACGTGTTATTCGTGGGATGGAAGTTCTGAAGAACACTGCCATAGCAACCAGTGATGTTCCTGATGATGGAGGCTCTGTCCGTTGGGGTCTTCAGGTGAGGATGCCCTGGAGCAGAGCCCTCTGCCTATCTAAGATGGGCAGGTAGCACAAGAGAGAAATAAACTTTCATGGTTTTAAGTATTGAGATTTTATGGTTGTTTGTAGTTGCAACATTACCTAATGTATCCTTACTGAGAAGAGGTAAGATTATGAGTTTTTCTTTAATATGAAAATTGTGAGGTATCTTTTAAAAATCACAGACAGGATTTTGAGAAGATCATGGGGTATATGAGTCTAAAACTCATATGTCAGGGTTAAAGGTGCACATTTGTATGTCATCAACATATCACTTAATACTCCTTACAATTTTATAAGGTGAGTATTATTATTATTATTTTATGTATTAAAGAACCAAGGCTTGGATTATTGCCTAAATTCATTCTTGCCATACTACTAAGGGGCTGAGCCAGGACTGGCTTTCAGATCATACTGATAGATAAACGTGGTCATTTTATTTCTTTTCTCTTCAGCTTGCAATCTTGGTGCACTCTCATGAAATAGTTTTTTATACAGACCTGCCTAGCTGCCTTCATTCCTAGAGTACCCTTTCTGGACATAATCCAAAGGGTGGTTGAGAATCTGGGGAAGCAGATGGAAAGCTGATGATTCAGCATGTAATCCATATAGTATTTGTGTTACGGCACACAGATTAACAGGCTAGGCGAGGAGAAGGTGGGTAGAGAGAAGGTCAGTGAGCAACAGGCACCCAGTAGGAACTCTATGTAGGAGTTTATAAATGGGCTAGATCACAACTTGAAGAGTACAAAAGTGAATGGCCATTCCATAAAGAGCCATAAACTCTACTCTAGGAGTTTTATTTTTAACTACTATTGTAAATGTTTTTTTTTTTTTCTTCTTTCCTTTTCTTTTTTCTGTGTGGTATATCAGGTCAGGTCCATGAATGACTGGGACTTTTTTCTAAGTCGAGGTGCTGATTAAATTGTCTGTGAAAGGTTCATAGTCAATAGTCAAACTGAGGTAGGATTAACCTTGTCTTTGTCTGTCAGAGCAAATTCTAAAGTCATTGTACAGGGATGAGACCCTCATCTCCTGGGTAATAAGTCAGCCCTCTTTTTCTGTCCAAACTTCCTATAGCTACCCCTTGCTACATTGATTACATTTAAATGATAACATCCTCTTAACTGATTCCTGAAGCAACGGATGAATCAAGTGACCTGGACAGATCTCAAAAATGGGAGACCACATGCAAAGGAAACTACGCTTTTACAACATATGGTTGGACAGGTCAAAGAAAATGTGATGTATTACTTTCTATTTTATGATCAGCAGAACCATATGGATACTTGCAAGTATTGTTAACCCTTCATTCAGTATTCAGTGAAAGATATTACAGGCAGGCTCTGTTCTAGGTGCTTGGTTGGGGTATATTGGTGAACAAAATAGACAAAAGCCCCTGCTCTTGTAGAGTGCCTATTCTAGTGAGAAGAGACAGGCAATAAACAGTAGACTTGTGGCACACTGAAAATGATTACTGTAGTTTTTAAAAAAGGAGAGTAAGGGGCTAAGGCTGGGGCGAGTGGTGGGGCTCAAAGAAGGAAGAAGAAAATAAGGAAAAGAATCAGGCAAGTGGACATCTGTAGGAAGAGTGATACAGGTAGAGAGAACAAGCAGGGCAGAGGAAGGGGTGTACCTGACAAAGTTGAAGAACAAACTTGACTTGACTTTAAGACTTACTATAAAGCTACGGTAATCAAGACAATGTGATTGGTAAAATAATAGAAAAATAGATCAGTAAAACAAAACAGAGAGCCCAGAAATAGATACACAAAAATGTAGTCATCTGATCTTTGGCAAAGAAGAAAAAGTAATACAATAGAGAAATATAGCTTTTGCAAGAAGTAATCCTAGAACATCTGGACATCCACATGTCAAAAGTGCATCTATACACAGATTTTACCCCCATCTGTCACAAAAGTTAGCTCAAAAATGGATCATAGACTTAAATGTAAAATGAAAGCTATAAAACTCCTAGAAGATAACATCAGAGAAAACCCAGATGATGTTGGGATTAGTGATGACGTTTTAGATACATACAACACTAAAGGCACAATACATGAGACATAATTGATAAGTTAGAATTTATTAAAATTTAAAACTTCTGGTCTATGAAAACAAATGTCAAGAGAATGAGAAGACAAGCCTTAGACTTAGAGGAAACACTTGCAAAAGCTTCATGCAAGTTTCTATTGCCAAGGGCAGACACAGAGAGAACGGTTAGGAAGATATTGTGTAATTCAAGAAAGAAATGCTGATGGCTTGCAGTAGTATGATAACAACAATGAAGAAGACAGGTGGCTGGGCACAGTGGCTCACGCCTGTAATCCCAGCAGTTTGGGAGTCCAAGGCGGGCAGATCATGAGGTCAGGAGATCGAGACCATCCTGGCTAACAAGGTGAAACCCTGTCTCTACTAAAAATACAAAAAAATTAGCCAGACATGGTGGAGGGCACCTATAGTTCCAGCTACTCGGGAGGCTGAGGTAGGAGAATGGCATGAACCCAGGAGGTGGAACTTGTAGTGAGCCGAGATCGTGCCACTGCACTCAGCCTGGGTAACAGAGCGAGACTCCTTCTCATAAAAAAAAAAAAAAAAAAAAAAAAAAAAAGGTGATTGGATTTTATATATAAGTGTGTAGACACAGCCAAAAGGTTTGAATGTGAGGTGTGAAGGAAACGGAAACATCAAGGAGGACTTCCCAATCTATTTTGTCTTTATCATATGCTAAACTTTTTTTTAAAACATAGTGCTTTGAAAAGCATATGAGCTGTGGAATCAGGAATGTCTGAATGCATTCATGTTATCTCACTCACCAGTTACGTTACCTGAGTCCCAATAACCTCAATAACCTCATCTGACATGACATAAGAACACCAGTATCTCAAGGGTCATGCGTGCCAAACAAGAAAACTATATAATCCATCTGGCTTCATGAAAGCGTTACCGTAAAAAGTGAACAGGAGTTCAATTCCTTTGACTTTTCACTATTTTCTAAACCTGATAACAGTGGGCCCATTTAAGAGGTGTTCTGTATTTAAATCAGTCTTCCATGCAGTTTTCAGATTTCCAGTTTCATAAGCTTTTCTAATTGACATTTTCAATTTCCTGTGTTCAGTAGAATAGAAAGAGGGAGAGACCAAGAATTCACTGCTCGTAGGATGCGAGGTAGAAGTCACAGTCTGACTCCTAGAGTGACATACTGGTAGAAATTTGAATTATCTCATTTCATTATTTCCCTAATATTAGAGAGCCCCACAAGGGATTATTCGTGGAGAATTTCCTCACTTTCTTAACAAAGGGGCTTTTGGGAAACCTTTCCATTTTTCTAACTCTTTTCCAACCAGTAGTGTGAAAAAGACAATTTTGTAAATTGAGGTTCTTGGGCACGGTCATAATTTATAAAGTTGATAGAAAGAGATAAAAAAAAAAAGAGGAAAAAGATATACGTTCCATTAATGTAGGTCAAGGCTATGAGAACATACCTGAACAAATATTCTACACTGAGCAGAAGACACCATAGCACTTCTAAGAAAAGAGGATGCTTCCTCAACCACGAAGTTCCCATAGAGATGCCTACTTACCCTGGATTGCTATAAAGATTCTGACATGTTCTTCAAGCAGCTCCTGTTTACCGTTCACCTAGGTGGTCTTCATCTCTTCTACACTTTCCTAATTGTCTTGAATACTTCAGGCATGAGTCTTCTTACTAACCAGTTGCAAGTAAGAGGTAAAAACTGTAAGAAATTTCTGTTTTCTGAGAGATTGGCTAGGCCAAACTTCACTTTCTCAAGCATTCTGCCACACTAGCCGACCTCAGTTCTAACCTAAGATCTTCTCCTGCAGATCCCCAAGTAGAGAGACTGAATTACGACAATGACCTCGACTTGCGTTTACTACGCATGAAATACAGAAGGTTCACAGTTTCTTCTTTCCTGACTTTCTTCACAGTTTTCTTGTGACACCTCTTCCACCAACATGTATACATAAGGACAAGAAATCCAGCCATAGGGCCGTGTTTAAGGGTTGATTGGTTCTGTAAGACTACTCTCTCCAGCTTTCACAGCTTTGGGTTGATTGTGTCTGGTGTGTGCAGGAGATGTACTCCATGGGTGAGGAGGGCTCCATGCAGCCACCTACCTGTTCTACTGGTTGGAGATAGGTAGCCCTGGAGCTTGAAAATAACTGTAAGAATTTTACCTACAGTGAAGTCACAGGGCTGTTCAGAAATGGATGAAATTAAAGAAAGGCCTGAAAAGGCAAAGGAAGGAATATTTTTGGTCCCAGGGGAAAATAAGACCTCTTTAACATGTGCAGTGGCATTCCTGGAACGGATTTTTAATCAACAAGAGTTCTCATTTAGTGCAAGAGCCAGCCAATGAATAGACTAACACTACTAACTGACGTTATGACCCATTCGTCAGCTTAAGTTGTCTAAAATTTTCAGCTGCCAGCAAAGGATTAATATTGATTTTCAGGCTGTCTTTGTTAAATACCTGCTAGAGAGTACCACTCTCTTATTCTCTTGCCAACTCTTCCCCCAATTGTCACTAGCATTAAAATGAAACCTACCTATTATTAAATCAATCATGCCTGGCAAAACTATTCAAAAAGAAGGGAAGCATCCATCATCTTAACTGTCAACATAAAGCCTGATTTTTTTTTCTTTTAGTTGGTCAACCAGGAATTACTGGCACAATTAATTAAAATGTCATTACATAACTAATGTGAAAACTGAAAGTAAAATTTCTGTGGGAGGACAATGGGTACAATTTCTCCTACCCTGTGTTAATGGATTCCACATCCTCAGGTTCAACTAACCGCAGATGGAAAATATTTGAAAAAAATAATAAACAATAACAATACAACAACAAAATATAAAATTTTAAAACCCAATAACAACTATTTACATAGCATTCACACTGTATTAAGTATTCTAAGTAATCTAGAACTGATGTAGAGTATACAGGAGGATGTGCATATTTATTTGCACATATAGGTTATATGCAAATACTATGCCATTGTATAGAAGGAACTTGAGTATCCACAGATTCTGTTATGTGTGGGGTTCCTGGAACCAATCCCTTGCACATACTGAGGGGTGGCGACTGCATAGGCAGAGGCAAACTCTATCCTTTTTTTTTTTTTTTTTTTTGAGATGGAGTCTCACTTTGTCACCCAGGCTGGAGTGCAGTGGCACAATCTTGGCTCACTGCAACCTTCACCTCCTGGTTTCAAGTGATTCTCATGCTTCAGCCTCCCCAAGTGGCTGGGATTACAGGCGTGCATCACCATGCCCAGCTAATTTTTGTATTTTTTAGTAGAGATGGTGTTTCACCATGTTGGCCAGGCTGGTCTCAAACTCCTGACCTCAAATGATCTGCCTGCCTCGGCCTCCCAAAGTGTTGTGGTTACAGGCATGAGCCACCATACCCAGCCACTCTATCATTCTGATAGATTAATGAGCATGTTTTTATCTCGGGTTGCTCCCAGTTCAAGCCAGGAGGTTTGGCTGACATGATATTTGACTAGAAGACCCCAGCTTTTTCACCTGAGCTCCACAAACAGAATGTGTGAGGCTGAACATAATGTTTTTGGAAAACTTATGAGCCTTTTCGGCTCACCTTCTATGTTTTTGCTATATCCTTTTCAATCCCAGAAACATGTCAGCTTTGATATTTCTCATCTCCTCATCTTTCCACTGGTTGTCCTTCTAGAACACTCCCAGTCTTGTGCCCCTGGTAAAATTCCTGCTCATCCTCCAAGATGATCCCTTAATTCCTCTGCCAAGCAGCCCCAGGCCAACCTGGGTAAGCTAGTGACCACCTGAAGGTGGCCTCAGTGTCCCTTGTTCAAATCTCATCATATTGAATCACCTCCATAAGAGGCTGTGAACACACTAAGGATGGAAGCTGTTTTCCTCATCATCTTTGAAAGCCCAGCAAGGGACTGTTGAAAAACCGAACAAAGAAGGTGCATGATAAATTTTTGTTGAATGAATGAATTGAGTGGGTTTCGAAGTACATGATTCCTGTCTGGTTGTCTTGTGTAGAATATGCATTTTCTGAATCTATTAAAAATTCAGTAGGGCATAATGGTTAAGACCTCAGGCCATAAAACCAGACTTTCCTGTTTTGAGATCAAAATCTATCACTTATTAGCTGTGTAATGTTGGACAAGTAGTAAACAATACTTAAAATATTACTCAGTTTTACCTGAACTTCCCCATTTGTAAACTGAGGTTAACAATAGCACCAGCAGGGTGGGTGAGTGTGTGGAGTAAACAGAATAATCCATGGAAAGCACTTAGTGTAGTGTCTGGTATGTAGTGAACACCCAGTAGTCATTTACATGTGAAAGCCTTAGATTCATTTTGCTACATGTTTTAGGAACTGCATTCTTCATATTGCCATATTGCCATATGAAGAAATTACACCAGATACTCACACAGCCAGCATTCCTAAAGGAGGTCATGCATTCCATTCATTACACATAATTTTTTCCTTAAAGCAACAAAATACATTCATTCAAGAACTTCCTTTTAACAAATATTTCTTGATTACTGATCATATACCTACCATACATCACTCTATGAATGCAAAGGTGAATGATACATGACCCCCACCCTGAGGGAACACACAGTTTCCAAAGAGACTGTTACAATATATTAAGTGTTTTAGGAAGCTAGAAAGTAGGGATATAGGTTATCTAACACCTGCTTTCTCTTGTATGTGTATACAAGGAATGTTTATAACTAAAGATTTGCATCATGTGAGATTTATACTGAAATACCAGTAAATAAATATAGGGACCCCAATTTAAGACATCCTAATGACTACTGAAATGAACTATAACGAGGAAAATGTACCCTCCTAATAGTCTAACCATCACATTCTATACATCATAGGAATGTTTATGAAAGAATGGTCTGAAAACAAATATTCCCTATTACTACCTGAGCAGCAAAGATATGGCATGCCTTACATAGGATAAATTGAGAGAATCCATGGATGTCCTAAGCAGGTTTTATTTCATGTGATAAATTAATGATGCAACTCAATATGAATGGAGTTCAATATGCATTTTAAAGGCGTTATTATTTCAAATAACAATTAAAACACAACATGTTTTTCTTCTGACTTTCTCCAGTTTGGGCACTATTCTCTGGCAGTGTCCTAATAGCTACTTGAGGGATTATGGGAACGAGATAGGCCTGTTTACCCCTGCCTTCCATGAGAGTAAATGAGGTAGAGAAAACAAAGACTCTGGGAACACAGTAGCACTTTTCTGTGTAGATTTTCTGTCAGTAGACAATCACTCTACAGAAATAGAGCGTATCTACAAAGAAGCTAAGCAAAATCCTATTTCAAAACACATTTACCATAAATTTTCATGGTCAAATTAGAGGTATGTTCTTCTGGGACAAAAATCAGGTGTACCTATTAAAAACAATCATACGATCTCTTGCAGACATTTTATTACCAGTCATAAATAATTATTATTTTCATGTGAGATTCACATTTTAAATATATCAGTATGTCTTAGCTAACAATGAGGACAACATCCAAAATTGGTTTTTAGATGTAAATTCAAAGAAGCGAGGCAGATATTAGTTGAGTGTAATAAACTGAAGTCTGAAAAGTGACCAGCAGTGTTAGCTTGACTGAACTCAGACTCTGACTGGAGATGCCGTCTGGGTTTTACGTACTTCCCCAAATATTAGGGTTCCCTGTGAATCTTCTTGGTTGGCAACTTCCTTAGTTGTCCTTTCTCTACCAGAGTATGCACTGGAATTTGTTGGTTTTAAGACCTACCTGAAATGTTTTACTATAATAGAAAAGTATAATAAGCAGACACTTAAAAATAGGAAAAATGGAAGCTCCCCAAAAGTCTACTCCAGCAAGTTATGATCAGGTATGTTGCACCTTTTGCCCCTGAAGGTTAATTTCTCATTTATCCTCATAACATAGTTTCTGTTCTTGTTACTTTTGCCCCCCAAATAGGATTAGCTGTTGCGAGAGTAAATATGAAAGATGGAATTCATAATTTATTCACCCTGTGTTTCATCCACTTACCCCAAACTAAAACATAACAATCATTGAGCATCCACCGTTCACATGTAACTGTGGTGGAAAGAGAGATGAAACAACACAATGCCTAACCTCAAGGAGTTTATACACTATTCAGAGAGATAAATACCATAAACAAATAATTATACTATACTAGAATGCTACATGGGCTAAACCTATACCAAAATCGTAAGTATAATAATTAATAACTTAATTTTCAAAATGAACATTTATTGAAACTGTTATCGTCTCCATTTAACAGACAAGGACATTGAGACTCAGAAAGGTGAGATGACTTGCTCCAGACCACACAGGGTTGGGTTGAAGGTGAAATTTTAATCTAGAGTCCAGTTCCAGAATCTGTGCTTGTAAACTATGCTGTGCTGTATTTGTTTTAAGAATATAGGGGTCATTTCCTGCTTGAATAATCAAGGAAGGCATGATGGAAAAGTTAGGTATGAATTGCTGGTTAAGATATGGGCTACCTCAACCATTTCTCAACAGGTGGAATAGTATGAACAAAGGCTTAGAGGCCAATATGCCACCTAGTGCTCCAGGAAGAGTGATTTGTCTGGTTTGGCTGGTATGTAAAATATATGTGGGAAGGTAGCAGGAATATAATATCCAAAAGGTAGATTGGATTCAGATTTTAATAGGATTCAAAAAACTAACAATTCTGGGGTTGTTTTTCTTAGCATTGGGAAGCTATTATATTATTTTTTCCTTACTGCTATCCCAAAGGCATTCTTTCTGAGTTAAAAATTCATGTGCAAAAAACAGGATAAAATGGGTGAATTAAATACCATAAGAAAGAGTATGCAATCACACCGCTGATACAGCCCACCTCTAGCTAGCATAATTAATTTGCAACTCTAGTTCTTAAAATGACTTATTTAGCAGATATGCCACTTCCATATTTACCCTTTATTATCTTTCCAATTGCTATAGTTACCAATTATCCAAAGTGAGTGGTGAAGTTTCATTTCAAATTTAGTAAGTAAGAGAGTAAGTAAATAAATTAAGGTAGATTGAGGAAAGTGTGAACAATCTATCAAGGTGTGTGCGGGGGGAGGGGTTATCAGTGTGTGTGTATGTTTGATGGAGTGGACAGAATGTAAACTGTAAGTGCTTTCTGTGAAGCTTAGTAGTGTGTTAGTTTGGCTCTGCCAAGAAGCAGATATGAAGACAGGGTTAAGTGGGCAAGAGATTTGTTGAGGGAGAGAATAACAGAAGATGGTGAGAGGGAGGAAAAGGAGGTAGAGAGAGCCATCAGTGAGACCATGGTGCAGGTCTGACACCTATGAAGGGAGAGAGGGAAGGAAGGAATATAGAGTAGGAAGAGTCACGGGCTGCAATGGAGTTAGTTCCAAGAGTAATTCAGCCAGGTCAATGAGAAGTCCCTGAGTCCAAGTTGCTATGAGCTCTGCATCTTCCTGGAATGGACCTGCCCTGGTACTCACTCTGTGTCCAGGAATTAGCTAGGAGTAGCCTGTGAGAAGCATAGTGCAAATATGATAGTGGATCCAGAGGGGCTCTCAGTCAGTCACGCTCTGTGATTTGAGTGGTATATTTTCATGGCTACCAAAAGTAGCAATTTTCAGAAATCAGCATTTTGTGTACATATTTGCCTCTCAAAATTATGTTGAATCTAACTAGAAACAGGTTTGTGGTATTTATTAATCATACCAGTTACATAAGAAATTTGCTGTGTTTCTATATTCTCATATAGAATTAAATATTTTTATAACATAAAAATAAGTTAAACATGCAACATCGTTTTTCCTATTTGCTTTTAGGAGCATCGTAAAACTCAAATACAATTGTTCTGATCATATTTTTACCTCAACACATCTATAGGAAAGAAAGCTTTCCCATCACTAATAGTGACTTCTCTGGCAGCAAGCCTCAGACACTGCAGCAAGAATACTACTTGAATATTATACTGGTATTTACAAATTGGGATATGTGGGGTAATTTGAAGTCTACCATCCATTACCATCACCACCAAACCTAATGAATGAGTTGCCTATTCCCTCCCTGGATAGCACACTGCACTACTGAGGATCACTGCTCTATGGAAGTGGTTTTCAAACTTCATTATGCATAAAAAGAAGAGCGAAGAGGCTTGTTAAATACAGCTCTCTTTCAGCAGGTCTGCAGTACTTACTACTAATAAGCACTTTTTAGGAAGCATTCTAGATGATTCCATGTATCCAGGTGGGCCACAGAAACATTTGCAAAAACATTACATCAGAGCCATTGTTGACTATCCCTAATCTGTAAGAAGCCAATAGTCAGCTAGACCCAATGGAGCAATGCAGCAGAATGGGGGAGGCCCAGGGGGCAGAGTGAGGGCATCACCAGGTGGGGAAGAAGCAAGATGGTAAGGCAGAAGGGAATGGAGAAACCCAAACAATGAAGAAATAGATATCATCTATATATCTATATCTTTCAATTTATCTATATATCCTATGACCAACTTCATCAGAAAAATATATTTCAGTTTGGTGAATGGAAAGGGAACCATACAAAAAATAGTTATTATTTTCATACATCTTAGCATTTTATTTTCCTAAGGACTATCCTCATGAAATATATACATATATTACACATTCACACATGTGCATATATATATTTGAGTACACACAAACATTGGCTTCTTAGGCCATCTTAGCTTTATTTTAAATATAAAATAGATATATTTTATATCTTTAAATCTTTAAATATAAAGAAAGTGGTGCTGATTCTGCATATCATATATATTTGACTATACTTCTAGAAAGCAGAAGTCAAGAGCCATGATTATTGTGCACCATATCTGCACAATTAGAATATTAGCAATAGTGCAGTTTTACTTTTGTTTTACAGTTTTCAAACTATAAATCAAGTATGAGTGTCTGATGGAAAGCTGGGCTAGCAAATAGATGATAAACCATTTTACCGGGGGAGGCAGAGATTCATTTTTAATTTTAGTTTCTATGTTATCCCCAAGTAGCTTTTTTGTATACTGATACAGAAAATAATGCCATCTATTTGCTGCACAACAAAAGTGTTGATGTGTTTCTGTACCCCTTGGCTTGCATCCCTGTTGTCATCACCCAGCTGATATCATTGTGACATTTTGACACTGCACTGTGACACAGTGACCTGGTGCCTCCAGGAGCCTAGAAGGACAAGTTGACTAAGGCACATGGTGCATTAGGAAGCAGTGAAGCAGTTCATTACTGCTACACAGAGAAAGTCTGCTCTGGAGACAAGAATTCTTATCTAAGGCACAAGATACTCTCGATTGTATTTGCTGTTCTGCTACTGATTTACTAGGAGATCTGGAACAAATAATTTTAATTCATGTGTAACTTAGATTTCTCTCTGTAAAATGGAAATGACCCAACATACATGATTTTTTTTAAATCCTAGGGCAGTGATTGCATTTGCAACCCATTCTTGCCAAAGAGAAATTTGAAGTACATTCAAGGAACTAACTTCAGTGATAATCACACTTGATTGACTTTCAGTACTGTCATAGTTTGAGAACTATTTATTGCCCTGATTTGCTTTTTTCTCTGCCCTGTATTAAAGATCTTGCATGACAGTTGATCCATGAAATCTTCTTTGGTCTTTGCTTAACATTAAAATTTTCCCTTTACTTCTTAATGATAGCAAGTTGTATTTCACTCTATCTGGTATTACACATCCCACTCAGCTCAAAATCCCACTTAATAGGCATGCTCACAATATTCAACCTCAGTTGTTGCAAAATAATTACTGGTTGGTTCTGACAAGCAGGATTTATCTTGGAGATCATGTCACAAACTCCAATGGAAGGCCTTCCAAAGTCATGGCTATTCTCAGGTGACTACCGGTCCAGCCCATGACCTATTTTGCACATTTGGTCTTTCCACATGAAAAGTACAACCTGAGACATTCTCAGGTCATCTTGATCAGAAGTGTTTTGGAGACATCAGTCCCTAAAGAAGCAAATGCTATCAAGTATGATAAAGTCCGGTCGCTAATAAGAGTGACCATCTATTCTTCAGTAAGTGGCAGAGCAGAATCTTAAACCTCTCATTCTCCCCGTGTTATGTCAGAGGCAAGATAATAAGCTGTGGGGGGTGAGCACAGGAGGAATTCTGTAATCAAGCCACAAGAGGGCAGGGAAACACGCCCACTTGCCACCTCAGCCTGGAGAACTTGGTGTGAGCTGTATTTTGATAGCCTCGTTTGTTTCCTCAGCTATCTGAAGAGCATACTAATAAGTGTTGTCACAGAAGAAGGGGAAGATGGGATTAAATACCAGGGAAAGTCATTAAAATGAAAGAGTGGGATAAGCCTCACAACTATTTCCAAAGCTTAGCTATTTCCTGTCCAAAGGCAAGTTCCCTTTATTTTGTAAAAGATGAGCGAAATGAAGGAAAAAGCATGCTTGTTCCCTAGGTGCCCTGTATTAGCCAAATCCTGCTAACAGTGAAGAGTTTGATCAGATGAACTACTAGGTGCCTCATAACCTTTTCTCTTAAACATACAAAACTTATCTAGTTATTTTAGAGGAGTCCTGTGTATGTTTCTTAGCACACAAAACTCACTACTTCTAACTACAGCAAAACCAACAGGAAAAAACGAAACTGGATTCTTACAGGAAAAACTGGCAGAGCCTAGCTACCATGATTGATGGAGTGGCACTTACTGGGAAAAGCTTGACTCTTGACTTCTTATGACCAAACTAGCTAGGTATATATCATAAGTATCTCACCTTCATTGTGGGAATCCTTTGTTATTTATGAAAAAGTCAATAGCACAAGTTCAGTGTCATTAGTAAAGATTATGAATTCCAGAATAGAACCATATCCATTGATTTTTTTATGTGTTAATTTTAAAATATTTAATTATAAAATAATTTAAAATAAAATAGAGAAATAATGAACACTCATGAATTCTTCACCCCAAACTAACAGACAGATATTAACAATTTGCTAGATGGATTGCTCCACAGCTGCATTCCCTTAAAAAAAAAAAAAAAAAAGAAAGAAACAATATTTATGGCTACAGCTAAAGTCCTCTACCTGTCTCTTTTTCTCGTCTCTCCTTTGCTTTCCAAAGGAAACCAGTCCCTACCTTGGTGAATATTATTCCTATTCAAGGAAATGCTTATGCGTGTCTACAGCAAAAACGTGGGCATTCTGGATAGCAGAATGGATACATAGACTGATTTATCCATGACAAGGAATACAATTTAGTAGTCAAATATAGATGAACCTAAAAAAAATCACTAAATGGAAAAAGTAATAAAAGGATGCAAAAAGCATATCACTTATGTAAAATTTAAAAACACATGACATTAATGTAAACCATTTATGAATACCTACATACGTAGCAACAAATGTGGATGTGTTTATTCTTGAGTGCCATGTTAAATATTCCCTTATTTGATGTATGTGCTTTACATAGCTGTTATGTACCCTGATAGGTATTGGGAGGGATCAAACTTGTGTGACTGGGGATCCCTAGTCCACCCTCTACTGTGGATGTGGATAGGAAGATTACTGCCATAACTCTGGGCAGACTGCTGTCCACAGTAGAAAGTGGAAAGTAACATGAAAGATAAAAACTCGTCATTGTATCAGTAAGGTAGCATCTCGCAGAGATTTAAACAAGTCTAGCAAAAAATGTAGTATTCAATACCTGTTGCTGATTATTGTTATGCCATTTAATAGATGAGAAAACTGAGGCTTGACTAAATGAAGTAATATATCTCAAATCAGTGTGAGCAAGGGGCAGAGCCAGGATTGAAACCTGCATTTATCTAACTCCAGAGTGGCCCTCTTGACTACATCTTATTACACTAATTGGACCTCCTTACTGTGAAAAAGGAGGGCTTTATTGTTGTCAAAAAAATTAAAATAAACCTTTCAGGACTAAAGATAACACTGTAGGGACAGAAATAAGATCAATGGTTGCCCAGGATTGGGGTGGGGGATGGTGAAGTTTGACTACAAAGGATTGTGAGAGATTTTTGGTGTTAATGAAAATGGTCTATGTCTTGATTGTGCTGGCATTCGTCAAAACTCATAGAACCGTACATTTAAAAGGATGGATTTTACCATACATAAATTATCCCTCAATCAACTTGACTTTAAAAACAAAAATGGAAAAAAGAAAACCCAACAAACAAAAATCTTAAAAGACTTGTGGATAAATACCTTGTTCCGCGTGCAAAGGCACTTTTCTCTTTTCCACCGTTGACAATTTATTCCCACTAAAAAGTTAGAGGAAATTTTCAGGGAAAAGTCCTAGGTCACTGCCCACAAAGTCAAATAAAAACTTTATAGTCTGTCTCCACCGCAGCTTCTGTTTGATAAACCAAGTAAGCTGTGCCTGCATTAAGCAAGACCTTTTCTTTTGCTGAAGGTGGCAGGGAGAGGTCGTCTGAGAAGCCTGCAGTGTTATCCAGGGAACCCTTCATGTTGAGTGAGCCTCAGCTGTTCACAGTTACTGCCCTAGAGGAGGGAGGCTCCCCAAGCTCCCAGGATCTCTGACACACCTGAGCTGCTCTCTGCTGAGACCACCTCTTGGCGCCGTCCCTGCAGATTGCACGTGGGAAAGCATGTGTTTTGGGGAAAAAGAAAGCCTCTCTAATCTGCAGCCTGACTATCTGAGAGCAGCCCTCGAATCCTGGCAGCTTAGATTCTCTGATGATTACTGGGACAGAGGCAGAAAGACAATGTGGGAAGCAGTTTAATCAAGGCAGTCGAGGAGCTATCACCACAGAATAAAGCCATCCGCTGTGTAGCTCTGGACTTTTGGTCTTCTTCCCTGAAAGCTACATTTCCTTGTGATTCTGGTTTGAGGAGTCACAGCTATTCTCTGAGTCGGTTGTAGAACCCAGCAGGATAAGACGTTAACAAGCTTAAAAGGTATTACCTGCCTTGCCTTACCAGGAGGTTTGCAAAGACTGTCGGGGCTTCAGTCGCTCTTGTACTTTCCTGAGGGAATTAGTTAAAATTGCCAAGGTGGAAAGTATTTGATTTAGATTAAGCTCACTTTGCCAAGCAGGAGAGCCTCATTACTCTGATTGGCTGACCTAACCATGCTGCCCCTTCTTGCTCCAGGAAGGGGTGAATGGGGGCAGGAAGCTTCTGGTTCATAGCTCTTGATGGATAAGTAACATAGGTCATTATCAGCCTTTTGTGAAACCCATAAATGGCATAGAATGAGCTTGGAGGGCTAAACCAATGGGAGGGGTGGCGAACTATGACATCACACCATCCTCAGCATGACAAGAAACCCTGAAAAGAAATATGCAAATACCATGTCCTCTGAGTACATTCATTCTTCCCGGGTTCTCTTCACGTAATGACCAGCTGATGTTTTAGGTCCAGTTAAAACCAACTGGCAAAAAGCATTCTTTAGAGATGATAAAAGTCTTTATTTGTTGCAAAGAGGAAAACAACTACAACCACAAATTGGACTTCTTATAATTGACTGTATATGAGAGTTTGCTGTCCTAGGCTTTATGAACCATTTCTATACTAAAAGTAGAAGGGATGCCCCTTTCAGGGAAAGCAAATTATTGGAAATAGAACCCTAAAATAGTGTTTCTCAAACATGAGGGTGCAATCAAATCATCTGTAGACCTATTAAAATACAGACTCTGACTTAGTAGATGACGATTCAGCATCTCTAACAAACTTCCAAGTGATGAAACTGGTCTAGGGAACATACTGTGAGTAGTAAGGCCCTAAAAGAGATACATAATACATGAAAAACTATTTGCAAACTAAAGGCCCTGAACCATGCAAATTATTCAAATTATTCAACGTAGCATATATATTCACTGTCAGTTTCCAGTCATATTTTGTTAAGACCTTGTATCAAATTTCTTGTATCAAATTTCTTGCCCTTTTGCTTATCTGATGATCTACGACAGCCACCAGGCTGTCTGACACAGCACAAGGAACCTAAAATGGTCTTGGCTGGTCATGGACTCCATATTTACTCTGAGATGTCTGCTTTTGTTGTTGTTGTTGTTTCTGTTGTTGTTCCTGGTCATGAGGATAAATTCACGATGACCTCACTTTCCTAAATGCATACATGGGTTTATGCCATCATTGTTGCTTTTTGCCCCCAAATTAGAATCAGTTTCTCTCCAAATCTTTGAAATGTTTGGCTCTATAGAAATCTATTTTTGATAAAGTGCTATAAAAATAATGTGGTGATTTTGTCTCAATCCATTGGAACTCTGCTCTATGTGACCCGAACATGGAGTACCCTGATAAAGACATGGACATGAACAATTAAAAACCCCATGAAACTAAAACCACCAATCTTTTGTTTATTTACTAAGCAATAGACAAGCTACGCAAACAGATAACTCTAAAAGATTTTTAAAATTTGTATAAAATTGTTAATAGGTACTATATCCAGGCATAATTATATATTTTAAATAGAAAGAGAAGAGGTGGGTGTTGCTGAAATCTTGAGCAACAACTGGACCCATTTTTAGTGGGTTAGACACACATAATTAGCAGTTTAATTTCCTCTGTGGCTAAGTTAGTCTTAAGATTTCATCTAATAACAGGCACAATTTTATAGCCAGAAGCAAGTTTCCAGAGCCAGCTTCAGCTCAGCACTGCCCTCTGCCGTTCTCCAACCAATTCACGCTGCTCTGCTTTTACCCTAAGTAAAAGCATCAGTATTGCAAATTGCAATTGGGCTGCACAAAAATTAATTGTGAGAGAAATGGAGAAGTATAATTCATTTAAAACTCTCTTTAACGAAGCTTTTATTTTTAGCTGAACAACAACAAAAAGCATGAAAGATTATATTCCTAACCGCCTTTCTTCTAGTCTCTCAGATAATACTCATTATCATATTAGCCTTGAAGCAGGTTTCCCCTTCACACCACTTAGCACAATTAAAGATTATGTTGAATATTTCTATGCAAAGAATGGCCCCAAACAACTGTTGCTCAAAACAGCAGTTGTTACCCTGAAGTAGTCAAACTAAGCATGATATGTTTTATATCTGGCAAGCCCAATTTTGGCTTTAATTCCCAATCTCTTTATGCAATTATATTTCAATGGGAGAATAAAGTTTCTTCTATGCCTAGAGGGCCAGTCCCTTTGTGTTAACACTGAGTGTGACTGACCACCAAGAGTGGAAATGTGTCCTGAAGGTTCCTGCTAATGAGCTGACAAAGGTCAAAGCTGTTCTGTTCCAAGCCTGTCCTCCTAGCCTTCTCTTTTCATCAGGATGGGGAGATTTGACAATTATATCAGTCTTTTTATTCAAAATTCCGAAAGGACTATGTGCAGTGTGCAGAAATGCTATCATTATGTTATAGAAAGTTGTTGCTGAAAATAAGAATCTGAAGAATTTAGTAGGATATAGAGACAACAAATGAATATTCTCATTGGAAATGCAGGTAGACTGAAAGCCCAAAAAGCAATGGCAGCCCAGTGCATTGAAGCTACATGACCCATGTCCTTCTGTGTGTCCTGCGAGCCAGGCTGAGTTGCTGTAGATAAAAAATCCATGCCACCAGAGCCTTGTACTGGAATTTGTAAAATTTTGACTTAGATGAAGGCTGGAGTTTGTATGTCGGCTCTGGTGCTATATTAGCTCCGTGATTTGATCTGGAGAAACTTACTTCCACTGCCTAAGTCTCAGTTTGCTCGTCTATAACGTCGAAGTGATAACATGACTCATCTAACATGGTTGTTATGAGGTTTCAATCATAATAGATACCTTGTGAACACACGTGGAGATGGGCACCCTAAATTTTCATGGATTCTGAATGGTAGATACAACAAGATGACTGGGAGAGGCATGCTGGAACAGAGGGAAACAAAGAGCAGACTCATCTCTCTGACAGTAGCTGAGATCCTGGGCTTTCTGGTGCCCAGGCCTGGATTTAAATCCCAGCTCCACCATTTTTGATGACTTCGGGGATGTTCTAAGAACAGACTTGGAATAGAACAGTTTTGGCATTTCTCAGCACCTTAGCAGGTATCTTCAGGACAGTTTCAAAGGAAACTCAGGGCTCTCATCTGTAAAGAGGGTTAATGGTGATTCCAGCTCATAGCATTATTGCGAACAACACAAGAAAAGCCATCACCCTAGGGCCTTATTCACACGAAGTGTGTCAACAAGTAGGAGATGTTAGTATGGAAGGAAGCTGGTTTGGGGACCCTTGTTGAAATTTCAGTGACAACATTTTGGTTGCTTTTATGTCCTTGCATAGCATAGCTAAATGTTCTAATCGTTATTTCTCTTTTTAGTTCATAATAAGATTAACTATATTTCATCTAACAGGTTAATAGTGGCAAAGAGAAATGAGCTGCTTAGAGAAAAAGTCTGATCTGAAGATCCAGAAGATCTGCCAGTGTCTGTAGAGCTCTGTTAGACTCCGTGCCCAGTGGCTAAGGAAGAATCTTTACAGCTGGTTTACAGAATTCATTGGATGCACAACAATGACCTTGACTATTATCACCTCATATTTTCCTCCTCTTTTAAAAGGCAATGACCCAACTAATTTATAGCTCTGATTCTGGGACAACCAAGAAGGAAGTACACTGCTTCAAGCTTTTGTCTGGCATCTGGTACCAATGCGACTTAAGGAACAATTAAGAAACCTCCAGGGAGGAAGTGGAGCTGCCCATTTTCCTGCATTGCCTCCTTCACTGTAGTGTATTCCTGGCAGAAAAATAAGAGATGGAGAGAGCCTTTCAGCCTGGCCAAGTTTTAGAGGGCCAACAAATAGTACTCTTCTGTGTGGCCACAGTTTTAAACCAATTAAGAAACAGATGTGGGACAGATGGAGATCAAAATAATAGCTTTGTGAGAGGTCAGAGCTGAATTGGCAATATGGCATTAGATCTATGCCCATGTGGGCTCTGGCAATTCAGCTCAGAAAAAGATAGACATACCAACCAGGGACAGAGCTAAACCATCCACCTCCAACCCCTGACTCCATGTCTGAGGGCAGACCGGCACTAAAGCTCTGCACCCAGGCAGGTGCAGGAAGAGGGAAAGGGAAGGGCTGGAGTCAGTCTTTTCCTGCTGGTTTTAGAACTCTCATCACTCAGATCATCACTCTTCCTCCTGCTGGTATCAGTGAGTGAGGGGTGCAGCAAGAGACACCTGTGTTAACCCTAGATCAGGGGTTTACATTTTTATGTGCTATGCCCTCCTTCCAAGTCCAGCGAAGCCTCTGGTCTTCTTCCAAGGATTCATGTTTAAATACAGAAAGTAAAATATATAGACTTGCAAAGGAAATCAATTATAACAAAATGCAGTTATCAAAATATTTTTAAAAATTTGAGATACAGTAATACCTGTCTTTCTTTAACACCTTAATAATAATGTCTGCAGCAGGCCTAATAATGATTATAATTTCAAAGTAGCAATGAGCATTAGTGATATTTTGAGATATCTGCAACCCCTAAAATATGATAGAAAAATATCTCTGATTTCTGTTGGTAACATAAACTGCTACATACCACTCTGGTTTATGGCCCACCTTCATAGTGGAAGAAAATGTTAAATTTTAGTTAGAGGTTAGTGAAAATAAAAATGGATTTTTTTTTTTTTCTCATTCGAGCTTATGAACATTTAGTGTCTTAGTCAGTTTGGGCTGCTATAACAAAATACGATAGACTGGGTGACTTATAAACAACAGAAATTTATTTCTCAGAGTTCCAGAGCTTGTGACATCTAAGATCAAATTGCAGGCAAATTTAGTGTCTGGTGTGGGTCTGCTTCCTCGCTCTTCCATGGCCATCTTCTTGCTCTGTCTTCATGTGGTGGAAGGAGCAAGGGATCTCTCTGGGGTCTCCTTTTTTTTTTCTCTCTCTTTTGAGACAGAGTCTCACTCTGTCACCCAGGCTGGAGCACAGTGGCATGATCTCGGCTCACTGCAACCTCCGCCTCCTGGGTTCAAGCAATTCTCCTGCCTCAGCCTCCCAAGTAGCTGGGACTACAGGCATCCGCCACCATGCCCAGCTAATTTTTGTATTTTTAGTAGAGACGGGGTTTCACCATATTGGCCAGGCTGGTCTCAAACTCCTAATGTTGTGATCCACCCACCTCGGCCTCCCAAAGTGCTGGAATTACAGGGGGCCTCTTTTATAAGGATACTGATCCCATTCATAAGGTCTTCACCCTCATGACATAATCATCTCCCAAAGGCCCCACCTCCTTAGACTACCACATTGGGAATTAGGATTTCAATATACGAATTTTGGGGAGACACAAATATTCAGTCTATAGCATCCAGGTAAAGTATGCCTTAAGAACCACTTGAAATTAGTGGTTCTCAAATTTGAGCTTGCGTCAGAATCACATAGAGGGCTTAAGACCACATATTGCTGGGCCCCATTTCCAGAGCACCTGAATCTGTAGGTCTGGGTTAGAGCCGGAACATGACTATTTCTTACAAGCCTCAGATGATGGTGGTGCCGCTGGTCTAGGAACTCCACTTGGAGAACACTGTTCTACATGAAAGCCCTCCACATAGGAGCACTTAGCATGGTGCATGTGTTCTTTCCGGAACAAATCCCTGGCATCTCAGGGATTTCTCACCTGGTTTTTAGGCCTAGTAGACAGAATCCAGCTGGATATCATTACCATTATTGTCACATTACACACACAATTTCAAAGGCCAGCTCAAGTCTCACCTCTTCCTCACAGCTTTCCTTACGATTTCATGCACAGGGACCTTTCCCATCTCTTAAATCCTCTAAAACTCTTCATTTCTCTATCGAGCCCTTGGGAATCTAGAGTATCGCCTTGCTCATCTTCATTTCCTGTAGGGTATTCCTCTTCCCCTGACCAGAGTGTGTTCCTTATGGATAATTCGTTCCTGTACTAACACTACGATTCTCCAGGATGCCTCGTGCATGGAAGGCTTTTGGGATGTGCTTGTTGATTATGTGGTCTTGTGAACCCACAGTTAAGTTCACCCAGTCAATTGTAGTATGGGTCAGTTTTCACTAATACAACGTATAGTTAAATCTTATTGAGATGTTTATGTTGCAAGTGTCAGAAAACTTACTTTGAGCAAATTAAAATTTTTAATGAGACTTTACGGTTCAAGTTTGTGTGTTTTCTAGTACATTTCAATGCCGAGATTCCTGGCACCATCAAGCTTCTCTTTCCCTATGCTTCACTGTTATGTATTTTGCCCTCCTTTGTGTATTCAATTTTTCCTCAGGCTAGACTCTCATTGTAGTAAAAGAAATAGCCATGCTAGCTCTAGAACTCACTCCTCAACTCTAGACTTCTTGTAGCTCCCTCTAAGGTATGCAGAAACTTCTCTCTCAGAACTCCTAGCAAATGTTTCTTTACATCTCATTTGTCCAAATTGGGTCACAACTAAAAGTGAAAATATCGACTAGGGCCACGGGAAATTTTGAAGTCAAACTGCTCTATTTTTCCATGAATTGGGAGGAAGCAATGCTCGCATTTAATCAGCATGTTGTTACCAAGGGGAAAAAAAGGCGGGGGTCAGGGGGAAATTAATGGATTTTGGAGAATCAAGACTAGCATATATTCACTACAATAGCTTCTAGTTTCTAATTTTATATTTTAAGCTAGCCAACAACTCATGCAATAACAGAGCTAGAAGCTTCCAAAAAAAGTACTTTGACCAAACCCATTGCTTCAGAGAGTTATGGACCTAAACTACAAAATAAAGTATTGTCCCAGGAGTGGAGACTTGTTTATTGAAGTCAGAAGATCTAGGATTGAGTGAACCATTGAAATAGTGGAAGGACTCTGCATATAAAAGTTCATATATAAAGAGACCAGAGTCTCTTTATGTTTAGAGTGAGCAAGTGACAATACAGGATTTCTAAGGGTTTATTCAGTTCTAAGATTGATCTTAATTTAATCCATACATGTAAATATGTGTGTCTCTGTGTGATGTATGTGTTATGTGTATGTGTGTGTGTGTATTGAGGAGGGAGGCCTCTTGAATTTTTTCCTATTACTGAAATTTAAACCAATTTCTATTATTCTATTCTCTATGATGGGTTGTAGATTCTCAGCCAACAATTTTTAAGGAGTTTGTCTTTGCTGTTCAGTTTCCTGAATTGCATCTTAGCCTAGTGTTTGGAGATGCATTTTTCCATTCTTTTCAATTCTTCAGCTCTCACCTTCTTTATAACCTCTTTCCCTACCAGGCTCTCTGAAGACAGACAGTTTGAAAATTATTGACACTAAAGTGTAAATGATTAGCTCGTATTAGAAGTGCAACTTTCCCAAGGGCATAAGAAAACGTTAACCCAAAGAGCTGGCCTTTTAATGTAGTATAATGGAAAGAGCAAAGGTTCTGAAGCTGACCAACCTAGCTTCAAATACTGGCTCTACTACTGATTAACTGTGTGACTCTGAGTACGTTCCTTCACTGTAGGAGGAAGATGATAGAGCCTCTGCTCATAGTTCTTTTAAGGAGGTATTTGTGCAGGCCATGCACAGTGTTTGGCTCATAGAAATGACTCAGTCCATTTTAGTTTTCTTTTCTAACGGAAATTCGGGTATCGATCAGCAGTTAGGGTTGGTTTCTGGGATAACAGGCTTGCTTAGCCCCCTTAGAATCGTTTCAAGAAAGTTACTTAACATAATGATTCTTAGAATCATCCTAAGCAAGTTATTAACATATTTACACATTGAGTTAAGCCTAAATCTACTATCCCACTTGTATTCCCTGTCCAGGGTCCTGCCTTTAGTCTTCTTATATACAAAGTGAACAAGAAAAAACTGCTCCTTACACAACCAATGTCTCCCCCATTCTCAAGTACTATTAAGTAACGCACACCGAGTTATCTCGACTATTTTAAGCCTATTTTAAATGTAAACATGAAACTCGATGGGAATAGTGGTAGGACAGGTTTATAATTTTACTGTGGATTCCATACTCATGTGGATAGTAACCTCTACTATTTGCTCATTTGCATGACCTCGGCTACTTCTCTCCATCTTGGATCTTTATCCTACATTGAAGACCCCTGCCCTTTTCTATTTCAAATATGTTTAAGGAGGAAAGACATTTCCCTTACTCATTAACATTAACTTGAATTTGTATTAGCAACTCCTTCCAAATAAGGAAACGAAGGTTAGTTGCCCTCGTTGGTGGCCACTAGGAAAGATCTTGACTAGAGTGACCACAGTGGAGTCCCTTTTGTATTTTTCTTTCCATTTTGTTTTTTGTAACCCCCTTTTGAGTATAATGTTACAATTAGTTTATGTTCCTTGACTTGTTAATAAGAATGTCAGCCAGGTGTGCTGGCTCACAACTGTAATCCTAGCAGTTTGGGAGGCCGAGGTGGATGGATTGCCTAAGCTCAGGAGTTTGAGACCAGCCTGGGCCACATGGTGAAACTCCATATCTACTAAAATACAAAAAAATTAGACAGGTGTGGTGGTGGGTGCCCATAGTCCCAGCTACTCAGGAGGCTGAGGCAGTAGAATTGCTTGAACCTGGGGGGCGGAGGTTGCAGTGAGCCAAGATCAAGTCACTGCACTCCAGCCTGGGTGACAGAGCAAGACTCGGTCTCCAATAAATAAATAAATAAATAAATAAATAAATAAATAAATAAGAATGTCATATAAAATGGGATCAGAATCAATACTTCAGCTGAAGTCCAGATAGTTTACAAATACTGCTTTCCCTTATCACCCTGGCCCATTACTCCAGTATAGAAGGAAGTGAGACTGGTCTGCAGAATCTGATCTTCACAAAGCTTTTGTGGTTGTGACACAGAATCTTGTTTTCTCACAGAAGGTTGCAAATTGAGAGTTTAATTATTTCTTCAAGTATCTTTCTAATTCTTGCAGTAAGATATAAAGTTTGGAATTACCGAAAATAATTCTTTCTCTCTTTATTAAATTTTGGCAACTTGTCTGTATTTGCCAGCCTTCAGAGTTTTTCTCTGTACTCTACAGATTTTTATAACAAGGTGGAAAATTCAGTTATCCACAGCTACTGCCTTTCTCCAATGCACAAATTCCAAAGAGATACAAGTTATGTCAGTTCTACCTTTTGAAAGTTTTTCAAAGTTTTCACCTTTTCATCTTTCTAATTTTAATGTCTTGGTTTAGCCCTTTGCCATCTCTCACTTTTATTTGTAAAAGCTGATAATTGATCTTTCTCCAACAAAATCTTCCTCAATCAAGTCCATGCTCCATATTTCAGTCAAAATCAAACAAACATCCCAAAACATGAGGCCAAAACAGAAAAAAACAGAAACAACAAAACACAAAATTCACAAACCAAAAAGCACAAATTTTTTAAAAAGCAAAGAATCTAGCAAAACTGGTTATATCATGACTATGTTGTTAACCAACCCTCCTTCCTTCCCTTCCTTCCTTCCTTTCTTCCTCCCGCCTTCCTTCCTTTTCCTCCTTCCCCTCCTCCTCCTCCTTCTTCTCTCCTTCTTCCTTCCTTTCCTTCCTTCCTTCCTTCTTCTTTCTCTTTCTTTCTTTCTTCTTTCTCTCTTTTTCTTTCTTTCCTTCCTTCCTTTCTCTTTCTTTCCTTTCTTTCTTCTTTCTCCTTTTTTCTTCCTTCCCTCATTTCCTCCTTCCCTCCTCTCCTCCTCCTCCTGCTGCTTCTGCTGCAGCTTCTCCTCCTCCTCCTTCTTCCTCTTTTCCTTCTCCTTCTTCTTCTCTCCTCTCCTCCCCTCTCTCTCTCTCTTTCTTTCTTTTCTTTTTTTGTGTATGTGAGACAGGGTCATCATTGTCACCCAGGCTGGACTGCAGTGCTGCCACCATAGCTCACTGTAGCCTCAAACTCCTGGGCTCAAGGGTTCTTCCTGTGTCAGCCTCCTGGAGAGCCAGGACTTCAGGTGTGCACCATCATACCTGGCTTATTTTTTGTAGAGATGAGCATCTTACTATGTTGCCCAGACTAGTCTCAAACTCCTGGCCTCAGATGATTATCTTGCCTCAACCTTCCAAAGCACTGGGATTATAGGAATAAGCCACCATGCCTGACCCTATACGTTTTTTGTTGTTCCCCTAATGGCTATAGCACAAGGTGCAAACTTCCCAGCATGGCAGGCAACATCCTTAATAGTTAATTCTATGACCTCATCTTCCACTATCGCTTCTCAGCACCATGGACTTAAGTAAGGCCATTTTCTTCCCACTCACACGATACAATAATACCACACATATTTTTTTCAAATTTCTAAAACAACCAGAGACTACCTCTCTGCTGATCTTTGTGTTCCTATATCTCTAACACCTGAGGCATGACAGGCCCTAAAACAACAGATCAGGGGATGAAGAACCCAAACTAGATCAATTGTATTATTAAGTCCAACTAGATAAATCCATTTATTTATCTTTTATACTTAAGCAGAGTGGTCTTTCTCACAGATTGGGTTTCTAACTCCCATAACTCGGTGTGATTATTTGATTTGTGTTCACCTGGCAGGACTGAGAGATGGTGGAAAAGGAGGAAAGACATAGTCTGGAATGAAAGGGAAGGTACAAACTTATAAATAAATTTTACTGGCTCCACAGTTTTGCTCTCAGTTTATCTAAGGACTCAGAATCACCATCTTGATCTACAGAATGTGTCATTTAGTGAATATAGGAAAAATCTAGATAAGTGAGTGAGCACAGGGGTTGAAAGTGGCCTTTTTCTTTTTGTTCTCTGGTTTAGGAGAAGCCAGGCTGAGATCTGCTCTAACTGCACTGCCTGAGCTAGTCCAGTTGTGTTGCCATCTGCCATCAGGATAACTCATTCTTCCTGCAGATGGTATTCCCTGCTATTGAGGCCACTGAGGTCAGCTCAGGATACAGAGATAGCACCACATAAGTCGACCCTGACAGTTCTAACTCTTGGGCAACTCTGGCTTCTCCAAACACAGATGGAAACTAGTAAAACAGGTGCATGTCAAAGTTGGTATTAAAGCAGCTTAGCCCCTTTATGTAATAGAGAGTGACCTCATTTTATATTACCTCATTAATCTGCAAATTTTAACATGGTTTGACTTTTGATGTGAAAAAGGCAAAGATTGCTGTGAAGATGATAAAAATGAAATTCCTTTTAGTGTTGGAAAAGAGAGCTTTGGAAATTTCCAAGGGCCTAGAGCCAGGCCAGCCCTTCATCGAACCTTATCTTATCATCTCTCAGAGGCCCAGTAAGAAGAGATCTTTGGCTTCTTTTTTTCACTTCTGTGTAAGCAGACAACTTAGCAGAAAGAGTGTAAGGAGGAGAATTCACAGTGGGGCAGTGAACCCAAAGGGGTGACCTAGGGGTTTTAGCCTGGAGTTTAGGCGCTCTTGCTCTGTTTACCTTAGAGACAGCACAGAATTGCTTTTTGTTCTCTGCATGATCCCACTAGGTGCACTGGAAGATCTTTACTTAACTATCTTCAGCCCCCCTGAGTGTCTAATTAAGCCTCTTTTCTAGTTTTTCCTCACAGGTTGTAGCCCTACCCTTTGGTCCCTGCAGTTGGTATTTCCCTGGATCCTCTCCCAATAGCTCGAGCACAAGTTGGCTCACAAAGCCCTGGCTTCCCCCAGGGTTCACAGGCAGCCTAACATCTCAGTGAGAGAAAGAAAAGAACAGGTGAAAGCAAACAAAGGCATACAGGCTGCCATTCAGGGCAACAGCTTCCTGGTGAGGACCTGATCCCTCATGACTCTCCCTTGGTGTGGCTTAGCTATTAGCCCGACTGGGATTTTGTCCAGACCTCTCTCCAGGTGAAGAAGCAAGCCCTGCTTCAGGCTGAGGAGGTGCCATTAAGTCATTTTCTTAATGCCTTTCAAACTAGCTCTGAACTATAAATAAACCAAATGCCCAGGAGTAGTCACAATGCTAGCTGTAAAGTTATTTGCATCCTTCTCTAGATCTGAATTCCCCTTATGCCAACTCTCCCTTTTAGAAACCCCACAAGGTTGGCAGGGCCACCACTCCTGCTGCCAATGTCAGTGCATTAGCACTTAGCTTAAGTGAAACGCATACGTTGGGGGGGGGGGGGGCTCATGGATTCTTCCTCCTCTCTTTCCTAATGGAAACACTTCAGATAAAGAATTAACCCTCTAGTGTATTGCATTTACTTATTATATTATCTAGATTCCATTCTAGACTGCTAGTCCTTGAAAATAGTACTATATTTGCCAAGATTTTGTAGAATGATAACTATGGGCATGTAACTATAATAGCAAAAATGAAGAAAATGATGATGAAATATTAATAACCAGTAGTGATAACAACTTAGGGTTCAATGAATGCCTGCTACAGGCTCCAGGATAGGTGCACTTTGTATTATGCGTGATATGTGTTATTTCTGATCCTCAAAAACCCAGAGAGTTTTCCTAATCTTTAGATGAAGGAAAGGAGGCTTGGGGCCTTTAAATTACCCGTCCGAAGGTCCACATGGGCAAGTAGGGCAGTCTGTCTTACTCCAAAGACAAGTGGCCTTTCTACCCTTCCCAGCTTGCCTCTATATTTAATTTCATGTGACAAGAAAAGCCAGAAGGGTTTAATTTTTAAATTCATTCAAAAATTTTAAAGCAGTCTCACTTCGTTTAAATTTCATGGGAAAGCCAGAGAGCCAATACATTTCAAAATGTGAAATTCAGTGTTGGAAACTAAGACCACCTTCCAGTATATTAAGGTGGGTTTCTTCACAATCATCATAGGCTAAAAATAGAACATTTAATATTCTCTTAGCTACACTGTCCAAGATATTTACTTTCCAAGCAATTCTTTTTTCTTGTAGGCTCTAGAGGTATCATTGGTAACATAAAGAAGACAACACTCCAAAGGTTTACATGACTTTAAAACTCCATTTTCTCCTCTTGTACAACTTTTTATTGCATCGTGGAAAGAACTGACTTTCTTTGACTTCACAGATTTTTTCCATAGATTTGGAGATCTGGGGTGTGTGTGTGTGTGTGTGTGTGTGTGTGTGTGTGTGTGTGTGTGTTAAAAACAAAAGAGAAGGAAGAGCTTTTAAACAAATTATTTGTGTGAACTTGAAAGAAATTTTCATCCACATTTTAATCATAGGCAGAATGAACCTGAATATAACAAGAGAAGATTATTAACTCAGTTACCTATTCAAAAAATTTGAATCAGTTAACTGCCCACTGGATCATTTTGCATTTCATCACCTTTGTTTACCAGTATAATAATTTTTTCTTTCTAATTGCTAAGGTTTGATATGGTGCCCAGTTTCTGGAGAAGTCAGAGATCCTAAGCAATATGACATCTAGAGAGAAAGAACTGGTAGGGAAAGGACATTTTCATAAACCCATGCCTTTATGAAAATAAAAATGTTGACCATGGGTTCACTCATTTGATTTTGTGATTGAAAATATAAATGTTTGATATCTGAAACTGTGGTATGGAAAGAAAATAACTAAAGTCTATTAAATTCTTTTATTAATTGCTTACTATGAGCCAGACACTCTTCTAAGAGCTTGATACATATATTTATTTCTGTTGAAACTTAACAAAAACTTTATGAATACTTATGTCATCAATCCCTGTTTTATATGTATATGTATGAAAACTGAGGTATACAGAAGAGTTCAATCACTCATCCAAAGTTACACAAGTTCAGGTCCAGAAAAGGTTGAGAGGGGATTTGAACCCAGGTATTTAGGCTCTGGAATCTCTGCTTGTAACACTCTTCCATGCGGCGAGTATCCATGGAGCAATGAGAGTGAGTTCAGGTTATCTATCTATCTACCACTCCAAGCCATTAGCAGCAATAGTTTTCCAAAAAAGAACTCAGTTTAATTCTTTGTCCTCACACATCAGAAAGGAACATTCTGATTGCCTTCTGCATATTTTAGCCTTTGATAACCATCTTCTTAGCATCCTTTTTAAAGCTTTCATGTACCATTTCTTTTAAATATCTACCGGAGTGGGTCTCATTTCACCATGGGCTGAGGAAGACTTACCCATGACACATGCACCAGAGCATACTGCATTGACACCCTGCAAAAAATTACCAGACAGCTTAATCAAGGCTGTGGTTCCTTGACAGCCATGGGTGAAAGGGGCTGGAGAAGGACTAACTATCATTTATAGTTTAGCAGCATTATTTTATGATGATCACCTCTGCTCTGCTAGGTTTGTCTCACATCCACCTTGCCATTTTCAACAAAAGATGCTTTCCTCCAGTTCTCCTTCTGTTTTCCACTAGGGCATGTTATGTCTTGTCATATCAAGTCATGTTTGATATGACTTGACATGGGTGCTGTGTAACTCAACCCAATCAATAGATGAATCAAGAACGGCCCTGGTGAGTCTTTCATGCAAAGCTGGGATCCAGGGTTGCAGACTGCTTTTTGACCGTTGCTATAGTTCTTTTGGTAACCAACTAATGATGGGGTTAGTGACATCCTTTGTTGTTTTTATTTTCCCCACTATAAGCTGCCTAGTCAGGAAAGCTGCAAATGAAATATCTTTCAATAGTACACACTCTCACTAGCTATATTTTGTACATCTAGGACTGGCAGCAAAACTTGTAGAGCCCAGTGCAAGATGAAAAATAAATGTACATCACCTGGTTCAAAATTATTAAGAATTTCAGGCCTGGTGCGGTGGCTCACGTCTGTAATCCTAGCAATTTGGGAGGCTGAGGCAGGCGGATCACCTGAGGTCAGTGGTTCAAGACCAGCCCCAACATGGCAAAAACCCCATCTCTACTAAAAATACACAAATTAGCCAGGCATAGTGGTGCATGCCTATAATCTCAGCTACTCAGGGTGCTGAGGCAGGAGAATCACTTGAATGGAGGAGGCGGAGGTTGCAGTGAGCCAAGATGGTACCAGTGCACTCTAGCCTAGGTGACAGAGTGAGACGCCATCTAAAAAAAAAAAAAAAAAAAAAAATTCAATTTTGAGATGATAATGTCAGTGCATGGAGCTCTTCTAAGTGTGGGCCCCTGTGTGACTATCCAGGTCCCATTCCCACGAAGCCTGCCCCGTATACATGGCTCACACATGCTGATGGCTCAGATGCAGGGGTCTTCCTATCTTTAGAAAGTGTACCCTGCATGAGAGTGCACATTTTGAGGATGGCCTATCATGCCAGACACAAGAGAGAGAAGAGGAACGTCATTATAACTGCATTCAGGGATATTTCAATCGGTGCTGATTGCTACTTCTCCTTAAAGCACAGCAATTTGCTGCGCAGATTCTGTAGTGGTGGAAACGGCACCCACTGCTATTTCCAACCGCCGCCTACCTCCTTCTCCTCCTTACAACAGTTCCTTTCCTCTGTTTTGGTTTGGTTCATAATGCTTTGAGAAAAGATTACTTCCCTTACATTTTCATATTCCCACTTTTATTCTGAGACAAATCTCGCTGCTTCCTTTTGTTTTATTGGTCCTCTGTAAAATGGCAACATCAGCGTATTACACAATTAATTGGTGCAATTTATGGACTCAAAGAACTGACCCCTTTCCTTTGAGCTTTAAGATATGTGTCTTTGTGTGTGCATGTGTTTGTGTGTGTGTCTGTGTGTGTTTTCACATCTACATCCAAACACATTTTTTAAGCAGCAAATATACTAGAACAAATTCATTTAGTATAGAAACACATGGCTTTGAAATTTGTGGAAATTTCTAAAAGTGCAATGGGCTTGAAATAGGAAAAAAGTAAGAGGAAAAAATGAAAACAAAAAAGAATTTTAAAATCAAATATGTTCTTCTTCAAACAGGTTGGTATAATGGACCCAAATCTCTTGTTTCAAAACAAGCTGAAGAAAATTGTTTTAAAAATCCTAAAACATTCAGTCTGTGAATAAGATCCTGGATCCTCTCAGAACTGCCAACATTTTAACACCAGCTGGCACCAGAGGCCCTGCTCTGAGGAACTTTGACACAGCAACCCTGTCTTTGGAGATCTGAAAAAAGAAATTACCCAATTAAGATGTAATGGCCCTCCAGCCTTCCCTGACTGTGAATGAGAGGAGGCGTATTTACAATCACAGTGCGCCATAAAATTTTATCCAGTTTTATTGAATCAGCAGGGCTAAATTAGCCTAAGCTTTCTTGATGAGGACAGCCACATGTGCTCATGCAAGCGAGGGTGACAGGAATTAGGACCAGATGGGGTCAACAGTCAGGGAAATTTAGAGCGACGTTCCCTGGGCATGAGGTTAGGATAAAGGGGTATGGAGATACAATGGGGATGTAGAGTTCCCCCAAGATGGTTATCATGTCTACAAAGAGATTCCACTAATCAAAAACAAAGTATTTCTCAAAAAAGAGCATCATTTGGGTGGCATACGTGTTTTTAAATGTTTTCTAGTAAAATTAACACATACTAATTTTTAAAAGTTCATAATGCTTTGAGTGGTTCCAAGATACTTGGTTTCAATCACTTTTTAATTCTACCAGGCTTGCATGGAGAATTTCATTTTTTTAACCATGAATGTTATTTATATTTATGAAGGCTGAAGGACTAAGTTTCCTTTCTAAGCAAAATCTTCTCTTCCTCCAAAGGGCAGGGATGATGTGAGCAGGTGGTCTAATAATTCCTCCAAACTCTTTTTCTCGTTCTTCTTCTCTCTCTTCCTCTTCTGCCTTACCAAGAACGGAGAAATGGTAAGTGGAAACAACCCCAAGGCTGCAAAAAGGAGGCTTTCATCCATTTTCTTTTGAAGAGAACAGGAACACAATTTGCTATGAATACAGTATATTCATGATGCCAAGCCGTACACCATCTCCTTCCATTTACTGCTCAGAAGACACAGAGGAGGCCTCACTCTGCCAAGGCCAACAGAAGTCACAGCATCTGAAAGGTGAAGGGAGAAGTTCTCCCAGGGGAT
Source organism: Piliocolobus tephrosceles (assembly GCF_002776525.5). NCBI lineage: Eukaryota > Metazoa > Chordata > Mammalia > Primates > Cercopithecidae > Piliocolobus > Piliocolobus tephrosceles. The sequence goes on along the minus strand of NC_045447.1, from coordinate 93,034,081 downwards.
TGTGACGCCCAGCTGTGTGAGTGTGTGTTTGTGTGTCTGCGTGTGTGTTGGGGCAGGTGAAGAGGAGAGTGTGGAAGTAAAAAGAAGGGCGCAAGAGAAGCCTGAGGAGCAGCTCAAACTTGCTCTGCTGGGGTTTCAACTCCTCTGCAAGGCTGTCTGTGTTTTACCAATCAGCATTTTAAAATCATGATTCACTCAACCTCTGTTGTCCAGAACAGTAGCCACACTAAACACGTGGCTACTGGGAGCTCGAATGTGATTGGTCCAAATAGATGTGCACTGTTAGTATAAACAACACACCAGATTTTAAAATCTTAGTATGAAAAATAGAATGTACAATATTTCACTAATAACGTTTACATTGATTACATGTTGAAATGATATTATTTTGGATATATTGGATTAAATAGAATGTATTTTTAAAGTTAATCCCACCTATTTTAAAATACATTTTAATGATGCCATGAGAAAAATTGAAATGATATGCATAGCTTGCATTGCTTTCTACCAGATAGTGCTTCTCTCAATATTTCAGTCTCTGATGGGCATAAAGGGAGGAGGGTGCGTGTTGGATGCAGAGTTGTGCATCCTCGTCCACATATGTACAATTCTTTGATCTTAGCGTCCTGTCCTAATCACCCCAAAACTTCTCACTTGATTACCCCCAGCCCAGGAAGATGTGACACATCCCAGAAAGGACTATCTATGGTTGTCAGTTTCTCCATGTCCTGTAATCCTGCAAAGGAAATATATTTACAAGGCACTTATGCCTGGCAGCTCTCTTATCTTTCTTAAAATATGGGTGAGGGACTGGTTCTGTGATTGAGCACAAAATGAGAGCCGTTCTTTCATGCCATCTTCCAAGCAGGTGGTATTATGCACCAGGCTATTTATGCAGCAATTCTAGAGCCCAAACAGGAAAAGAGAAAAAAAATGAAAAAAAAAAAAAAATCTTTACTAAAAATCCTTGATTTCCTTCAGGAGTATATATAGAAAAAAAAAAAAAAAAGACATTTGGTATTAGCAGTAGTAGTTCATTCTCTGAATCTTTTGTAATTAAAGCTATCTTTAAATATAGTAAGTGATTAGTAGTATCTTGTTGTATTTGTATAGCTCTTTATGATTTAAAAATAATGTCTTCAGTTATTCTCTGATCTCTCATGATGACTCTGTGATTTGAAGGATTTTATTCCTTTTTGTAAATGAGGAGACAGAAGCTGCCTGAGTTACTGAACATATAGTTAACGGTAAGCAAGGAGAAGCAGCCCAATAATGAAACTATGATTCTAATTGTATATTCCCCTCACCTCTTTTTACACTTACGGCTTGGTTGCTCTCAATTAAAGGAACTTAAAGGTGTTCTTCTCCTCAAACTCTGTAAGATTCATAAGAAACCAATAAACTCTTTGGAGGGGCACACAGATCACTAAAGTCCCTTGTCATAGCTGTGTCACTTGAAATCAGTTGATTTCATCCATAACTGTGGATATGGTATGGGTTTGATGACCAGAAAGGGCTGTGAACAAACTGAGGGTCGCAAATGTGAACGAGCATCAGAATCACCTGGAGGACTTGTTGACATACAAAAAGCCCTGTGCCCCATCTCTATAGTTTCTGATTCTGTAGATCTGGAGTGGGTCTGATAATTTGCATCTCTAACTAGTTACCAGTTGATGCTGATGCTGCTGGTTCAGGGGCCACATGTGGAGAACCACTGTGTTAGGATGCTAATTACATGGCAGAGATTCATGGGGACAGAGGGCACATAAGTGCTGTGACAGCAAGAAATCAATGAAAATGGGCGTTTTGAAGCTGAGCGAGGTTTTCTTGAATGACTTCTGGGGCTCAGGATACCTCATATTAGTGAATTTCTGGGATATAGGCTATTTAAGAAATTAGAGCAGAAGGCGATAGAAGGCAGGCAGTAGAGATAAAAGGCAGAAAGAGACAGTGAGAAAAAGAGTGAGAGAGAAAGTGAGAAAAAGAAACAGACAGAGAGAGGGAGACAGAGGTGTACAATAATTTAAGACAAAGAACTTTTCATAGCCAACTTACCAGATAAGAATAGAAGAGCAAATCAATACCACAGTTTCTTGTTGTACACATATTAAGAATAATCAAACAATAAAAAGGTCATTAGTTAGCTATTTAAATGTTTACAATGTTTCCCCTATGAAGGGGAATGGTCATTTATCATCATGGTTGAAGTCGTTTAAAAAGTCTAAATACACAGTTACCCAAGTCGTCAATGCAGGCAGAATCTCTTGCCTCTAAACTGGGGCCAAGCAATAGGATTCCAAAATTTTGTTAAAAAATACAAAACTGTGAGAGCAGATTACTTTTCAAGGAATGCAATCAACTACAGGTATTTTTACCTATGACATAAATATAAATGTTAATGAAATTGATCACTCAAGTGTCCCCGTCTCAACCTCCCAGGGAAGGGGAGGGGAGCACTTCCCATTCTTTTGAAATGTCCTCTTCCTATGTTTGTTTCTTTTCCTCACATTCGTTCATTTGTTTGCTGTATGTAATTCTAAGTTTAAAAAATGTTATGGAATGACAAGTATTATGTAGCAATGGTCAAAAATTAAATTACCCAAAGTACATTAACAAAAACCCTTGCTTTAAGAAAATCACTCTCCTATTTCAAATGTGGGATAAATGAAATTTTCAACCAAATGGTTTTTGAGGCATTAAGTTGTTCGTAGTGACACAGTGAAACAGTTTGATAATTATAAAGCAGCGTGTCACTTCAGAGAGTAATTTTTCGTTTGAGAGAGAGAGCCCAAGAAGCCAGTTTTCACAGGAAGTGCTTTCCGATTTGGTGGTTGTGGGCATGGAAGTAAAGTGTTGACTGGCTCCTGGCTGTCATAAATACATACCTGAATACACATTGCCCACACTTGCACGGTCTCAGCACAATTTTGGAATAGGCCTCTTTTTTGCCCTGCTCAGTTAAAAGTTGGAAAGAGTGCAGCCGTAGAAAGCTATGGCTTGCACATTTTTTTTAATGGGTAAAATTTATAGAGTAATGTATCTACTTTTAGCATGACTATTGTTAAACCTGGAGATCAAGCAAAGTGACACTGAGTATATTGCTTTATCAATTGGATTCATTCGAGTGAAAAATGCTGATCAGGCCATGTCTATCCCTTGGGTGCAGAAACCCTACTTCAACTCTAGAATGGTCGATACATAAAAGTCAAATTCATTATAATTTGTAGCTTTTTTTTTTCCTTGAAGAAGCACCCAGTTCTCAGTACATCAATATCAACTCTTAAATCCACATCGGATGGAGAGGGTACAGCACAGTAATTCAATCTCTTTACACTTAATATGGTCAGGAAGGGAGAATGAAAACAGCCTCTTGTAAAATGATGGAAAAAACAGGATGCAATCACTCTGATGGAGCAGTGCAAAGGAGTCATTTTACACCATCCGTTACCAGGGCAACAAAATACAGTGAGCCCTATACATCTAACAGGTGACATTTTAGCTAAGAAATTGCTTCTTTGGTATTTTTTCTGTCTATGAAAAACAATGTTACCAGCGTTTTCACTTGTCATGTACGATAGGGCAACATATTCCTGCTGACAGACCATAATGGAAAAATAGAGGAGTTAAATAGTATTACAGTCTAAGTTTTTGGATACATGTTAATATGCTCTTTAAAGAGAGTTCAGACATTTTCTAACATCCCGGAGACTCAAGGGACTGAAATCTCTGCACACATCTCTGTGACCACTTGGAGTTTAGATAAGGAAAAAATACTTTGTTTCCAGAATGTGGTGTGAAGTCCTGGACATACTTTTAAGAAAAGTAATTAATGTAATTGTCTTTTGTCATGAGCCCCCCTAGCTCTGCAAATTCATTACTATATCCCTATAGGTTTTTCTTAAAGAAGAAGAAAAGTAAGAAAATGATATTTTCATAGCAGAATAGTGTTCTCTTTCCTGTTTATCCCCAAGGTAATCTGATATTGAAAAAATAAGAGACAGAGAAATGAGGTTTTCCAAGAGACGGTTAAACTGTGTTACAGAATGCAAAGTCAATGTTTTCTTAAGTACCTGGAGAAGATGATCATCCCTCCCTCTCCAAAATGGTCATGCAGAATGCTTCAGAAAATCCTGCATTAGTGTCTCTCTTTGGATTTCGTTTACTGCCCATCTAAGGAATTTTTGTTGGGCCAAAGCTACTCTAGCTCTTCTAGGCTTTGATTCCAAAGGGGAATATTCAAATTTGTGGCTGGATCATTATTTTGCCTTCTCATGATGTTCTGTTGGAGCCAATGATGTACAATAATAGATTTGAGAATTAGGAGAGAGTTTAGAGAATGACTGGTCCAAACTTGCATCTGCACAGATCAGTAAAGTGGTATCCAAGGAGGCCAGGGAGTGTTACAAATGGGCCTAATCCCCTAATGCTGGAGCCGGTGCTCATTCAATCACTGTGATTAATTGTAATTACCACAATAACTAATTTCAATTACTTAAGTATCATTCCAATACTCATTGAGCACCTGCTACATACCCAGACTTCTGGGATATAGAATTAAATAAAGCACAATCACAGTCTGCTGGGCACCCACAACCAGGTGGGAGTGGCAGAGAGTTATAAATACAGCGAGCTGAGTGATCTGCTGAGTGATCAACTGAAGATACACCCAAAGGCAATGTGGGAGACAGAGTTAGGAAAGCTCTTGTTTAAAACAAAGGTTATATATTGTGAGCATTCAAAACTAACCCCGCCCCTCACTATTAGGCTCAAATAGGAAGTCACATATAAACCAATACATCTGTGTCAAGAGCCAGAAATCTCTTCTTAAAAATTTTTATTGGGCTAAAAACTACATTGAAAGTTTGCCATCTTAACCATTTTTGAATGCACAGTTCAGTGGTGTTAAGTTTGTCCGCATTGTTGTGGAACAGACCTCCATAATTTTTCATCTTGTGAATCTGAGACTCTATACCCAACTCTCTTCCCCTTCCTGCTCCCCCGAGTCCCTGGTAATCACCATTCTACTTTCTGTTTCTATGAATTTGACTAGTTTAGATGCCTCATAGAAACAGAATCATACAGTGTTCGTCGTTCTGTGACTGGCTTATTTCACTTAGCACAATGTCTTAAAGGTTCATTACTGTTGTAGCATATGACAGAATTTCCTTCCTTTTTAAGGCTAAATAACCTTTCATTCTATGCATATACTGCATGTTGTTTATTCATCCATCCATCCATGAACAATTGGGTTGCTTCTCTGCAGCTCTTCATTATTGTGAATAGTTCTGCTATGAACGTGGATGTGCAAACGGAACAGATAAATCGTAACACAGAGAAAGGCCAGGCATCACAAGGGGAAGTTCAGAAAAGGATAAAAATTAAAAAAAACAAAAACAAAAATGTGTGTGTGTGTATGTAGGTAAGGGAGATAAAATGCCAAGGTGATTGCTTTAAGAATATTGTCTAATTTCAAATTTGAAATAAATGAAATTACCTGAATTTCACCACTTAGGGTCCCGTTAAATAAGGTAAATAAATACTAAAAAACTGAGGTAAAAACATTCAGTAAAAAAGGACAAGAAATGGTAAAATGACAGAGGCAATGTCAAAAGCAAGGAAGTCATGACCTAATGGGGGAAAAGAAAAAAACAAACAAAAAACTGGAGTGTTTTAGATAAAACTTCAAACTTCAATTTTGCCCTCTGTGGGTATTGTTGAAAAATCACCAGTGTTAGTTGCTGAACATGATGTGACTAAGATACTACTTATTATGGTATGTATGATTAGAAATAAGACAAATTGTGTGTGTGTGTGTGTGTGTGTGTGTGTAAAGCAGGGTAAGAAAAAGTCAATTCGGCTGGGCGCAGTGGCTCAAGCCTGTAATCCCAGCACTTTGGGAGGCCGAGGCGGGCGGATCACGAGGTCAGGAGATCGAGACCATCCTGGCGAACACGGTGAAACCCCGTCTCTACAAAAAATACAAAAAAACTAGCCGGGCGAGGTGGCGGGCGCCTGTAGTCCCAGCTACTCAGGAGGCTGAGGCGGGAGAATGGCGTAAACCCGGGAGGTGGAGCTTGCAGTGAGCTGAGATCCGGCCACTGCACTCCAGCCTGGGCGACACAGCGAGACTCCGTCTCAAAAAAAAAAAAAAAAAAAAAAAAAGAAAAAGTCAATTCAATGCCACAGTATGAATTTAGAATTATACAGAGGTGATAGAGAGACAGAAATGGAGGATTTACAGTTCTGGCTGAAACTAGAGAAACAGCTACATGTGATTACAAATCACATTAGATATAATAAGGCCAAATTAGACAACTATACAAATTTATTCTTAAAAATTAGAAATAATTAAATACAAAGAAGGACATATACTATTTTCATGCAATTTTTATGTGATGTTTCTATTACTGTTTAGAATGTTCTTTCCCATTCATTTGTTTTAAGTAGCCGATACGATTTATGAAGTCTTCCTTGTGTGGTTAAAAGCATCATGCCATCAGACTATATAAAGGTTTTTGTAACCACAGTATCCACAGGGCTAATGATTTCTGCTACCTGGGTTCTAAGGTGTCCATGGAGGTGGTAGCTCTTGGGACAGTTTGTGTCCTGTTTAGAGTCACACCTTGTTACAGAAAGACTGATAGAATTGATGAGTGTTTGAATAAGCTCCACAACAGTGTGCTGATGTAAAAGAAATACATAATACAGTATGGCAAACAAATGAGAAGTAATTTTCCCCCAGGTTTGTAAATAAGAGTCTGAGAGACCAGAACTCGTGTCCCCTAAATTTTAAACTATGCCAGTCATTTACTTTTTATCTTTAATACAAGATTTAGAAGATTCAAGTTTAAAAACCTGAATGATTGCATTAAAACAAACAAAAACAGACAAAAGTACCCTAAAATGGCAATAAAAATACTTTAATGAGAGATTGTTCCCTAAACAGGCCTTGGAATAAGTAGATAAATGCTAAAATGATTGCTATCATGTAACAGTATATTTATTTATTTATTTATTTTTCTTTTTTTTTTTATTATACTTTTAAGTTCTAGGGTACATGTGCATAACGTGCAGGTTTGTTACATATGTATACATGTGCCATGTTGGTGTGCTGCACCCATCAACTCGTCAGCACCCATCAATTCATCATTTATATCAGGTATAACTCCCCAGTGCAATCCCTCCCCCCTCCCCATGATAGGCCCCATTGTGTGATGTTCCCCTTCCCGAGTCCAAGTGAGCTCATTGTTCAGTTCCCACCTATGAGTGAGAACATGCGGTGTTTGGTTTTCTCTTCTTGTGATAATTTGCTAAGAATGATGGTTTCCAGCTGCATCCATGTCCCTACAAAGGACGCAAACTCATCCTTTTTTATGGCTGCATAGTATTCCATGGTGTATATGTGCCACATTTTCTTAATCCAGTCTGTCACTGATGGACATCTGGGTTGATTCCAAGTCTTTGCTATTGTGAATAGTGCCGCAATAAACATACGTGTGCATGTGTCTTTGTAGTAGCATAATTTATAATCCTTTGGGTATATACCCAGTAGTGGGATGGCTGGGTCATATGGTACATCTAGTTCTAGATCCTTGAGGAATTGCCATACTGTTTTCCATAATGGTTGAACTAGTTTACAATCCCACCAACAGTGTAAAAGTGTTCCTATTTCTCCCCATCCTCTCCAACACCTGTTGTTTCCTGATATTTTAATGATTGCCATTCTAACTGGTGTGAGATGGTATCTCATTGTGGTTTTGATTTGCATTTCTCTGATGGCGAGTGATGATGAGCATTTTTTCATGTGTCTGTTGGCTGTATGAATGTCTTCTTTTGAGAAATGTCTGTTCATATCCTTTCCCCACTTTTGGATGGGGTTGTTTGATTTTTCTTGTATATTTGTTTGAGTTCTTTGTAGATTCTGGAAATTAGCCCTTTGTCAGATGAGTAGATTGCAAAAATTTTCTCCCATTCTGTAGGTTGCCTGTTCACTCTGATGGTAGTTTCTTTTGCTGTGCAGAAGCTCTTTAGTTTAACTAGATCCCATTTGTCAATTTTGGCTTTTGCTGCCGTTGCTTTTGGTGTTTTAGACATGAAGT
>NC_045447.1:93010238-93025972 GCF_002776525.5 Piliocolobus tephrosceles | reverse complement strand
GGCTTTGTCCTTTTGACTTAGGATTGTCTTGGCAATGCGGGCTCTTTTTTGGTTCCATATGAACTTTAAAGCAGTTTTTTCCAATTCCGTGAAGAAACTCATTGGTAGCTTGATGGGGATGGCATTGAATCTATAAATAACCTTGGGCAGTATGGCCATTTTCACGATATTGATTCTTCCTATCCATGAGCATGGTATGTTCTTCCATTTGTTTGTGTCCTCTTTGATTTCACTGAGCAGTGGTTTGTAGTTCTCCTTGAAGAGGTCCTTTACATCCCTTGTAAGTTGGATTCCTAGGTATTTTATTCTCTTTGAAGCAATTGTGAATGGAAGTTCATTCCTGATTTGGCTCTCTGCTTGTCTGTTACTGGTGTATAAGAATGCTTGTGATTTTTGCACATTAATTTTGTATCCTGAGACTTTGCTGAAGTTGCTTATCAGCTTAAGAAGATTTTGGGCTGAGACGATGGGGTTTTCTAAGTATACAATCATGTCATCTGCAAACAGGGACAATTTGACTTCTTCTTTTCCTAACTGAATACCCTTGATTTCTTTCTCTTGCCTGATTGCCCTAGCCAGAACTTCCAACACTATGTTGAATAGGAGCGGTGAGAGAGGGCATCCCTGTCTTGTGCCAGTTTTCAAAGGGAATTTTTCCAGTTTTTGCCCATTCAGTATGATATTAGCTGTGGGTTTGTCATAAATAGCTCTTATTATTTTGAGGTACGTTCCATCAATACCGCATTTGTTGAGCGTTTTTAGCATGAAGGGCTGTTGAATTTTGTCAAAAGCCTTTTCTGCATCTATTGAGATAATCATGCGGTTCTTGTCTTTGGTTCTGTTTATATGCTGGATTACGTTTATTGATTTGCGAATGTTGAACCAGCCTTGCATCCCAGGGATGAAGCCCACTTGATCATGGTGGATAAGCTTTTTGATGTGCTGCTGAATCCGGTTTGCCAGTATTTTATTGAGGATTTTTGCATCGATGTTCATCAGGGAGATTGGTCTAAAATTCTCTGTTTTTGTTGTGTCTCTGCCAGGCTTTGGTATCAGGATGATGTTGGCCTCATAAAATGAGTTAGGGAGGATTCCCTCTTTTTCTATTGATTGGAATAGTTTCAGAAGGAGTGGTACCAGCTCCTCCTTGTACCTCTGGTAGAATTCAGCTGTGAATCCATCTGGTCCTGGGCTTTTTTTGGTGGGTAGGCTATTAATTGTTGCCTCAATTTCAGAGCCTGCTATTGGTCTATTCCGGGATTCAACTTCTTCCTGGTTTAGTCTTGGGAGAGTGTAAGTGTCCAGGAAATTATCCATTTCTTCTAGATTTTCTAGTTGATTTGCGTAGAGGTGTTTATAGTATTCTCTGATGGTAGTTTGTATTTCTGTGGGGTCGGTGGTGATATCCCCTTTATCATTTTTTATTGCGTCTATTTGATTCCTCTCTCTTTTCTTCTTTATTAGCCTTGCTAGTGGTCTGTCAATTTTGTTGATCTTTTCAAAAAACCAACTCCTGGATTCATTGATTTTTTTGGAGGGTTTTTTGTGTCTCTATCTCCTTCAGTTCTGCTCTGATCTTCATTATTTCTTGCCTTCTGCTAGCTTTTGAATGTGTTTGCTCTTGCCTCTCTAGTTCGTTTAATTGTGATGTTAGATTGTCAATTTTAGATCTTTCGTGCTTTCTCTTGTGGGCACTTAGTGCTATAAATTTCCCTCTACACACTGCTTTAAATGTGTCCCAGAGATTCTGGTATGTTGTATCTTTGTTCTCATTGGATTCAAAGAACATCTTTATTTCTGCTTTCATTTCGTTATGTACCCAGTAGTTATTCAGGAGCAGGTTGTTCAGTTTCCATGTAGTTGAGCGGTTTTGATTGAGTTTCTTAGTCCTGAGTTCTAGTTTGATTGCACTGTGGTCTGAGAGACAGTTTGTTATAATTTCTGTTCTTTTACATTTGCTGAGGAGTGCTTTACTTCCAATTATGTGGTCAATTTTGGAATAAGTGCGATGTGGTGCTGAGAAGAATGTATATTCTGTTGACTTGGGGTGGAGAGTTCTATAGATGTCTATTAGGTCCGCTTGGTGCAGAGATGAGTTCAATTCCTGGATATCCTTGTTAACTTTCTGTCTCGTTGATCTGTCTAATGTTGACAGTGGAGTGTTGAAGTCTCCCATTATTATTGTATGGGAGTCTAAGTCTCTTTGTAAGTCTCTAAGGACTTGCTTTATGAATCTGGGTGCTCCTGTATTGGGTGCATATATATTTAGGATAGTTAGCTCTTCCTGTTGAATTGATCCCTTTACCATTATGTAATGGCCTTCTTTGTCTCTTTTGATCTTTGATGGTTTAAAGTCTGTTTTATCAGAGACTAGGATTGCAACCCCTGCTTTTTTTTGTTCTCCATTTGCTTGGTAGATCTTCCTCCATCCCTTTATTTTGAGCCTATGTATGTCTCTGCATGTGAGATGGGTCTCCTGAAGACAGCAGACTGATGGGTCTTCACTCTTTATCCAGTTTGCCAGTCTGTGTCTTTTAATTGGAGCATTTAGTCCATTTATATTTAAGGTTAATATTGTTATGTGCGAACTTGATCCTGCCATTATGATATTAACTGGTTATTTTGCTCATTAGTTGATGCAGTTTCTTCCTAGCCTCGATGGTCTTTACATTTTGGCATGTTTTTGCAATGGTTGGTACCGGTTGTTCCTTTCCATGTTTAGGGCTTCCTTCAGGGTCTCTTGTAAGGCAGGCTTGGTGGTGACAAAATCTCTAAGCATTTGCTTATCTGTAAAGAATTTTATTTCTCCTTCACTTATGAAACTTAGTTTGGCTGGATATGAAATTCTGGGTTTAAAATTCTTTTCTTTAAGAACGTTGAATATTGGCCCCCACTCTCTTCTGGCTTGTAGAGTTTCTGCCGAGAGATCTGCTGTCAGTCTGATAGGCTTCCCTTTGTGGGTAACCCGACCTTTCTCTCTGGCTGCCCTTAAGATTTTTTCCTTCATTTCAACTTTGGTGAATCTGGCAATTATGTGTCTTGGAGTTGCTCTTCTGGAGGAGTATCTTTGTGGCGTTCTCTGTATTTCCTGAATTTGAATTTTGGCCTGCCCTGCTAGGTTGGGGAAGTTCTCCTGGATGATATCCTGTAGAGTGTTTTCCAATTTGGTTCCATTTTCCCCCTCACTTTCAGGCACCCCAATCAGACGTAGATTTGGTCTTTTGACATAATCCCATACTTCTTGCAGGCTTTGTTCATTTCTTTTTCTTCTTTTTTCTTTTGGTTTCTCTTCTCGCTTCATTTCATTCATTTGATCCTCCATCGCTGATACTCTTTCTTCCAGTTGATCAAGTTGGTTACTGAAGCTTGTGCATTTGTCACGTATTTCTCGTGTCATGGTTTTCATCTCTGTCATTTCGTTTATGACCTTCTCTGCATTAATTAGTCTAGCTGTCAATTCTTCCACTCTTTTTTCAAGATTTTTAGTTTCTTTGCACTGGGTACGTAATTCCTCCTTTAGCTCTGAGAGGTTTGATGGACTGAAGCCTTCTTCTCTCATCTCATCAAAATCATTCTCTGACCAACTTTGATCCGTTGCTGGTGATGGGCTGTGCTCCTTTGCAGGAGGAGATGCGCTCTTATTTTTTGAATTTCCAGCTTTTCTGCCCTGCTTTTTCCCCATCTTTGTAGTTTTATCTGTCTCTGGTCTTTGATGATGGTGACGTACTGATGGGGTTTTGGTATAGGTGTCCTTCCTGTTTGATAGTTTTCCTTCTGACAGTCAGGACCCTCAGCTATAGGTCTGTTGGAGATTTCTTGAGGTCCACTCCAGACCCTGTTTGGCTGGGTATCAGCAGCAGAGGTTGCAGAAGACAGTATATTGCTGAACAGCAAGTGCACCTGTCTGACTCTTGCTTTGGAAGCTTCCTCTCAGGGGTGTACTCCACCCTGTGAGGTGTGGGGTGTCAGACTGCCCCTAGTGGGGGATGTCTCCCAGTTAGGCTACTCAGGGGTCAGGGACCCTCTTGAGCAGGCAGACTGCCCCTTCTCAGATCTCAATCTCCGTGTTGGGAGATCCACTGCTCTCTTCAAAGCTGTCAGACAGAGTCGTTCGCGTCTGCACAGGCTTCTGCTCCTTTAGCTGAGCCCTGTCCCCAGAGGTGCAGTCTACAGAGATAGGCTGGTTTCCTTGAGCTGCTGTGAGCTCCACCCAGTTCGAGCTTCCCAGCGGCTTTATTTACCTACTTAAGCCTCAGCGATGGCGGGCGCCCCTCCCCCAGCCTCGCTGCTGCCTTGCGGTTAGATTGCCGCAGACTGCTGTGTTAGCAAGGAGGGAGGCTCCGTGGGCGTGGGACCCTCCCGGCCAGGTGTGGGATATAATCTCCGGTGTGCCGGTGTTACAGCGCAGTATTGGGGTGGGAGTTACCCGATTTTCCAGGTGTTGTGTGTCTCAGTTCCCCTGGCTAGGAAAAGGGACTCCCTTACCCCTCGCGCTTCCCAGGTGAGGCGATGCCTCGCCCTGCTTCAGCTCTCGCTGGTCAGGCTGCAGCAGCTGACCCGCACGGATTGTCTGGCACTCCCGAGTGAGATGACCCCAGTACCTCAGTTGAAAATGCAGAAATCACCGGTCTTCTGTGTCGCTCGCGCTGGGAGATGGAGACTGGAGCTGTTCCTATTCGGCCATCTTGCTCCGCCCCTACCAGATCTTGCTTTCTCAACAGTATATTTAAAACTTTTCTAAAATTAAAAATATCAGGCCAGACATGGTGGCTCAAGGTTATAATCCCAGCACTTTGGGAGGCCAAGGTGGGCAGATCACTTGAGGCCAGCTGTTCGAAACCAGCCTGGCCAACATGCTGAAACCACATGTATTTTTGGCTTCTGTTAAAAAAAAAAAAAAAAAAATTAACCTGGTGTATTAGTCCGTTTTCACACTGCTGATAAATACATACCAGAGACTGGGCAATTTACCAAAGGAAGAGCTTTAATAAACTTATAGTTCTACATGACTAGGGAGGCCTCATAATCATGGCGGAAAGTGAAAGGCACTCCTTACACGGCAGTGGCAAGACACAGAATGAGAGTCAAGTGAAAGGGGTTTCCCCTTATAAAACCATCAGATCTCATGTGACTTATTCTCTACCACAAGAACAGTATGGGAGAAAATGTCCCATGATTCAATTATCTCCCACAGTGTCCCTCTCACAACACATGAGAATTATGGGAATACAATTCAAAATGAGATTTGGGCAGGACACAGAGCCAAAACATATTATTCTGCCCCTGGCCCTTCCCAAATCTCACGTCCTCACATTTCAAAACCAATCATGCCTTCCCAAAAGTACCCCCAAAGTCTTCACTCATTTCAGCATTAACTCAGAAGTCTGTAGTCCAAAGTCTCACCTGACAGAAGGCAAGTCACTTCCATCTATGAGCCTGTAAAATCAAAAGCAAGTTAGTTACTTCCTAGATACAATGGGGGTATGTCACTGGGTAAATACAGCTGTTCCAAATGGGAGGAATTGGCCAAAACAAAGGGGCTACAGGCCCTATGCAAGTCTGAAATCCAGTAGGGCAGTCAAATCTTAAAGCTCCAAAATGATCTCCTTTGACTCCATGGCTCATATCTAGGTTACATCAATGCAAGAGGTGAGGTTAAATGGTCTTGGGCACCTCCACCCCTGTGGCTTTGCAGGGTACAGCCTCCCTCCTGGCTGCTTTCACAGGCTGGCGTTGAGTGTCTGTGACTTTTCCAGGCACACGGTATAAGCTGTCAGTGGATCTGCCATTCTGGGTTCTGGAGGACTGTGGCTCTCTTCTCACAGCTACACTAGGCAGTGTCCCAATGGGGACTCTGTGTGGGGGCACCTACCAGATATTTGCCTTCTGCACTGCCCTAGCAGAGGTTCTCCATGAGGGCCTCACTCCTACAGCAAATATCTGCCTGGACATCCAGGTGTTTCTATACATCCTCTGAAATCTAGGCAGAGATTCCCAAACCTCAATTTTTTATTTCTGTGCATCTGTAGGCTCAACACCACGTGGAGGCTGCCAAGTCTTGGGGCTTGCACCCTCTTAAGCCATGGCCTAAGATGTATGTTGGCCCCTTTTAGCAATGGCTGGAGTGGTTGGGATGCAGGGCACCAAGTCCCTAGACTGCACACAGCAGAGGGACCCTGGGCCTGGCCCACAAAACCAGGTTTTCATCCTAAGCCTCCAGGCCTGTGATGGGATGGGCTGCCACAAAGGTCTCTGACATGCCCCGAAGACATTTTCCCCCCATTGTCTCGGTGACTAACATGCCCCTTCTCAGTATTTATGCACATTTCTGCAGACATCTTGAGTTTCTCCTCAGAAAACGGGATTTTCTTTTCTATCACATAGTCAGGGTACAAATTTTCCAAACTTTTATGCTCTGTTTCTGTTTTAAAACTGAATGCCTTTAACAGAACCCAAGTCACCTCTTGAATGCTTTGCTGCTTAGAAATTTCTTCTGCCAGATACCCTACATCATTTCTCTCAAGTTCAAAGTTTCACAACTCTATAGGGCAGAAGCAAAATGCCTTCGGTCTCTTTGCCAAAACATAACACGAGTCACCTTTGCTTCATTATCCAACAAGCTCCTCATCTCCATCTGAGACCACCTCAGCCTGGATTTCACTGTCCATATCATTATCAGCTTTTGGTCAAAGTTATTAAAGAAATCTCTAGGGAGTTCCACACTGTCCCATATTTTCCTGTCTTCTTCTGAGTCCTCCAAACTGTTCCAACCTCTGTCTGTTACCCAGTTCCAATGTTGCTTCCATATTTTTGGGTATCTTTTCAGCAACACCCCATCCCAGTACCAATTTACTGTATTAGTCCATTTTCATGCTGCTGATAAAGATACCTGAGACTGGGCAATTTAAAAAAGAAAGAGGTTTCATGGGGTTCTAGTTCCACGTGGCTAGGGAGGCCTCACAATCATGGTGGAAGGTGAAAGGCACTTCCTACATGGTGGCACAAAAGAGAAAATGAGAACCAAGCAAAAGGGGTTTCCCCTTATAAAACCATCAGATCTTGTGAGACCTATTCACTATCACAGAAACAGCATGGGAGAAACTGCCCCATGATTCAGTGATCTCCCACCAGGTCCCTCTCACAACACGTGGGAATTATGTGAATACAATTCAAGATGAGACTCGGGTGGGGACACAGAGTCTCACCAGGTGTGGTACCAGGTGTGCTACCACGCACCTATAGTCCCAGCTACTAGGGAGGCTGAGGCATAAGAACTGTTTGAACCCAGGAGGTGGAGGTTGCAGTGAGCTGAGATAGCACCACTGTGTTCCAGCCTGGGCAACAGAGCAAGACTTTGTCTAAAAAAAAAAAAAATATATATATGTCAAAAGTAATTTTTCATATTTGCATTCATTTGATGTAGAGAGTTTTTTTTTTTTCTTCCAGCTTTAGTTTTCATAGTAAAACATTTGGCCTTTATTTGTTATTATGAATTCTTTATAAATATTACTTTTCATGTCTATAATATTCCATTAACTGGGTGGATAATAATTTAATTTGTACTCTATTATTGGCTATTTAGGTTTATATTTTATCTTTCTCCTATTAAAAATAATGCTGTGGCAAGGTGTGAGGTTTATTATTTTAGTGTGATTTTTTGAGAGCAGACTGAAGCTCTTAATCATATTAATACAGTTAAAACTGTTTATGCTTTCCACTATGATGTCCTCCACTGGTTCTAAACTTGGAAAGTTTGCCACCATCTTAAAACTGTAATAAGAAGTCACTGCTTTTTCATTATAGTTTTAAAACATTGAGGTTCTTCTTTTTCTTTTACTCTCTAACAAATCTGTAAATTTTCATGAATTTTTTGAGGTATGTATTTATATAATGTTGTTTTCCTAAATACACAATCAATTCTTCAATAATGGAACTATCGAACAATAATTTTTTCCTACAGATTTATGACATCACTTTATATAATGTATATATAGTAGATATTAGCACACGTTAGGGGCTTTTTCTGGGCAAAGTAGTTGCACTTTGAAGAGCCACCAATCTATTAAAATCTAGTAGGAAAAAATTCAGAATGAGATAACATAGTTTCACATGTTAAGACAAGAACCTTATTTAATAAGAATCATAATGATCCCTCATCTAGTTTTGTTAAAATTTTTTTCATATTTTCCTGAGTAAGCATTAAGCTGATGAAACATTAATTTTACAAAATGTATTTGTAAACTCTGGTGATAAGAAGCATCTCATCCTCAGGTTTAATTTTGATTTTAATTTTAATTTCTTCAGATGTAATTCATTCACAATCCTCTCAGGAATCTCAAGAGTAATTATAGATACAGTATTAATCACATACTCTGGGTATAAATGGTGTTATAGAAAATGTAATCTATAAAATAACCACAGTAAATTGTGCCATGAGATGTAGATAAATGTAACCACTGTTAATTTGAACATAAGATGGCCAGTAGAGTAGGGAGAGCAGGGTGCCATTTATTATTCTTCAGAGGGCTTTTGGTTTCTCAAATGAGAGTTGTGAGAAAAGTAAAAAGTGTTGCAGTCAGAAAGCAAGATGATGCAAGAAGGGAGAGAATCCTAAAATAAAATTTAATTTCTGAAACTTTGTAAAAAGTTTAATAACCCATTTCTTGACTTTTCCATTTTCTGAGGAAGAAAAAGCAGCAATGATCATGGAGGAAAACCTGAGAGCAAAAGTTTGTAGCCTACAATTTGTAAATTAGAAATATATAAAAGTAAGCCTGTAATCCCAGCACTTTGGGAGGCTGAGACGGGCGTATCATGAGGTCAGGAGATCGAGACCATCCTGGCTAACACGGTGAAACCCCGTCTCTATTAAAAAATACAAAAAAAAAAAAAAAAAAAAAAAAAACTAGCCAGGCGAGGTGGGGGGCACCTGTAGTCCCAGCTACTCGGGAGGCTGAGGCAGGAGAATGGCGTAAACCCGGGAGGCGGAGCTTGCAGTGAGCTGAGATCTGGCCACTGCACTCCAGCCCGGGAGACAGAGAGAGACTCCATCTAAAAAAAAAAATATATATATATATATATAAAGTAAAATGGTATATCAGCAAAAATATATTTTTGTGTTGACATTTTAATTTTCATAAAATATATGAAGAATATAAGCTTTACATTTAAACAGCAAGACTATCTTAGTCATATTAATGATTATAAACAATAAACGATGATTTAAACTTTGAGAAACATTTATTTACTTTCCTATATCACTTTCTTTTCTGTCCAATTTCAACTACTTAAAAACTTCCTATACATTAGATTATAAGTACAGATGGATGAATCTCTGGGGACTATTTTAATAACCTCCTTTATACTAGTGTCCCTAACACTATTGTCATTTGCCTCCTTGTAATCATCCTCTATTATGCTAACATAATTATTTATGATTTGCAGATCAGTCACTATTTCTTTTATTCTACAGAATACAGTCTGAATTCTTTGGCTTCAAGTACAATTTGACTATTCCCTAATTTCTCACTTTGATCTCCAGTTCCTGGAAACCTCGTGTTCAGTGAACAGGAATTTCTAAACTCAGAACCTTTGCTTATCCTTCTACCTGGATTGCTATTCTGCAAACCTATGCTCCTGAAGAATTGCTGATGGGATGTAAATTTTTTTTTAAAAAGTCATCTAATAGTGCATTAGAAATAGACATAAGCAAAGAAATACCAGCCTTGCCAAATAAGCTGACCCCAAAGTACAAGGACAGTGAAAAAAGAGCCAAGTCAGCTTAACCCCAA
The DNA here is from genome assembly GCF_002776525.5 of Piliocolobus tephrosceles. NCBI lineage: Eukaryota > Metazoa > Chordata > Mammalia > Primates > Cercopithecidae > Piliocolobus > Piliocolobus tephrosceles. Next base: position 93,016,181 of record NC_045447.1, on the reverse strand, counting down.
CTGGCATTTACAAGATTCACAATACGGTTTGCAATGCACTTGGAAAGAAACCAACCGGCTTTAAGATAATTAAGTGCTACCATCAAGGAAGGATTATGCAGGTGCCAAATAAGGTTGTCTGGGACACCAAATCTCTTCCTATCTTTTAATGCTGTAAAAATAATGAAGAACTTGAAGAAGTATGGTCTTAATCGTATTTGTGATACTCTAATTCTGACTGAAGAAAGACTTGAGACAGTAACCTAGGTGGAGTAAAGACAGCAAACAACAAAAGAGTCACACGTTTGTTTAATATGTAAATCCAAAAATTTCTTGAGAACTCAAGAACTTTTCTTTCTTCCTCTAGTCTCTAGTTCTTGTCAAGTAAGTACAGGCAATAAATCATGTAGTTGCACATCCACATTGTCTTGCCTCTTCTGCAAAAAAAGTACTATACACCAAGAAGGAAAATGTGTGTCCTTCTTTCTGGCATGAGAAATGAGAGAGATCTTGTTGGCATGTTCTTACCAATGCCCAGGAGGGCTGGGTCGACCCAGCAGGGTAAGTGTAGTAAAGCCAACCGCTATTATCTCATCCTTAAAGTCCAGCTTGAAAACCATTTCCACTCTGTTTTTTTTTTTTTTTCAAATTTGTCCTTGATTTTCCAGACAGATTTTAATTAATTGTCATTTTTTTCTGTAGAACTTTATGCAAACCCACAACATAATATTTTGCACTGTAGCCATACCCACATAAAAACCCACAACTGTTTGAATTCATTAAGGCTGGGGGTTTAGAGTTTCATCTTTTATAGTTCCAAAGCCTTGAGGATAGTCTGTATTATAAAAATGTTTCTTTCAATGAATTGTTAAATTAAGCTATGAAGCCACAGTTTTCTAAGTCACACTGAAGTCTCTTTATTCTTGAAGTTTACTTCAATAGTTTCATGAAACCTTCCCTTTCCCTACAGCTTGTGACCAATGATCTTTTTTCTCTAATCTCCCACTAAATTTATTCTCAGTATCTTATAGTTTACAGCGTAATCATTTCTCACATATTAATTCTCACTTTCTTGATAGATAATTGGATTCTTGAAGATGGAATCACATTTTATCCTAAGAAATGTCTAGTATAATACTGACACCTGAGAAGTATTCAGTAAATGCTTGTGTATTTAGGTCAATACCCTGGTTTTCACTCAGTGTATTAATAGCTGGTACATTAATTTTAATAGTAACAATGAAAAATCTATACATCAAAGTCAGATGTAATGTAATTCCAAATCGCTTCCTCCTCTGACATCATGGTTAAGACCAAACGTCTGGAATTTGGCTGATGTTGATGTGAAGCACATCTCTGTCCCTTATTATCAACATGATCTTGAAATTAATCTCTTTAAACTTCACTTTTCTCAGGCATAAAATGAAGATAATAAAAGCCCCTGCAACATAGGGCTGTTGCATGGATTAATTGAGATCATGTATATAAAGCACATAGTACAATGCCTAGCACAGATAAATGTTTCATAGTAGATATTATTATTGCAATCTTTAAGAAAAATAATTCATCACCCCATGGAATTTTAAGCTGATATTTAAGTTGTTTACAATATTTTTTATTTAAAATATCCCCACCCTAAGAAAATACACGCAAATGAATGAAGGAATACTATTGGAAATAGTTATTTTTATATACTTTTTTATTTTAAAAATTATGCAAAAGGAGTAATAGTGATGTAAGGAATTCCAAAAGTCCATGCCTCCATAAAAGCAACCACACAGCAAAAAAAAAAAAAAAAAAAAAAAAGGCAAAAATGTAAAAATCAACTTTATCAGAACCCTGGAAACTAACCAAAACCTTGCAGCAACCTAGGCAGAGCTGATTCCACAAAAATGACCAAATATCATTGAGAAGAGCAAGATTTGTCCCATTTTCACTTACCCTAGTCCCATCACCAGTTCAGTGGTAATCTTGAAAATTATACCAGTTCAGTGGTAGTCTTGAAAATTATAGCCCACATTTCTGATACTTACTCTGAAGGAGCAGAAAGACATCATTTACAAATAAATGTTCATAGTAGATCCAGCTGTGGACCCCCTGGAAGACCTGCTCAAATGGCCTGTCTTTATCTTGGCTAACTTGGATTTCCTCCAGCTAAAATCACTACCATTTGGGCATTTGCCCAAAACCTTTATAATTAAATATTTCAGTGGCTACTACTTGAAGCAAAGGATAGCTGTTGGGGCAAACAATAGACTAACCAAAAATCTTGGGAAGAAAAACTAGACAATGATATACTTTAGGGGAATGAAGCTTTGAAAAGCTCTGACATATCAATTAGAATCTAGAGCCACATGCATGCCCAGGGCTGTTCACATCCCCAAGAAATTCCTGAAAAGGCCATAAGCTCTCACCTCTGCTGGCTTTGAGTCTCTGCATAAGCAGAATGAAAGCTAATAGGTTATAAAACACAATACTAATTGCCAAAGACATGTCTAAAACACACAGAGCCCCTCTGTAAAGACTGGAAGATTCTTTTTGTTTTGGTTCTGAGCATTTAAGAAAATATCTATCCAATCATTAGTTAACCATTAAGCTAGTGAAACAGATACTTCAGTGGCCATGTACAACAAAGAATACTGAGTTTACAAAAGTAGTTTAGAAAAGTTACAAAACAAACAAAAATAACAAAAATAACTACCAAATGCAGCAACAACAAACCCTGGGGTTAGAGGGAACTCTGATTTCCAGAGGTTGCCACATTAAAATATTAAAATGTTCAGTTTTAAACAAAACTTACGAGGCATGATAAGGAATGAGAAAATATGACTCATATGCAGAAACAAAGCAATCAACAGAAACATTCTCAGAGAAAGCTCATACATTGTATTTACCAGGCAAATATTTTAAACCATCTACTTAAAAATGTTCAAGAGTTAAAGAAAAATTTCTCTAAAGAACTAGAAAAAAGCATGAAAATGACATATCAGAAGGGACACAAATTATAAAAAGTAACCAAACAGACATTCTAGAATTGAAAACTACAACAACTAAAATGAAAAATACATCTAAGAAGACTTGAGCAGACAGAAGAGTCACTGAGATTGAAAATAGGTCAATGTAGACAATCTAGTGTGAGAAAAAGAAAGAAAAAAGAATAAAGGAAGTGAACAGAGCCTAAGAGACCTGTGGGACTCCATGTAATGTATGCAGATATGCATAATGGAAGTCCAGAAGGAGGAGAGAGAGAGAGAGAGACAGACAGGAGGGCAAAAATAATATTTGAAAAAATAGTGACTAAAAACTTCTAAAATTCATTGAAAAAATATTAATCTACACATGTAAGAAGCTAAACAAACTAAGAAGTAAAAATTCAGAGACACACCTGAGAAACATCATAATCAAACTGTTGAAAGCCAAAGACAAAAAAAAAAAAAAAAAAATCCTGAAAGCAGTGAAAGAAGTGACTCATCATGAACAAAGGATCTTTGGGAAGAGTAACAGCTAATTTATCATCAGGAACAATGGAGCACAGGAGGCAGTGGAATAATGAATTCAAAGTGCAGAGAGAAAAATATTGTCAATGAAAAATTCCATAGTTAGCAAAGATATACTTCTGAAATGAAGGAGAAATTAATATATTACCAGACAGATTTTAAAATGAGAGCTTATCACATGCAGACCTGCCCTACAAGAAATGCTTTTGTCCTTCATGCTGAAATAAAAGGACACAAGAAAATATCTTTATATGAATAAATGAAGAACATCAGTAAATGTAAATATTTAGGTAATATAAAAGCCAGCATTATGTATTTTTATTTGTAACTCCTCTTTCTTCTTATTTAAAAGAAAATTGCATAAAACTAATATAAACCTATCTATTAATGGGCACATATGTACAAAGATGTAATTTGTGACAAAAATAGAGCAAAGAGGAGGGGAGGGGACAGAGTTATATAATATATTGTATACTTTTTTTTTAGATGGAGTCCTGCTCTGTTGCTCAGCTGGAGTGCAATGGTGCCATCACAGCTCACTGCAACCTCCACCTCCTGGGTTCAAGCAGTTCTCCTGCCTCAGCCTCCTGAGTAGCTGGGACTACAGGCACGTGCCACCACACCTAGCTAATTTTTGTATTTTTAGTAGATTTGGGGTTTTACCATGTTGGCCAGGATGGTCTTGATATCCTGACCTCATGATCTGCCCACTCGGCTTCCCAAAGTGCTAGATTACAGGTGTGAGCCACCTCGCCCAGCCTATTATATACAATTGAAATTGATTTAATATTAATCTGAGCTCTGAATCTAGATATTATAAATTAAGATATCATTTTAATCCCCAGGCAATCATTAAGAAAAAAAAAGTAGTAAAAAAACAAGAGAATTAAAAAAGCACACTAGACAACATTCATTTAACACAGAAAAGAAGTATTGGAGGAGGTGAGGAATAATAAAAGATATAAGACAAAAAAGAAAACAAATGGCAAAATGGCAGAAGTACATCTTTATAGACTGGATAAAGAAAATGTGGTACATATACACCGTGGAATACTATGCATCCATTAAAAAAGAACAAGATCATGTCCTTTGCAGGGACATGGATGGAGAGCTGGAGACCATTATCCTTAGAAAACCAACACAGGAACAGAAAACCAAATACCACATTTTCTCACTTACAGGGAGAGCTAAATGATGGGAACACTGGACAGAGAGAGAGGAACAGCACATACTGGGGCCTATCAGAGGGTGAAGGGTGTTAGGAGGGAGAGGATCAGGAAACGTAGTGGGTACTAGGCTTAATACCTGGTGACAAAATAATCTATACAACAAATCTCCACGACACAAGTTTACCTATGTAACAAATCTGCACGTGTACTCCTTAAAATAAAGGTTAAGAAAAATAAATTACATGTAAATTGATTAAGAGTTTCCATCAAATGCAAAGGTTGGAACAATTAATTTTTTAATAAAACAAACATGAACCAAGTGTATGCTTTCTATGAGAGAATTAACAATAGATTCAAAGGCACAAATATGCTTCCTGTGAAAAGATGGAAAAATATATATATATATATATATATATATATATTTTTTTTTGAGACGGAGTCTCGCTCTGTCGCCCAGGCTGGAGTGCAGTGGCGCGATCTCGGCTCACTACAAGCTCTGCCTCCCGGGTCTATGCCATTCTCCTGCCTCAGCCTCCCGAGTAGCTGGGACCACAGGCGCCCGCCATCTCGCCCGGCTAGTTTTTTGTATTTTTAGTAGAGATGGGGTTTCACCGTGTAGACCAGGATGGTCTCGATCTCCTGACCTCGTGATCCACCCGTCTTGGCCTCCCAAAGTGCTGGGATTACAGGCTTGAGCCACCACGCCCGGCCGGAAAAATATATTCTATACAAACAATAACCAAAAGTGAGCTGGAGTGACTATACTAACACCAGACAGAATAGACTTTAAGCAAAAAACTGTTACAAGAAACAAAGGACTTTATATAATGTTAAAAGGGTTAATATATAATATAACAATTATAAACATACACACATCTAACAACAGAGCCTCAAAATACATGGAGAAACACTAACAGAATTGAAAGGATAAAGTTCAACAATAATCATGGGGACTGCAATATTCCACTTTCAATAATAGAAACAACAACTAGATAGAAGATCAATGATGCAACAGGAGACTTGCACAACACTATAAGCCAAGTAGACCTAACAGACAATTATAAAATATGTTATTCATCAACAGCAAATAAACAATCTTCTCAAGTGCACATGGAGCATTCTCAGGGTAGAATATGTATTAAGCCACGGCCAGGCATGGTGGCTTACGCCTGTAATCCCAGCCCTTTGGGAGGCCGAGGCAGGCAGATCACGAGGTCAGCAGATCGAGACCATCCTGGCTGACAAGGTGAAACCCCATCTCTACTAAAAATACAAAAAAAAAAAAAAAAAAAAAAAAA
>NC_045447.1:92964585-93010138 GCF_002776525.5 Piliocolobus tephrosceles | reverse complement strand
CTCAAGAAAAAAAAAAAAAAAATATATATATATATATATATATATATGGCCACAAAATGTGTCAATACATTTTAAAAGATTAAAATAATAAAAATATGCCCTGGGCGCAGAGGCTCATGCCTGTAATCCCAGCAATTTGGGAGGTCGAGGTGGGTGGATCACGAGGTAAGAAGATCAAGACCATCCTGGCTAACACAGGAAAATCCTGTCTCTTCTAAAAATACAAAAAATTAGCCAGGCGTGGTGGCAGGCGCCTGTAGTCCCAGCTACTCTGGAGGCTGAGGCAGGAGAATCGCTTGAACCCGGGAGGCAGAGGTTGCAGTGAGCTGAGATCATGCTACTGCACTCCAGGCTTGGCCAAAGAGCGAGACTCCGTCTCAAAAAAAAAAAAGGAAATGTCAAAAATTCACAAATACGTTCAAATTAAACATCACACTCCTAAATAATCAATGAATAAAAAAAATTACAAGAGCAAACACAAAATACTTTGGAATGAGCAAAAACTAAAACAAAACATACTAAAACTTAGGAGATGCAGTAAAATCAGTGTTCAGACAGAAATTTATAGCTGTGAATACCTACATTAAAAAAGAAATAAGATACCAAATCAACAACCTAATTTCTCATCCTAAGAAATTAGAACAGCAAACAAAACTCAAAACAAAAAAAGGAATAATAAAAATTCCAACTAAGACAAACAGAAGAGTACCAAAAAAAAAAAAAAAAAAATACAGAGAATCAATGAAATCAACTCTAGTAATGTTACTAAGTATTTTCAAATTAAAGAAAAGAGTTCTTTAAAATCAGGAAGGAGACAATGTCAGATGCAGTAGAAATTGGCCAAGGTGTGAAAACAGAAATACAAATTGAACATTGTGGACAAAAATATAGTTATTTAATGTTGACTCCTTGATCTATATTGAAAGGGGTAAATATAAAGAACTAAGATAGGTTCCTTCTGGAAGGACAAAGATCAAAGGAAACAAATAGACAAAGTTTTACACCGTATGACATCAAGCAGTGACAACTGAAAGGAAATTGTTGACTTTTAACATGGGTCTGATTTCAGGGTTCATTGTATGTAAGTCTAGAATACCAACTAGAATCACACCACCACAGAAAGCTTCAAAGGTGCCAAAGGAAGCCCAGGTCATTAAACCACTCCCCACATTACTATGATAGATATTGAATAGATCTACAGTGGAGGACTAATATAGTCCCACAATGTCAGATGTCTGGATGATTTAAGGAATGGGAACAAAATGAGTAGATTTTTAGTGTCCGTAGATAAGGGAATCCCAAAATCCTTGGTTCCTCAAATTTGCGGCCTCTCTTACAGACACTGAGCAGTGAAAATAATCACTACGTTGAGGTCTCATCTCTCTAATACCTCCTGTGAAAAATTGTGGACAGGGAGACCATAAAAGCAACCTCTCCCCGTGTCCTGAGACTAAAGACCACATGGCTTGGACTTCTTTCTTGCCCAAGTGTGCAAAGAACTCTAGAGACAGGTGTATACTGAATGAGTTCTCTTGTTTTTAAAGCACCAGTAATTCTACTTTTATAATTTTCCCCCATCCCTCGACTTCTCTAAGAATCACCAAAACAATAAATACAACAATTGTGTGCCACTTTCACCGATAAAACTGGCAGTATTTAAAAATATACACACATATTATACAGATTTGGTAAGTGTGCCTAAAAGCAGCCACTCTCAGTATAATGCTAGTTCAAATAAATATTTATATGAGCTTTTTGTTGAATAAAATAAATTAAGAGTGGTGTGGCCTCAAAACTACAATACTTTCCGAAGTAGGAAATTATTCTAAGGAAACAGTAATGTTGTCAAAAAAGATTTGTGTTAAAGATTTGTGTTTCTAATAATAGCAAAAACTACCAAAAAAACTAAAATCCAATGGGATATTCTTAAATATGCCCTACAGAAAAGGGAATAAATGCTCACTATAAAATTCTTTGCATTTTTAGGTATATAAAATAGTTTAAATTTGAAATACTCTAAATTGTCTCTTTTCTTTCTCCCCAGTGGCAATTAAGACTATAAATTCTGAGTTTTATAATGTAATACATATAATTTATAATAGTAACTAACACATAATATATGTCATTTAAATTATTTTAACTAATTTTCATGTAATAAACTAACTTGGTTTGTTATATTCAAAATTATATTTTTGAGATCTAATCATGGACAAAGACTCTCTCCTATGACTAAAACTTTAGTCGGGCACCTTTGAGTCATCTGCTTGGCTAGGTCCTACCTGGGTTTCCCTCTCTGATCTTGTAGAATCCAGTTTAAGCAAGACTCCTGCCATGTCAGTTTAGTGAAAACCCTCCTACCTTGGTATCTCGCCACCCTCATTACCTGATATCACCCTGGCTTGCTTTCAACAAGAATTTTGTTGAGTCTTTCTAGCAAAAGTTCCCTTACCCCGATGTTTTCCTCACTAATTTTTCATCCACTGATGCACATCCTGTTCCTTGGCTATAAATCTTTACTTGTCCCATGTTTGAATATTCCCTTTCTCTGTCCATCCTTGGCGACCAGTGGTTTTTATCACATTTAAGAACTTTGGCCAGGCTCTCAGGGCTATACTAATGACTCGGTTGTTATTTCATTTCATTTCATTTCATTCATTTTTTGAGACAGAGTTGTGCTCCTGTTGCCCAGACTGGAGTGCAATGGTGGGATCTTGGCTCACTGCAACCTCTGTCTCCTGGGTTCAAGTGATTCCCTTGTCTCAGCCTCCTTAGTAGCTGGGATTACAGGTGCCCACCACCACACCCGGCTAATTTTGGTATTTTTAGTAGAGATGGGGTTTCACCATGTTGGCCATGCTGGTCTGGAACTCCTGGCCTCAGGTTATCCGCCCACCTCAGCCGCCTAAAGTGCTGGGATTACAGGCGTGAGCCACCGTGCCTGGCAGACTCTGTTGTTTTATTTCACTTCTATAGTTGTCAGTTTTTGATTTTGTGCTAAACATATAAAATTTGCTATATATAAAACTATTTATGTAATTTTTATATAAAATTTATATAATATATATTTCATATATATTTATATACGTATATATAGAGACATAGAGAAAGAAAGGAGAGGGAGAGTCCCTTGGGGTTTCCTGTGTGAATTTTGTACATGTAAACCCTTTACTCATTTTCCTTTCTTGTCCTTTTACTTATCTTTAGTGTTAAGTATATGCTTTTGTTATCTCTGATCCTTCGTATGTTGTATTTTGCAAATATATTCTCCCAATATTCTTGAGCCTTTATATTTTTATTATATCAGCTTTTCTTTATTTTATAGAAGTTTTAACCTCTGATTTGATTAAATTTATTCATCTTTCACATAAAATTTTTGTTTTTTGAAACTCATTTTCAAAATTCTTCATGAACTCAAGTTCATAAACATAATTCTTTTACATTTCCTTCTAATAATTTTAAGTTTTGTTTTACATATTTAGTTCTTTAAACCACCTAAATATACATAGTAAATCAGCCCTCTAATTATATCATCTAAACTGTCTACATAGTATTTTTTTTGTTTGTTTGCTCACTCTGTTGGTTTTTGTTGAGAGGAATGTTAAAATCTACTATTATTGGGAATTTCTTTCTTTAATCCAGTCAGCTATTTATATAGCTCAAGTCTTTCTGTTAGGTGCATATAAGTTAATGATTCTTACATCTTCTTGTAGAAATGCTTCCTTCTAACATTATGTGGTGTTCCTTTTCATTCTTGATAAAACTTTTGGAAAGTATTATTCCTCCACCCATTTATTTTAGTTAATATTTGCCCAATATATTTTTCCATTTGCTTTACTTTCAATCTAATTATCTATTTGTTCATTTATGTATGTATGTATGTTTTCATGAAGTTTTTATTTACTATGCTTCAAGAACTGTCCTAAGTGCTTTACAAGTATCTCCTCAATCTTACATCATTGTTTAGAAGCAATTTTTGTAAATGGCATACAGGTGAATTTTATTTCTTTAATTCAATTTGATACTCTGCTTTATAATATATAATTGTAATCTCTTTGTAGATACTGTGATATTGACAATAGGGGACTCATTTCTACCATTGCATTCTGGGGTTTTGATACTATTTCTCTGAATTTTTCTTTTTTATTGCTTTCTACTGGAATAATAATTTTGTCTTTATTCTCTTCTATCCCAGCTAATTCAAAATACATAGATGGTATTTCCATTTCTTAATTTAACAATTCAACGTATATATAAATCTTTGAAAACATTCCCTATATTGGGAGGATTCAGCGTTTTATGAGTCCCTTCTCTTCCAAGTTGATGTGTAAAGCTTCAACTCCAGGCCTCCCATGCTCTTCTGGTGCCAGTATATTACTCCGGCTTCACTAATCAGATCTTCCATTGCAAGTCTTCAATTCAGAAGAAACCAGAGGGAGAGTGATATGGTTTGGCTGTGTCCCCACCCAAATCTCATCTTGAATTGTAGCTCCCATAATTCCCATGTGTTGTGGGAGGGACCCCCTGGGAGTTAACTGAGTGAATCATGGGGGTGGTTTCCCCCATACTGTTCTCATGGTAGTGAATAAGTCTCACAAGAGCTGATGGTTTTATGAGGGGAAACCCCTTTCACTTGGGTCTCATTTTCTGTCTTGCCACCACCATATAAGATGTGCCTTTCGCCTTCTGCCATGATTGTGAGGCCTCCCAGCCACATGGAACTATGAGTCCATTAAACCTCTTTTCTTTATAAATTACTCAGTCTCAGGTATGTCTTTATCAGCAGTGTGAAAATGGTGTGACTAATACAGTAAATTGGTATCAGTAGAGAAGAGTACTGCTGTAAAGATTTTAAAAAACATGGAAGTGACTGAAACTGGGTAACAGGTAGAGGTTGGAACAATTTGGAGGGCTCAAAGAAGATAGGAAAATATGAGACAGTTGGAAACTTTGCAGAGACTTGTTGAATGGCTTTGACCAAAATGCTGATAATGATGTGAACAATGAAATCCAGGCTGAGGTGGTCTCAGATGGAGATGAGGAACTTGTTGGGAACTGAAGCAAAGGTGACTCTTGTTATATTTTAGCAAAGAAACTGGCAGTATTTGGCCCCTGTCCTAGAGATTTGTGGAACTTTGAACTTCAGAGAGATGATTTAGGGTGTCTGGTGGAGGAAATTTCTAAGCAGCAAAGCATTCAAAAGGTGACTTGGGTGCTGTTAAAAGCAGTTTTAAAAGAGAAACAGAGCATAAACGTTTGGAAAATTTCCACCCTCATGATGTGATAGAAAACAAAAAACTATTTTCTGAGGAGAAATTCAAGCTAGCTGCAGAAATTTCCATAAGTAATAGAAGCCAAATGTGAATCACCAAGAAAATGAGGAAAATGTCTCCAGGATACGTCTGGGACCTTTGCAGCAGCACCTCCAGCACCTCCTATCACAGACCCGGAGGCTTAGGAGGAAAAGATGGTTTCCTGGACCGGGTGTCAGGCCCCACTGCTCTATGCAGCCTAGGGACTTCGTGCCCTGCATCCCACTCCCTCCACCCATTGATTAAAAAGGCCAATGTATAGCTTGGGCCATGGCTTCAGAGGGTGCAAGCCCCAAGCCTTGGCAGCTTCCACAAGGTGTTGAGCCTGTGGGTACACAGAAGTCAAGAATTGAGGTTTGGGAACCTCTGCCTAGATTTCAGAGGATGTATAGAAATGCCTGGATGTCCAGGACATTTGCTGCTCATGGAGAACCTCTGCTAGAGCAGTGAAGAAGGAAAATATGGGGTACAAGCCCCCACCCAGAGTCCCTACTGGGATACCACCTAGTGCAGCTGTGAGAAGAGGGCTACCATCCTCCAGATCAAGAATGATAGATCCACCAACAGTTTGCACTGTGCACCTGGAAACACCACAGATACTCAACATCAGACTGTGAAAGCAGCCAGGAGGGAGTCTATACCCTGCAAAGCCATAGAGGCAGAGCTGCCCAAGGCTGTGGGAACCCACTTCTTGTATCAGCGAGATCTGGATGTGAGACATGGAGTCAAAGGAGATCATTTTGGAGCTTTAAGATTTGACTGCCCTGCTGGATTTCAGACTTGCATAGGGCCTGCAGCCCCTTTGTTTTGGCCAATTTCTCCCATGTGATATGGCTGTAGTTACCTAATGCCTGTACCTCGATTGAATCTAGGAAGTAACTAACTTGCTTTTGATTTTACAGGCTCATAGGTGGAAGGGTCTTGCCTTGTCTCAGATGAGACTTTGAACTGCGGACTTTTCAGTTAATGCTGAAATGATTGAAGACTTTGGGGTACTGTTGGGAAGGCACGATTGGCTTTGAAATGTGAAGACATGAGATTTGGGAGGGTCCGGGGGAGAATGATATGGTTTGGCTGTGTCCCCACTCAAATCTCATCTCGAATTATAGCTCCCATAATTCTCACGTGTTGTGGGAGGGACCCACTGGGAGTTAATTGAATCATGGGGGCAGTTTCCCATACTGCTCTCGTGGAAGTAAGTTTCATGAGATCTGATGGTTTTCTAAGGTGAAACCCCTTTTGCTTGGTTCTCATTTTTCTCACTTGCCACTGCCAGTAAATGGCCACCACCACTTTCTGCCATGATCGTGAGGCCTCCCCAGCCACATGGAACTGTGAATCCATTACAGCTCTTTTTCTTTATAAATTACCCAGTCTCGGGTATGTCTTTATCAGCAGTGTGAAGAGAGACTAATACAGAGAGAATGTCCTCTTAAGGTATCTATCTTTTGTCAAAGCATGCTGCAAAGTTAACTGGCAAAAACTTCTGAAGACACCTTTTAGGATAATTAGCTAGAACTGTGGGGGCAAGTGGCAGGAGCTGTGATGGCTTAGGGGGAGTAGCCTGGCGATGGCATTTGGCCCTCTGTTCATAATTGCAAAGCTTTAAAACTGGATTTCTTTGCTCTTGCAGAGTCTATAAGTGATTTGGTATTCTTCAATAAATTCATTCTCTAATCAAACTATCTGGTATCTGGGGTAAATCTGTAGTTTTCTTTACAACTACAAACCTTATTATACATATATTTATATAATTATTAACCCACATAGTTGGCTATATATTGTATAATTATTAACCTGTGTAATTATATCATTATAATTATATAATTTTTCCAGTGAAATTTGAAGTAATTTGGTGTATCTACCTGTTGTTTATTGAATCAGCTTTCCTCTACCAGGGAATATTTTACAGTATCGATATACACAAGGTAGCAGTGAACTTCCTTGAATACTTCTCCTTTAACACATATGCATGAGACTTTATTTTTAATTTCTTTAAGGTTATACACCTAGGAAAGGAAGTCTGTGTGAAAGCTTATGCACATATTCAGATTTACTGAAGAATGCCAAACAGTTCTCCAATGTTCATTCACACCAGCAGTGACACACCAGCAGAACACAGTTCCTGTTTCTCTACACCCTTGCCAACATGGGATCCAATTTTCCAATAGCATACCTGTAACACAGTATCTTATGGTGGTCCCAGATTACATTTTCCTGATGACTAATGAGATTTAACATCTTTTTATACATTTAATTGCCATTTGGCTTTCTACTTAAGTATATTTCCTGTTCATATTATTTTCTATTTGTTTGTATGTTGACTTGTAGAAACCCTTTATGTAACCTTATTACATATATATTTATATAATTATTAACCTGCATAGTATACACAACCTTTATATATTACATAACCTTTTTAAGTAATACATAACGTTTATGTATTAAAGATACAAATCCTTTGTTGGTTATCTAGATCACCATGTCCTTCCTTCTTCTCTCTCTTTTTCTGTCCCTCCCTCCCTCCCTCCCTCCCTCCTTTCTTCCCTGCCTCTCTTCCTTCCTTCTGTCCTTCTTTTCTCTCTTTTTCTTTCACTTCCAAACAATTCATCTTTTGTTTTGTTTAGATTTCTTTTGTTTGTTTTTGAGACGGAGCTTCACTCTTGTTGCCCAGGCTGGAGTGCAGTGGCACAATCTCGGCTCACCGCAACCTCCGCCTCCCGGGTTCAAGCAATTCTCCTGCCTCAGCCTCCCGAGTAGCTGGAACTACAGGTGCCCGCCACCGAGCCTGGCTAATTTTTGCAGTTTTTAGTAGAGATGGGGTTTCGCCATCTTGGTCAGGCTGGCGTCAAACTCCTGACCTCGCGGTCCACCCGCCTTGGCCTCCCAAAGTGCTGGGATTACAGGCGTGAGCCACCGGGCCCAGCCTGTTAAGATTTCTTTCGTGGAGAATTTTCCAACTTCGATGTAGGTAAATATGAGTTATTTTCCTTCAAGCTATCAGCTATTTTTTATTTAAAAAGTCTTCCTACTGCAATGTCATAAATACATTCTTTTTTCCTTAAAACTGCCTTTTTTTCCCCCCACAAACAGGTCATTGATTCACATGAAATTATGTTTTTTATGTGGTGAAACAAGGTTAATTTTAGTTTTTGTTTCCATATTTATAACGAATTTTATCAGTACCAGTTATGGAATAGTACATCTTCATTCTTAATTATATTAAATATACCAATTTTTATCATACATCAAGAACCTCTCTTCAGTTCTAATTCATTATTTATCAGTCCCTAAACCAATATCACATTATGTTAATCAGAAAGCTTTCTAATAATCCTTAGAGTTGAACAATTCTATTTATCACATTGTTCTTTGTTTACCTTAGGCCCTTTGCACTAGTGTTTAAATTTTGGAATCAATTTGACAAGTGAATGGGATTAAGGCCCCCTCTGCATTAAAAATGGCTTCATGCAGAGTTCAGTTTTCCTGCCCTTCCAGCCCCAACAAGATGCCAGACAAGGAACCTGCTGTGCCTTGATCTTGACTCCCAGCCTCCAAAACTATAAAACATACTTTTCTGTTCTTTATAAATTTCCCAGTCTCAGGTATTTTGTTATAGCAGCACAAATGGGCTACAAACTTTATTCCTAATTTCCTTGAGTTCTATTTAAAACACAGCAAATAAGTGTTAATTTTTATCAACTGCTTTTTCTGAATTTATTAACATGATCAGAGAGTTTGCTTTATTCTGCTAATGTATGCATTATAGTAATATTTCTACTGTTAAGTCAATTTGCCAATGACATATTTTAAGATACATGGTCTATTTAGTTTTCTAGTACATTACAGTATGTTTTTTTGTCTACCTTCCTAGGTAAGATGGCCTTATAATTTCCCTTTTTTATATATTCCTCTCTGCTATTCAGGTTTCAGTATTCCCATAAACTGAACAGAAATATTTCCTCTTTTTCTATTCGTTTGTCATTTGTAACCATTTATATCATATTGGAATTATATTTCTTGAAATGTTTGGCAGAATATCTGAGGCCAATTTTTGTTTGTTTGGTGGCAGGGGTGCATACTTTAAAATATTGATTTGATTTGTTTAATTGTAAGCCTAATCATGTTTACTGCTTGCTCTGAGCCAGTTATGGCAAATCATACTTATGTTAGATAATTGTGCATTTTTGTATTTTATATATTTATTAGCACAAAGTTATTTATAACATTCCTTTATGATTTTCTTCTTCTCTGCATTATTTAGACTTATACCTAATTTTTATCCTTAGTATCACTTCTTCTCATTCTATTTTCTTATATTCTGTGCTAATTCTTCTCGCTAACTTTTTGAATGGTAGGGTGATCTCATAAATTTTTAGTTTTTCTTCTTTTCAAATAAAATCCTTTATGGCTATGACCTTCTCTCTAAGTTCGATTTTCATTGAATCCCTCAAGCTTTGATATGTAATTGTTAACTGGTTAACATTGTTAAATATTATATACTTTGTATTAAATTAAATATTTGTGTTAAATATTTATAACTGTTAAATATTTAAATATTTTATAGTTTCTATTATAATTTATTTTTAACTAATCATTATTTCCAATATAATTTTAAGTTTCCAAGTGTCACATTTCCTCTTCATCTGTGGTAGACAATATTTAAGTGCTATGTAGCATCCCTCTTATTCTAATAACATTTTGTGCCTTTCCCTCTATTTTGTTTGATATTAATTTAACTCTACCAGGCTTTGTATTTTGTGAATTGTTTGCTTGGCATGTATTCTTTCCCCTTTAACCTGACCCTTTCTGTGTTCTTATCCTTTGTATGTGTCTCATATGAACTGCATTTAGCAACATTTTTATGTATGTGTATATACTTATCCACTTCAGAATATCTGCATTTTAACTGCTGAGTTAAAAGACATTGATAAACTGATATTGTTAGATTCATTTCTATCATTTTTATTTAGTGTTTTCCTATGCACCATGTATTTCCTGTACTTTTCCTCATTTATAACCTGCCTTTTAGTAATTTTTTAAATTTCTTGTACTTTTTTGTTTTTTCATCTAATGTCAGCTGTAGTTTAGAAATTATACTAAATATATAATATATAGTATATAGTAATTATATATAATATACTATATAGTATATAATATAATATATACTAATATACTATATAATATATAATATAGATTAAATTTATATAAATATAAACATTTTATATAAATATATAATATATAAATACAAATTTTATATAACATATAAACATATAAATATATATTAAATCATGTATGCTTAATTAACATACACTGAAATTAGTCAATATACTTAATGCCGGGTGAGGTGTCAGAGCCCCAGCACTGGAAAGTGGTTGACTTGCAGGTTGTTAAGAAAGATTTACCAATGGCAGTATAGGTTTGAAAAAGGAAAGTTTTATTAGAAAGAAAGAACGCTGCCTAAGAGTGCAGCAGGGTGCCTTAGCAATAGGACTGAGTGCACCACACCAAGGTGCATTTTTCATAGGGTATTTATGGATCTTAATGTGGGAGCTAAAGGGTAATTTAGACCGTATTAGCCATGTAGATTATGATAACGATTACATTTGTAGACATTTTGGTGCCTTAATATCAGCAAGGATTGCATGATAAGTTTTGATGTGCATGCATTCCAGAGATTCATAGAAATTCTAGTTACTTCTAAGTTTTTGAGAAAGAAACCTGGAACCAGATGCCTACTTTAGATAACAGGGAAGTCTAATTGCTTCTGAATTCCTCAAAGAATTTTGTCTCTGGATGGCCCGCTTGTTGGTCAGCAGGTGATCTTTGCTTTCCTCACTTAAATTCTAAACAATATAAGAATCTAAAGTTTTTATCTTCATCTACTCTGGTCATAAATGATTTGTTTGTTATTTCAGTTCTATCTTAATAACCTTCAAGTTAGTCAATATTATTACTTTATATAAAGTTTATTAGACTTGACAGTTTCTTAAAAATTAATTCTTCTTTGTGGGTCACTTTCTTCCTGAAATATATATTTTAGGTAATTTTTTAAGTCTACTATTAATAATTTCTCCCAGTGTATGTTTGTCTGAAAATGATTTTATTTGGCCTTGTTTTGTCTTAAAAATCTAGCTGGATATGGAATTTGGATTATAAGCCATTCCCCTGTAGATCTTTTGGTATAATTACAAAACCGTTTTGCTAGTTTCATTGAAGTTTAGATGCCTGTTTTTTGGCTAACTGTTGCTCTTTGAGAAAATCTCTTCCTGGTATTACCTTTAAGATTGTCTCTCTGTGTTACAGTGAGATTGAGCCTAGGGGCACATTCACTTTTATTACACTCAGGACTAACTGTGCTGTTCAAATATGCTCATTCATGCCTTTTTCTTCAACCTTGGAAAATAATTATATTACTATTCCCCCTTCTCTCTGTTTCATCTGCTAAGAAATTTCATTAACATGTATTGGACTTTCTCTATGTTTCCTTCTTATATGTTAATCTCTCTTCTATTTGTTTATTTTTCATCTTGTTTCTTCTCTGTGCTCTGTCTTCTGAATAATTTCCTAAGCACTGTGTGCCTGTTCACAAATTCTTTGTTCAGTTGTGCTTAAACTGCTGTTTAAACTATTCATTGAAATTTTATTCCATAAATTATATTTTCCCACTTCTGAAAATAGTTTGTGCTTTGTCCGTGGAGTCATATGTCTTTCTATGTTTTTATCCACTTTCATAACATTCATCTTTTTACATACATTTACTTTATAGTCTTTATTATGTGATGTTTTATGGGTTTAATAGTGCTATTTGCTCTGATTACTTTCTTTTGTCTAAAGTGAATTTAAAAAGATTTTTTATGATATAGATAGTGAGCTCATCTTTAGCAGGGTTATACCAGGTAAGATCTTATTAAGCATGTTAGGGGGTAGCTATCCAGAGTACTTCTAGATTTAATTGTTATGGATGGTCCAAGGGTCTTATAAGCCCAAGACAGTTTAGATGGTTTAATTTCTCTTAGATTGTAGATTCCACATTAAGTCTTTTTATTAGGCCCTTGGTTATAAAATACTACGGGAGACTTCCCTCTTGTCTCTTCCCAGGTAGAACCCTAGCATGACAGACAAACTTCCTCAGTGCCTTTCTGAGACAGCAACGGGTGGTCTTAAAGCTCTTCTTTTCTACCAAGGGTACATTCACTCAAAGACCTCAGTTCTGTTTTCCATTCAAAGTCTCCATCTTTTCTGACCAGGTCCTCATCTCCTGTCTCCTTGTAGCAGATTAATCTTCAGAAACCACGTCCTGCTTCACTGGATTGCTTCTAAAATACTGTGCTTATCCTCAATTTCTTTTGTTTTTGGCCTCTGGAGATAATCCTACTTATGAGTTCTATTATGTATTTTAAAAAAAGTTTGCTGTGTTTATCTGAAATACATTGTTGTTTCATTATTGTGTTTTTAAAATATTATCTAGCATTAACTCTTAAATACATAAAATTATTATTATTTTTAGTCAACAATTAATTAGAGTTGTAAACATTTTCCAAATGTCCATGCTTATCATTGTTTTAAAATCCCATGTCTTCCCTAGTCTTTTTTGCAAAGTATATTCATTATTTTAAAATCTTATAGTTTGTAGGAAATCTATTCTTTTAGGTATGAAAAACAAGTAGTCATTATTTTGCCTTTACTCTTGAATGACAGTTTAACTGCTTATTTAATTCTAATTTGACAGTTTATTTTTCCTCAATACTTTGAAGGTATTCCATCATTGTTTTCTGGCATCTATTGTTGCTAATAAAAATCTTCCCTCTTGTAATTGTTTTTCACTCCATAATTGCAAGAGAAATCAAGATATAAGGCTGCATTCATAATGTGATTCCAAGTTTTGAAAACATATGTATAAGAATTATTTACTACCTAACTCTTAAATTGCAATAGTGAGAGTTCGAAGAGTAAGGAATAACCATTATGTGAATTCATCTGTTCCCAAATTTCAGTTGTAAGTATTGGGTATTTATGTCATTTTCTGGAAGCCAATTTAGCAATATGTCAAAGGCCTTCAAAAAGCTTAACCCAATAATTTCACTTTTAAGAGATACAGAGAGACCTTTATTTATAAAATTTTTCAGTGCTAGATTTTATGTCAAAAAATGGAAAAATATAAAAGTATAAAATATTTTAATAGATTATTATGCAGTCATTAAAATTATACTCTTGAAAAATTATTAATTATACGTAAAGTCACATATTACACTGTTGTTTAAAAGTATCAAACAACATATTATGATCAGATAGTATTAAGGAATAAGCACACATATATATCTATACATATATCGCTGTGATTTGTTAAGAGTTCTTTTTTCTGAATTTTGGGATTGTATATAACATTTAGTTTATTTATAATTTTTAAAAAATTTTCTAAGTTCTAATTTCTATATAGTAAAAAGTAACGTTTCTATAATTTAAAACAAAATGAGAAGTTATTAAAATGCATGCACATCATAACCCTCGTTACTAGGTAACTTAGAATACAACATTGTTGGTCACGTCATTGAAGTATGGCAGTGGGAATGCGGTCTGTCTACAATTTTTTTTCTCACATCCAAATTAATGCAGGCTAGCCTCCCGCCTTGATGGTTTTTCTACCAATGCTAGAAGTACATGCCTCATTAAGTGCTCCCTTCACACATACAGGGTCCTGAATCACTGTGTCACTCTTACTTGTTCCAGGCTACCTTGTTTCCTTGTTTTGTCTGTTCTTCACTGTCCCAATTACATAACTGGTCTGTTACCTTCTCCTTTTGGAGTAGATAGTAGACCCTATTGTCTCTGCTCTGGTCACATTCCTGTCCTTCTTGGCTAAGACTGCCCATGTCTAGGTGGCCGGTCTTTACATTGCTGGTTCTTCTGCTCCATAGATTACCTAAGGCAGTCCCCCTCCTGGCTAACCAGCCTCTATATGTCATCCTTGTCACTTTTAATTCCTCATTTGTATCCCTTCTCTCCCATATCCTTGTCTTTTCAACTGCTACTATTATAGAATGGTATATTATGCATAAAACCAAGTTATCAACCTTTTTTAATTAAATGTTTTATCAATTAAAAAATCATTCATGTTTCTATAAAAAATCATAACATCTTAAATTTTGAAAGAGCTTTATCTTCAGTGAAATATACAAATGGGTGAAAGATTTCATTTCTGTTAACATTATGAAACTTCCCATTTCTCTTTTTGCCAAGGTGAACTGATGTAATCCAGGATTTTGTTCTTTTCAAGAGAAGATAAGCAACTTCATAAGAAACCTTAAGGGAGAGAGAGAGAGGAAAAAAAAAAAAAAAGACTTCTTGTATAACAAGTACAGCTTAGGTAACTGGTATTTTTACATGAGGATTTTTGGCTCAACAGAAGGAAGAAGATTTTACAGCCCCAAATAGCAATCAGAAATCCTCAGACTGATAGAGACATATTTGAATATTAGGGATTCTGAATGATTTCTTTCAAAACTAGGCAAAATTGAATTTTGATATTTCTTTTTTAAAATTAATCTGTCCTGAGAGAATATCAAACAATTGTACCCCAACTATATAAAACTCTTAGCGTTCTATGTCTCCTGTTCAAAAACTGCATATTATTTTGATACTAATGATAAGATTTGAGATGTAAAACTTAAATTAATGTTTTGGCCTTGGAATTTCAAGGTGCTTCTTTAGATGGGAATTTTAATACTTATCCTGGCTTCTTCTTAGTGTCACTGTGAGGGGAAAAACTCAGATAAAGTGTGTAAAAGTGCATTGTAAGCTTTCAAGCAGCCTCTGGATCCATGATTACTATCCAGATAGGACATCCTTTCTTATGAAATTTTGTGTAACAAAAAATACCCCTATATGTTCAACTACATCTTGGCCAATAACGTTTTCAAACACCTGGCTCAAATATTCAATCATCGATTTTCTTACCTGAAATAGTCTCTTAACTTTCATGGGTCAAGCAGGTTCCCCTTTAGGTGTCATTTTTCTGCTTCCCAAGTAGTAAAGGAACTTGTAATAGCAATGCCCAAGGCACCAGTATCACCTTATAATTTTCCTAATGATGATATTTATAATTTTGAAAATAACAGTTGATCTTTGAATATGCCACCTGTGCTTCAGGCACTGCGCTAACACTTTTACAGGCATTATTTTACTTAATACTCGAAAACAAACTATAAGATTGATATAATTACCCACCTTTACTGAGATGATACTAAAATTCAGGGAAATTCATTCATTCATTTAATCAATTAGTATTGAGAGACAAATATGTACCAGCTTCTGAGCTAGATAGGGAAGGAAGAGCAGTAATGAAGGTGAAAACAGGTCCTTGAACCCATGGGATTTATATTATAGTTGAAAGAAAGAACACAACAGAGAAATGTGTACCACATAGAAAGTAATTAGTACTCTGCTGAGCATTGAAACTGACTGGCTCCTTTAGAAAGAGGTTAAAGAAGAACTTCCTGAGAATGTCCTGAAAGTAGAGCCTGAGTGACAGGAAAGAGCCAGGCATGTGAAGAAGTTAGCAGAAAGAACACTGGGCTGAGGGGACAATATACAGGAAGGTCCCAAGATGGGAGTAAGGACTATGATGATGGGGTGATGAGAATCCTGGATTCTCATGATGTGGATGGAACTGGATATGTTTTGGAGTTAGAACTGATAGGCTTTCTGTGGGACTGGAGGTAGGGTAAGGGAATTAGATGAATCAAGGGTATTTTGTTTGTTGGTTTATTTGGAATGAAATACTAGGTTATGATGGGCTATTTGGGGATGACTAAGAGGAGTGGGTAGGTTTGGGGAGAGAACATCAGTTCTTTTTGTTGTTGTTTAAACTCTTTTATGGTGGTAAAATTTACATAAGATTTACCATTTTTAAGTGTATAGTCCATGGGCATTAAGTACATTCACATTGTTGTGCAATCATCACCACCATCCATCTCCAAAACTTTTTCATCTTCCCATGCTGAAACTTTATAACCTTTAAACAATAATTCTCCATTTCTTTCTCCCTTCATCCTCTGGCAACTACCATTCTGCTTTCTGTCTGTACGACTTGAACTACTTCAGGTACCTCATATAAGTGAAGCCATACCGTATTTGTGTGTATGTAACTTGCTAATTTCATTTAGCATAATGTCCTCAAGTTTCATCCACATAGTAGCATGTGTCAGAATTTCCTTCCTTTCTTTTTCTTTTATTTCTTCAATAGTCTTTATTTTTTAGATCAGTTTTAGGTTCACAGCAAAGTTGAACAAAAAGCACGGAGAGTTCCCGCATATCCCCTGTCCCTTCACATCCACAGCCTACCCTACTGTCAACATCTTGCACCAGAGTGGTACATTTGTTACAACTGATGAACCTGCATTAGGAGTTACCTTTTGACATGAAGATACCAGGAAGCCGAATGAGAGGGCGCTCTGGAGGTCTAGCTCAGGAGTCAGAGATGGTATTCAAAGCTAAGGCCTGAATGAGATCACCCGTGAAGAGTGAGTAAAGGAAAGGAGGGGACACAGAGGGGAAAAAAAGATCTTCGGCACTTCTGTGTTTAGAAGTCAAGCAGAGACAGGAGACAGCAACAAAGACAGAGGAGGAAAGACTAGGTATATAGTATAGAAGAAAAGCCAGGAGGAGACAAGAGTATCAGGGAATCCAAAAGAAGCAGCACCTCAAAAATGGTGCCATGAAATATAGCAGATGCTAATGTGAGGTCAGTCAAGCAAAATTTGCATGAGAAGTGGCCATTGGATTTGGCAATATGAACATGCACAGTGACCTTGACAACAGCAAATTCAGTAGGATACTAGGGATGGATGACCAAGTTACCCAAGGGCATATAATCAGTAAATGGAAGAATTTAAATGCCAACCTGGGTAGTCTGTCTTCAGAGTCTGTGTACTCAGCCATTTATAATATGACCTCTCAAAGACAGTGCATCACCCTGTGGTAATGTTCTTTGAATATCTGTGTCTAGATACAATGCATAGATTATTATTCTAAACAGAATATTCTGAACCAGAACAACGAGAACATGAACAATCTCTCCTCATATGTTCAGTATCAATTATGTTCATCTCTGACAACTGCAATACTGTTTGTCATCCTGGAAAAGATGCCTCAATTATCCAATTAGTTTTGCCAAATCGGTGGCTTCTTGCTGTGTTGCAATGAACATTTCTTTCCGTATTTCATGAAGATTCTCACAGATTCCTCTTATTTTTCTTTTGTATTCCACCAGTTGTGCTGGAGAGTTTTGGTTGGATCTCAGCTCCACTTTTACCCTTTGCTTGCACCAGAGCTGGAAGCTTGCAAACTGTGTTTTCCAGACTCCTTTCCCAGCTGAATTCTGCTCTTTTTCCATTGGGAGATATTGTGAGAGGTTTGAATTGGGAAGGGCAAAGCCACTGTTTTCTTTCTTTTGTCAGCACCCGTGGGAGTGGCCGCAGCAAAGCTAGGCTGCTGTAGGAGACTATGGGCTCCAGTGAGTCAGTAGATTTCAACCCACTTATCTGGGGCACAGGGGCAGTGGGATGTACAAGCTCTTGTGTGGGTTCTCAGAGGAGGAAGCTGATTCCTGAGCTATTGATAATAGCATCCTCTTCTCCTTTTCTCTTCAGATATACTTTCCCCCCTTTGTTATTCAGCCTTTCTAACAAATTAGTAGTCACTTGTCTGTGTTAAATTTTTCTCATCTGGATTATTTTTCTGTGTTTCTCATACACACTGACCTACACACCACTATAACAACATAATAGAATGTGAAATTTAAAATAACAAAATCCACGTACTTGCTCCAACGACAATAAATAAAACTACTTCATTTTCTCATGAAAATAAAACATTTTTTGTTTGTTTGTTTGTTTTTTTTGAGACAGAGTCTCGCTCTGTTGCCCAGGCTGGAGCGCAGTGGCCGGATCTCAGCTCACTGCAAACTCCGCCTCCCAGGTTCACGCCATTCTCCTGCCTCAGCCTCCCGAGTAGCTGGGACTACAGGCGCCCGCCACCTCGCCTGGCTAGTTTTTTTGTATTTTTTAGTAGAGACGGGGTTTCACCGTGTTAGCCAGGATGGTCTCGATCTCCTAACCTCGTGATCCACCCGTCTCGGCCTCCCAAAGTGCTGGGATTACAGGCTTGAGCCACCGCGCCCGGCCAACATTTTCTTTCCATGTGTCTAAGACTGAATAGATTTTAGGTGTTTCTCTAATAGTTTTTAAAATTTGGACTCACTTCAGAGATCAGCATATTAATTGGTCAATTTTCAAGTTATTCTAGTTATTCTAATGCCTTAGAATCTAGATGATGATTTGATTTGAACTTTTTACTTATTCTCTAAATAATATGTCCACATACACCATCCCTAACTATTCAGTATTACAGATTCCATGGTGTAAGAAAGACAAAGAAAGAAAATGATGAGTTCACATCCTATTTGTGTAAACTGATGACCTCAGTTTCTGCATGATGTGAAGGAAGGAGCAATCATCAGTGCTGTCACCCAGTGTCTAGACCTTCCCTTTCTAGGGACATATCACTAAAATTAAGGAGTTAAAAATAGCAAACGTTAGTTTTGCTTCTCTCAGGTTTTAGATAAGATTTACTTGAGTTTGGTTACTTGATTCATTGCTTTTTTTATTTTTTTCAATTTAATAAGTTTTGGGGGAACAGGTAGTGTTTGGTTACATGAATAAGTTCTTTAGTGGTGATTTCTGAGATTTTGGTATACCCGTCATCCAGGCAGTGTACCCTGTACCCAATGTGCAGTCATTTATCCCTCACCCCCCTCCCACCATCTACCCTGAGTCCCCAAAGTCCAGCCCAAATGCCCATCAATCAACAACTGGATAAAGAAAATGTGCTATATATACACACACACACACACACACACACACACACACACACACACAGACGCATACACACACACACCATGGAATACCCCTCAGCCATGAAGAGAAATGAAATAATGGCTTTTGCAGCAACCTGGATGGAACTGGAGACCACCATTCTAAGTGAAGTAACTCAAGAATGGAAAACCGAACATTGTATGTTCTCACTCACGAGCGGGAGCTAAGCTATGAGGATGCAAAAGCAGAAAGATATAATTAAATGATACAATGAGTTATTTTTATTAGCCCAATAACTTAAGAAATGTATGAATGCTTTCATTCTCAATTTCCTAACTACAAAATGGGAATAATAATGTCTACCAATAGGATTGTTTAGAAAATTATGTATCTGTGTACCTGGTAACTAATATAATTAATAATATATTTTCTCAGTTCTCAATTTTGCTATTGATTCTAAGATGCACAGTTGTGTTAAAATGTTTTTAGGACCACGAGGTTGTGTGACTAACTTCATTGGAGTGAATGTATACATGAGGTACAAAGGAATCACTTGAATATTATTCAGATTTTTTTGAAAGGTCTTAGAGGAGAGCAAGGTATTTCTCAGTCACCTTTATGGAGACAAACTTCTGGTTTAATTAATTAACTTTGCATACTTTGCCTCTTCTTTCATGGTGGAAAACTATTGTATAGATTTAAATTGTTGGGCCCTAATAAGAAGGTAGGAAGGGGAGAGAAATATCATTAATAACTTTTGGATTATTTTCTTTCTCTGTACCAGCTCCACCCAATACAGTAGCCACTAGCCACATGTAGCTATTCAACATGTGAAAAATGGCTGGTCTGATGAAGTGTAAAACATGCATCAAATTTTGAAAGTTTAGTACAACAGCGAGGATGTAAAACATTATATTAATATTTTGTATTGCGTAATTGTTTAAATGATCATTTATTTTCACTTTTTAATTTTTAAAAGAATTAGTAAAATTAACATAAAACTTACCATCTTACCATTTTTATGTGTATAGTTCAATGGCATTGCATTCACACTGCGGTACCACCATCACCACCATCCACCAACAGAATTCTCTCCATCGTATGAAACTGATACTCTGTACCCATCAAATAAGAACTCCTTATTTTTCCGATTTTTGAGCCCCCGGAAACTTATCATTTTACTTTCTGCCTTTATAAATTTGACTACTGTACGTTAAAATAAGATTTAATACATATTATTAAACATATAATTATATTATTTAAATTTACTTTTATTTTTGTTTTTACTTTTTAAAATACGGCTCCTAGAAAATTTAAAATTACATCTGTGTTTCACAGTATATTTCTATTGGATATTGCTACTCTTCCAATGCTGTCAGATAGAGTAGCCATTAACCACGTACAGTTTTTAAAATTTAAATCAATTAACATTAAATAGAATTACATTTTCAGTTTCTCATTTGCACCAGCCACATTTCAAGAGCTCGACAGCCACATGTGGCCAGTGGCTACCATATTGAACAGTGCAGACACAAAACATTTCTTATTGCAGTGAATTCTGTTGAACAATGCTGCTGAATTAAAGAAACAGCCAAAGGAAAACAAATAAATCTGAAACACGGTCGGTGTGGTTCAGCAAATAGTTCTTGCAACCAACAAGAGAAAAATGACAATTAAATTTATTATACAAAGATGAAAAAATATTATGAAATTTGCAGGTTGCATTATTTATTGTAAAACAGTAGGGCAACATCAACAGACAGCTTCAGATGTTTTTCTCATGAAATTGTACATGTTGGTACCAAATGTACAACACACGACTGTGTACTGTCATAAGTTGGCTAAAACACATGTAAACATATGTCATGTCAGTCATTAAGAAGAAGGGTATAATTACACTTTTAAATGTGGCAAAGCATTTTGGAAGTAGCGTATAATTTTCCAGAGTAGGAGCCTTTGTGAACACATCTTTCTCTGAGTGGTTATACAGTCTGACATCTTCAGGTTTGTTCATATCAAGAGCCCCACATGAACAAGCCAGCTGCAGACAAAAGAAGCAATTTGTTTTGTAGGTGCCATTTCATTGAAGAGAACCAAAAAGAAGAAGCGAGATAGAGTCATAGAGTCACAGACCAACAGAAAATCAAGACAGGCAGGAGTGCTACCAGATTAGAGCAAGCAGCAAAAATTTTCTGAGTTCTACTAATGTTAAAAGAATGAATGTTTAATAATTGCCTGTGACCAAGATGCTGTCATAGCAAATGTAGAGTTTATTCTTCAAAAATTGATACCTTTGCACTTCTGATTCAATAATGTACAATATATCTCAAGGGCCTCATAATTTAGCATCTATACTTTTACAATTTCTGCTTTCATTTTCTATCTTCCATTATTCTCTGAGCTTGAATGCAAGATCTCTGAGGGCAGCTACCTTGTCTCTTTTGTTTCCTCCCTATCCTCAGTACCATAGCAAATATCATGACGCACAATTAGCAGGAACACTATTCGCATCCCCATCTTATACTGCAGATCTGTCCTGGCACATAATACGTGCACAATAAATATGTGTTAACAGATACTTTAATGCAAGGAGGCCAAGTTTATTTTTCTGTCCTCTGCTAGATTGTCAACTTGAGGATGAGTGCCTTTTTTTTTTGGTTGATAGATAGCAGAATCATGGCACCTAGCATAGTAAGTTGTGTACTTTAGTGCTTGATAAATGTCTATTGAATTAAACAGAGGGGCAAGGTGAAGTTATATAGAAACCTCCCAAAAAGGAAGAAGACTGGATTTTTCTCAAGTGTTCTTTTGATGATAATTTAAGATATGAGATGTTGTTGGCAATGGAAAAGAAACAACCATTGCTCATTATTATGATGGTTCACATAAGCTACCGAGGAACTGATTATTCAGAGTAAAGAACTGTGTTGTATTTTTATTCAATTAACTGAAATGCCAGCCTATGCTGAACATTCAAATGCAGATAAATGATGATTATTTTGGTTTTCTTTTTCATTTATTTGTCATTAAAAACATGCCAAGTAATGCTGCTATTCTAGGGACTAAAAAAGAAACAAAAGAAAGCAACAAAATAAAACCCAGAAATAAAGGCCCCTTACTCTGTTTACAAGTATCACAGTGTAGAGTGGTATCTGCTGTGTTAGAGGTGTATGTATACAACTGGGATTTTTGAATGCCTTTTGAAGGCAGTCAACAGACATTCTTTTCATTTTCATTTTCCCCTTTTTTGTCTGATTTTGTTTGAATTGTGTTCTTTGTAAACTTTATATTGCTGAATTCTTTCTCTCTTTGTTTAGTTATTCATGTACTCAATCCAATGTCTTCATCTTTTTTTTTTTTTTTTTTTTTGAGACAGAGTCTGGCTCTGTCGCCCAGGCTGGAGTACAGTGGCCCGATCTCAGCTCACTGCAAGATCCGCCTCCCGGGTTTACTCCATTCTCCTGCCTCAGCCTTCCGAGTAGCTGGGACTACAGGCGCCCGCCACCTCGCCCGGCTAGTTTTCTGTATTTTTTTAGTAGAGACGGGGTTTCACTGTGTTAGCCAGGATGGTCTCGATCTCCGGACCTCGTGATCCGCCCGTCTCGGCCTCCCAAAGTGCTGGGATTACAGGCTTGAGCCACCGCGCCCGGCGTCTTCATCTTTTAACAAGAAAATTTAATTCATTCACATTGACTGGGAATACCATCCAGAAACGTTATCAATAACTCTGCTCACTTCCCCTCTTCTCAATGAACTTTACCTTGCCACCCATACTGCAGACTCTCCTCACAATTAAAATCTTCCTCTCCTATTAATAGTGCCCCAGAATTATTATTAGCTGATATTGGCTGTCTGTGTTATTACTCCATGGCCTTTATATTTTATTTTATCCTTTCAATTTCTTTATTCACCTACATTGATACTAACAGAATCATTTTACTTGATGTCTCAGCTTATGACTTTATTTTACTATTTTATAAAGTTTTAATTTCATTTACTCCATTGATCTCTAGTAGACAGGTCTTTTTTTTTTTTTTTTGAGACAGAGTCTCTTTCTGTCGGCCCGGGCTGGAGTGCAGTGGCCACATCTCAGCTCACTGCAAGATCCGCCTCCCGGGTTTATGCCATTCTCCTGCCTCAGCCTCCGAGTAGCTGGGACTACAGGTGCCCGCCACCTCGCCCGGCTAGTTTTTTGTATTTTTTAGTAGAGACGGGGTTTCACCGTGTTAGCCAGGATGGTCTCGATCTCCTGACCTCGTGATCCGCCCGTCTCAGCCTCCCAAAGTGCTGGGATTACAGGCTTGAGCCACCACGCCCAGCCAAGTAGACAGGTTTTTAAAACCAACTCTTATCTCATGAAGAGTCCTGTCACATTCCTCTAGGGGCTAATTATACTTCTTCTGAATGCTCCTTTGGTTTACATAATTAATTCGAATTCTCTGAAGTTTTAGCTCTCTTGCTTGTATTTCCTGTGCTGTCTACTGGTTTTCCTAAAATGTGTGTGATTCTTGATCACATGCTAACCTGTGCACTTAATATTGTTGGTGTGTGTGTGTGTCAGTAAGGATGGCACAAGGCACTCCCTATTTCTTTTACCATTGGAATATGACCATTGAATTCAACAGTCCTGAGTTTGAACCATGACTCTGCTAATGTTTTTTAAAAGTATATAAATTACTATAACTTTTTTGGAAGGCAATTCAGAAAATGAAAATAAATTGCTGTTAGGCTTAAAGTGAGCCCATAAGGATAACAAGGTTAATTACTATAATTCGTTAATTTGTACTTATATTAATTTTCTGTTATATGGAAATATGGAGTAGTAAATATCAATTACTGGAAAAATTCAGAAGAGAATTTATTATATAAGTCCTGGAAAAGTATTAATTTTCTGTCAGTAGAGATAAAGTGATTAAGTAAAATAATCACCAAACATATTCTGGAAAGCTGGATCTCATAAAATGGAGATAAAACAGCAAGTGGGAACTGCTAAAATTGTGGAATATTTTGTTTCATTGATGGCAGGAGGGAAGTGAACCAGGAATTCAGTGGTACTTATGCCAAGAGGGGTTAAGATTTTAGTAAAGGCAACACCGCACATAAATCTCTCATATTATTCCTGGCAACAAGGGGATCTCTACAAGCAATCAGCATTTTAATAAGAAAAACTGACACGTAAATTAAACAGTCATTTGTAGGAGAAACTTGTTTGGAGAAAGACCTGGGGAGGGATTTGGAAGGGGTTTATGTCTTTTACAGAAGATCTGAGGGAAAGAATTGAAATCCTGTTTCTAAGGGTTAATGAGAGGGTGCACACCTGTCAGGTGTTTCGTGCAGCTCATACCCATTGCTTGAACAACATAGTTGTATTTCACTGTGGTATGATCTGTTTACTGGCTGGAAGGAATCAGGTCCTGAGAAATTAGAGTGCTCACTCTTCTGGTTGTCTACATACGTTGTCTTGAGTAAGGTACACTTGAAACAACCCACTGTATGCATTTCTCTTCCTCCCCATTCCTTGCCATTGGCTTTTGAGAGAAGAAAAGGAATGGAATATAAAGAGAAAACTCCACTGTAGAAACCAAAAGTTACATAATACTCCTCAATCTATAGGCAAGAATTTCGAAGTGATCTTTCTTTTACAAACAATATTTTTTTGGCCATATCTACCAAATATTAACGTTTTCCCAAGCTGTGTAATCATGCCCAAAAACTTCAAAACACTGCTTCATTGATATTGGTCCTATTTTTGTTACAGAACAAATGGCACACTCTTGAAATTGAATAATGAGTTCTATAAGCATTCTGGTTAGAAATCTGTGGATTTTGTATGTAACCATTTTCACAGCTTACATCACAGTTTACCCTTGGGAAGTCTGCTTTATAAAAGACCGCTAGAAGCATATTTCAGTATTCATAGTTACCAAGTCGCTTCCCAAATGATGCTTAGAACATCTCTATGGATATGCAAGTTATTGCAAAAAAATATGTATGGTGGTAGGACCTTTTGTAGAGATGAGCAACTGGATAGTGATGACTTCAAGCCCATAAGGCTACCTTCTGGAATCCCTTCCTTATCTTCCCTTCTATTGGCCTTGTTGTTTTGGGCCTGAGCTATTGTCATGGCTACCTGATGTTTTCTCATCTACTCTCAGTCTTCTAGATTAATCAGTTTCTATCAGTGAGTCTGTTCTCAGCAACCTTCAATAGTTCCCTAGTGCCTACAAAATAAAAATCAAACCTTTTGGCTTAGCATCAAAGTTGATGCAGAAACCCCTGTTTCCTAAAATACATCTCTATGCCATCACAGCTTCCATTCAGCTTTTTCCTCCAGGTGCTTTATAGTATTCGCCCTCCTTGTTTTTCCCGGTTCAATTTATTTGAGTGGAGCACTCTAGTGAAACTACTGCATCCATAGAAATTCTACCCATACTTTCAACCTATACCTTTTCCTCTAATAGACAGTTGTTATCTCTCTTAATATCTTCTAACATTTGTCCGTGTAATACCTACAAGGAATTTAAAACAGTGTCTAGCATATAATAGGTGCTTATTACTAAAATGATCATAAACAGCCCTGTTCTATACTTATTTTCTACTTTTCCACCTTTATGGTTGTATGTTTTCAAGGACAGCTACCATCTCTAACTCATTTTTGAACAAGTACAGTACCTAATCCAATGGCTCCTCACTGTAATCCTTAATAAAGATTTGTTGAACAACTTAAGTGGTGACATTTACTAGTCAGTGGCAATTGTTTATAGATTTCTTCACTGACACAAATGGAAAAACATATACAGAAGAGCTAGCTGTTCATCAAACACATAGATAGATATGGCATTGCTATTGGCAACTAAGATTGCACAAGTTTGTTGGCTGGGTCATCATAAGCTTTCTTTCTTCATGGCTGAGTCTTGGTTATTCATATCTCACTCAGCTTCTGACTTTTCCAGTATCAATGCTGTTCTCTTCCTGCTCTCATCTCATTCCTTACTTTTGATGCCACTGTTTCCCTGAAACCCCCAAAATGGTCTTGGTTCCTCCCAATAAGGATTTTGGAAACCAATTTTGCCACATTTTTCATGGCTTCAACATTCTATGGCCTTTCAACATTCTCTAATCCATTTTTTCCGAATTCTACTCCCTCCAGAGGACTGGCTTCAGTCCACCAGAGGTGAGACCCAGGGAACTGATAAACTTGTTAGAAGCTTTTCTTTGTGTATTTCGCAAAGAACATTATACTTGGCTTTATGTTTTTTGTGGAAATATAAGGGAAACAAATCAATGTGTAAGATAAGTTACAAATTCTAAGTCCAGAGTTATACAAATCAATGGCATTATTTTAAAATTATGCCATTAAGTATATTCCTTGGTAACATATCCCTTTAGCACCTAACAATAGGTATCCTTAACAAGAAACACATTTACAAAGAATACAATGTTTACCTTACAATGAAATTCTCTGTTTGGTCTATCTTATATTGCTAGAATTGGGCTTTACACTGGCATTAGTCAAGGCAGTAATGATAATTACAGAAATGAGCAAAAAAAAAAAAAAAAAAAAAAAAAGAAAGAAAGAAAAAAGAATCCTTTTCTAAGCTAGATGAATGGGAGAAACTCCAAACCTCTGACAGAAAGATTTTACCGTATGTGAAAATCCCTCTTACTGGGTCACCATTCCTCAAAGGAGGGCTTGCTGAAAATAAGAAATTCACAGCTATCCTGCTGACATGGAGAGAAAGAAAACTTTAAAGCAAACCTTGGAGAAATGATTTTTAAAGTAGTAGAGTTGAGGCTTGACCCAGTGATAGATTTTGAAAGGGTGTTTGGTATCTCTGTGGTAAGTCGGGCTGTCCAACAGACAAGGCTCCGAACCCGAATACAACAAAGCTGGAGGCGCCTTAATAGCGATATTGATTGACTATAAACAAAGACAGGAGAAAGTAACCAGGATAGCGGAGAAAAATGTATTTGGGGAAAAAGGTTATTATCCTCCTTCGGGATGACTAATACCACAGCCAGAGAAATTCATTTTACAACAAATATTTTTTGAGATCCTACAATGTGCCAGGCACTGGATAAAAGACACATTTCTAACCCTCAAGGCATTTGTAGGCTAGTTGATGTGTTTTAGGGAGGTTGGTGGAAGCAGGGAAGAATCCATGGCCTATACACAAAAATCAAACCTGCCACTTTAACATTATCAGTAACCCACACTCTATTGAATTGCTCTGAAACAAGAACTATACCACACAGAAAGACCCTCATTTTGTTTCTACCACAAAGTAGCTGGGCAACATAGAGTGGTTACTTCACTTTTCTGAGCCTTAATTTCCTGTTGGCCACACATGGGGCAGGCTGAGGAGGGTTGATGGGAGGGAGACAGCAAACAAAGATGAGTTCTAAATCTGCTTCCCATTCTGAAATGTAAATTTGGTTGGAAATTGGTAAACAACACGATATTAGAATGTGATCCCTAATGATCTCTGTGAACAGAATACAAACTTTGCAAGAATTTTCTTTTTTTTTTTTTAAAAGTCAGAGTCTCACTCTGTTGTCCAGGCTGGAGTGCAGTGACACAATCTCAGCTCGCTGCAACCCCTGCCTCCCAGGATCAAGCGATCCTCCTGCCTCAGCCTCCCAAGTAGCTGGGACTACACGTGGGCACCACCACGCCCGGCTAACTTTTGTACTTTTGGTAGAGACAGTGTTTCGCCATGTTGACCAGACTGGTCACAAACTCCTGACCTCAAGTAATCCACCTGCCTCAGCCTCCCAAAGTGCTGGGATTACAGCCATGAGCCATGGCGCCCTCCCAAGAATCAATTCTTACCAGACCTGTTGGCTGAGTTATTCAAGACAGGTAGGGGTTTTGAAACAGTGCCATTTTTCTTATCATCAGCATGCTTCCTTCCCCCTAGCTTCAAATTTCTGTTTCTGAGATATGCAGAAAGATTCATAAACAATAAGATGAGTGACCCAGCATCAGTCAGGGGAAAAACGTGGAGCTGGGAGAGGTCCCTTTTCTTTTGCTCCTGGATGCATACTTTCCAAAGAATGGGATTTAATGGGTTACTTTGGAATCATTCAATGTGGAGTGACTCCACCCGATAGAATACTTCGTAGTGGCTGAGAAATCAACATTTCTCTTGATCTATGTGTATAGCTGCCTTCCAGCCTTGAAATGGTCTTCTGTCCAATCTGTGGCAGCTACAGTATTCCCTAAGTAGCAGACTGTGTGAACTTCAACACTGAAAGTGGAAAAACCAAACGCAAAAAATCTAGTTTCATCCACCATCTTAAAGAGGCAACCATATACATGGCAGACACCTGGGACTTCACAGTCACTCCTCAATGAAAAAATGTTTAAGCATCTAGTGTAAGGCAGACAGATTTCCACAACTGAAGTGGTGGCAGTTTAAGAAGAAAAAGACAACTTGATCTTGCAGTCTAACGGGTGAGAGAGACAGTACACACATGAAAAATACAATAAAAAAGGAACTTCAGAGAGCAGCAAGTGCTATTACAATCACAGCTCCCCCCTGAATCTGGCGTGGCTGCGGCAATTGCTTCTATGTAAGCTTTAACCAGCTTCATACAAGTAGAGCTTGCTGGGGCCTCACTGTGGGCCTACGCTATGGACCCCTAATGCCATGCCTAGAGCTACTCAGCTTGGACCCCTGTGGCAACCCACTAGGCACTGATTCATGGAACTGCCACCCTTGAGCAATGAGTAATGGAAACCTGGGCGATGGAAGATAAATGTGATTCCTAGGACATCTCCATAAAAAAAGTTCTAAGATGCATTTCCTTAGGCACCTCAGAAGGTTTCACCAAAATGAAAATGACTTCTTGTATTTGCTTTCCTTCCCTGCTTCACTCTTCTGCCCCTCACACTGGCTCCTTGGAACCATTTGCAAATAAAATACCTTCTTGCAGGCTTTGCTTTAGGGAGACACCAGGCTACTGCACCATACAAAATCCTTGTGCATCTGCGGCGTTGCCCAGCGATGTATTCAATCTGGCAGTGCAGAATATACTCAGGAGTGAGGGAAGGTGCAGTGAGGGAGCTGGAGCAACAGACTCCGGGATTGTTTTGCAAGTATGAGATTTCTTTGAAGCTGGGTGCTTTATATTTAAAATCCATGTGAATTTTGCCTTTTTCTTCACAATGTTTCCATGTATGTGTTAATATGAAAATATTAGCTTCGCAACACCTCCATAATGACTGGAGACCTACAACAGCTGACTGGCTGCTCCCAGCATTGTCCCCATCGAAGTCATGCTTCCTCTCATTCTAATATGTAAATTTGCTCAAGTATCAAATAATTCCTCGCTGAAAACTTTTAAAGGGACTGACCTGACCCTTGGATGAAGTTCTGATGAAGTTCAAACTCCTTAACATGATTTACAAGGTCTTGCATAATTTGGCCCAGGTGTACTTTCCCGGTCATTTGCTATCCTCTCCTTGACATTTATCATCCAGCCATAATGAATTTCTTTTAATCTCTTTGACTCTCCATGTTCTCTTGCCTCCAGGCATTTGCTCATTCTGTTGAATCATCCTGCAGTCCTCACCCTACTGCTGTGCAACCTGCCCTTGTACCCCTTCTTCAGTCCTCAGCTGCCTCCTGGAAAGATGGTACCCTGTTTTTGTCTGGGTGAGAAGCCTATCTGTGAGCTCTTGTCACATTCTCATCTTCTGTCACAGCACATGTTTTACCCTTTTGTTCTTGTCTCTTATTAGTCTGGGTCACCAATGGAACAGAAGCATGGGGCAACAGGTCCTGCCATTGATTCCTTTTGTCTAGCACCTTGTGCAAGTACTAGAAGCAAAGGTAGATTGTAAAGTTAGGGTCGTTAGAGTCACTAAGTTCAAATATTTTTCCTAATACCTACTTGCTTGCAACTCTTTTAAGATTTTTTAGTGTTTTCATCTGTATATAGTGGGAAATAATATCCTGATTTTAATAATTCATGCAATTTAGCACAATGACCCATAGAAAGCACTTAATAAATGACAGCTACTATGACTCTAATTATACCCTAATAATTATTTTTATTTTCACTATATTAATAGGTATTCAACATATAAGTATAAAATGATTGAATAAAGGCAAAGCAACAGAAAATATTTGATACTTTCTCTCATTTGTTAAAGAGCAAATCGTTACATATTCAGAGAAAGGTCTTGCTCTGACACACAGGCTGCAGTGCAGTGGCACCCTCATAACTCACTGTAGCCTCAAACTCCTGGGATCAAGCAATCCTTTCATTTCAGCCGCCTGAGTAGCTAGGACTATAGGTATGCACCACTATATCTGGCTAATTTTTAAAATTTTTTGTAGTGACAGGGTCTTGCAATGTTGCCCGGGCTGGTCTCAAACTCCTGGCCTCAAGTGATCCTCCTCATTTATCCTCCCAAAGTGCTGTGATTACAGGCATGAGTCACCACACCCAGCCAAAGTAGTTTTTCAGTGTCTATTGATTTCTTTTAAAACAGAGTTAACTGACTAAGCTAATGATACATATAAGATTCAGCAGCATCCAGGAAAATTCTCTTCACTGCTCTGATGTCACAAATGCACATACATATATGGATATGACTGGCATTGGTTTTTTCAGGTTTTTAATAACCAGATAATTAGGATGATAGCAAAAGAGAATGTGGTAGGTACAACAAGGCCCCTCTCTCTCCCCTACAAAAATGTCTACATTCTAATCACTGGCACCTGTGAATCTGTTATCTTACATGGTAAGAGAAACTTTACGGCTGGGATTAAATTATAGATCTTGAAGTGATTATGCTGTATTATCTAGGTGGGCCCCATATAATCACAAAGGTCTAAGAGGCAGGTGGGAGGATCAGAGTCACAGAGAAATGGCGTGTGGTGATGGAAGCAGGGAACAAAAAGGCTATATGACCTGGGGTCAGTCAAAGAATGAGAACAGCCTCCAGAAACCAGAGGAGGGAAGGAACAGATTCTACCCAGAGCCTTCAGAAGGAGACAGTCCTGTCAACATCTTGATTTTAGCTCTTTAAGACTAAGTTAGGACTCTGACCTTCAGAACTCAAAGTAATAAATTTGCATTGTTTGAAGCTATTATTTACTGTTTGTGGTAATTTGTTACAGCAGTAACAGGAAACAAATATAGATTTGAGCTATACAGAATACTGACTGCAAAGCGATTTAGCTCAGTATTTTGAAGATTTTTGAGGATGGAGAGATTGACAAGCATAAACTTATACTGAAGAGACAGTCTTTTTTTATGTAAAATGAGTTGAAGATATTCTGGAGATATAATTCCATCTTTTGTTGGCCATTTAAAGAAGCAGGAGGTGCTGATCTTTTCTTATTCCAAACTCCAGAATACATTAATATACATTAGGGTCTGTGATATGGTTTGGCTGTGCCCCCACCCAAGTTTCAACTTGAATTGTAGCTCCCATAATCCCCATGTGTCATGGGAGGTAACTGAATCATGGGGACAGGTTTTTCCTGTGTAACAGTGGTGATAGTGAATAAGTCTCATGAGATCTGATGTTTTTATAAGTGGGAGTTCCCTTGCACATGCTCTCTTGCCCGTTTCCACGTAAGATGTGCCTTTGCTCCTCCTTTGCCTTCCACCGTGATTGTGAGGGCTCCTTGGCCTTGTGAAACTGTGAGTCCATTAAACCTTTTTTTTCTTTATAAATTACCCAGTCTCAGATATTTCTTCATAGCAGTATGTGAACAGATTAATACAGGCTGTAACCATGCTGTTTTAAATATCGTGGCTCTGTAATGTATTTTAATATATGATAGAATAAACCTTAACTCATATTTGTCCTTTCAGAAAGCTTCTGACTACTGCATATTTATTCATTCAGGTTAATTTAGAAATATTCTTGTCATTCCAAAATAATAGTATTTTTAATATTACTTCAGTTTCAGTTGAAATTGGGGGATTTTTAGTAAATATAAGCATCACATCTTAATTTTATTAAGACATTAATTATGAATTATGCATATATACACATTTAGCCAACTCTTCCTATGTGTGTCTCATTAGCATTATCTTTTCTTCAGAATGGTTCTGCATTTTTAGCATTTGATTTGTTTCTAGATATTTTGTTTCTGTTCTTACGAATGGAAGCTTTTCTTCTGTTGTCACATTGTTTTTTCATCACATTTTTTTTGTCAAAAGGTCTCATGTTTGATCTCTTTTTTCTCTACTTTGAGTTCCCATCTTGCATGTAGAGTCTGTGTTTTATTTCCATGAGAAATGCATTTGTTGCTCATAATTTTCTTTTGTTTTCTGGGATAAATCTTCTTTTGCAGTACATTCTTCAGCTTTCTCTTGTGTGCTATATTCCTTTCTGTTTTGCCTTTTTATTTCTAAAGAAATTTGGCCTTCAGTGCTTACTCCAATTTAAAAAATAACTGCTTATCTATTTCTGACAGGTGGAATTCTGAGCATTTTATTTGCCCTCTAATAATGTATGGTGTTTTCCTTGACTTCTCTCCTAGATTTTATATCCCATTGCTATCTTTCCTTTACAATAAAATTTAAGAAACCACCTAGGTCTGTTTCCCCTCAGTTCTTCTGCAGCTTGG
The DNA here is from genome assembly GCF_002776525.5 of Piliocolobus tephrosceles. Classification (NCBI taxonomy): domain Eukaryota; kingdom Metazoa; phylum Chordata; class Mammalia; order Primates; family Cercopithecidae; genus Piliocolobus; species Piliocolobus tephrosceles. The sequence goes on along the minus strand of NC_045447.1, from coordinate 92,977,357 downwards.
GAAGGGCAGGGATGCAGTAGAATAGCAGGTCTTAACAGCTGCAATTGGGAATGCAGACTTTTTTTCCCCAAAATGGGTAGCCTAGTATAAAAACCTTTCTTCTGTGATAATTAGATTCAGGAAGGCATGTGGACATTTCCTGTCACAGCTGTAACTACTGAGGATATCCATATGCATGCACCATTGGTTACCATCCCAACCAACTGCATATCGTGTTACCATCCCAACCAATTGCAGAAGACCCTTGGCACCTGGTTTTTAACCACATGTCTTCACATGACAAAATAACAGTATTTTCCAATTTTTTACAGATTTCTTTTTTTTTTTTTTTTTTGCCTGACTTATATTTTTCTTACAAAAATACATTTGTGTTATTGCATGTATGGAATTGAATGGATAATACAAAACCTTGTTGAGATGCAGACTCTGCACAATTTGTTAGCTGCTTTCACTAGTAAAATGGCATTCATACAAACTAGCATCTTGGTCTATGTCAGTTTAATTTCTTGCTGCAGCAAAATTACCAGTCACTCTATGTCTTGCACCTTCTACACCAATAATCTACATTGTGAATGCTAAAATAGTGAATGTTGAAGGTCTACTGTATTCACTCTAGCTTTCTAGACTTTGAAATTGCATAAGTAGATAAGATGTTCCATGATAAGCCCTGTAATGATGCTAATTCAGATCATTTTGTAGATAGAAAAGAGTTTTTAAAGTAAATTTTACGATTTAAGGTAAAATCATTATATATGCAGAGATAGCTATCATATAAATAGAAGATGGCCCTTCCAAGAAATTTCTATTCATAAAATAGACTCCCTTTTCCATAGAACTGTGAGGAAAATATCTGAAATATGGTTTAAGAGTCCAGAGACTAAATATAAATGGAGAAAGATAAGACAGGAGAAGTTAGAGAAGATTTAGACTATTCAATTTTATATGGTAGTACTTAAGTTTTTCTGTTCACAGGCCTGAGGAAACCATTCTTTACTGATGTCTCAACCACTTAGATTTGCACATGGAGCTAAAATAGGCCTAGCAGGGAGATTGTAAAGGTCATTGAAAGAGAAAGCCTTTGGAATTCAGCTTACTGCACAGGACCAGCGCTTAACTGATTTCCTGTGTCACAAGGAACAAGTTTTGAAATACCACATCTAAAGGAAATAAAATTATTCCTGGAGGAGATTTTTCATTGTCTCTCTTGGAAATGACACTTCACTTATTATAGAACATATTGAAATAAGTATGTGAGCAAAATTCTTACAAAGAAATAGTCAACAGGATAGGACAGGCAGACACTCAGTAAAGTCCTTTGAAACATTCAGTGAGAAAGTAAGCTTAAAGAAGACCATTGAACTTTAGAGGAGCAACCAACTTGTTATCACATCCTTTGCAATATGGAGACGTGCACCCCAAACCGTGGTACTGTCTTACCCTTTGTCCTATGCTAACTCTAATCCCACTCACTGCTTCCCATGTCCTCATGTTCCTTCATCATGTAATGCAATAAAAACACATCTCATTCACCACAAATGAAGAAATCCTCTACAAACCTAAGAGAAAGTGATGATTATAAGGTCTTGTACATCTATTTCAAAGCATTCTGTTTCACTGCAGGATACCTCATTGCTGGAAGAGAAATTATTATGTATCAGCAGGTGCAATTTTATTTGGATGTAATATCCCTGACTAAGTAGATGGTTGCAGTTTTCTGACATACCAACCTGACAGCTGCTTCTGTGACCTTTAGTTATCTCTGTGCAGTCAACAGTAATGCTATTTATTTGACTCACAGCATTTCCCATGGTTGTGCTCACCATTGACACATCTGTATACATAGAGGTCTTCTTCCACATCAAAAGGAAAAGATGGATCTTGAAGGAAACATTCTTGAGTTGACATTTAAACAAGTAATTTGATTTAGGGGAGAGAAATAATTTTAATTTATTGTCATTTTGAATCTGTATCACCCTGGTGAAACTGATAACAAGGCATAATAAAGCTTTTCAAAAATACCTATGGCTATATAGAGATTATGTAGCAGAATGTCCTTGCCTTTAATGATAAAGTGTACTATATTAATATAGTTTTATACATATAGATACATGTGTACACATGTGCTTCTGGTGGTTGCCAGAAATCCTTTGTGCTCTCTGGTTTGCAGATTCTTTGCTCCGATTTCTGATATCATTTTCACATGACCATCTTCCCTCAGTGTCTACCTCTGTGTCTTCATATGGCCTTTTTTTTTTTTCCCCATATGTAGTCTCACCCTGTCACCCATATATATACATATATATACATGTATATATATGCACATGCCTATATTTATGCACATAAGGAATGCACATATGAAGGAAAAATATAAAAATATTAACAATTGTTATGCCTAAATATAAATATGTAAAATTACTTGTATATTTGCTTCAATTTTTGAATACTTAATTTTTTCATATTTAAAAAAATTAAAAATACTGATACCTATATACAAATTTCAAGGCACATACAATTTACGTTAGAGTTTTTTCCCCTTATGTAAGGCCAAGGGCTGTAGAATGAAAGATATGTATTAAATACCCAGAAAGACACCCAGCAAGGCAGTTTGATTTTGGAAAGAGGCTGCAGCGTGGCATGGCAGGACTCAGGATCTTGAAACAGCAGTCAAGCACACATCCTTCCTTTCTTGCCTTCATGCTTCCTGGTTCCGTCTGCTGCCTGCTTCTCTGCAGTCATAGCCAATAACATGCTTGGGATAGGATCGGAACTCTTTTCAACTGGAGTCTCCCATATGTTCATTATAGAAAATGTGTTTGCATTTTCACTGCAACACACCGCATATACTGACACTGCCTGACTGTGAATTCCTAGCTGGGAGAGAAGAGGGACTGGCAGATGAAGTGAAAGAAAGTTGGTGAGACATAGAATTCTAGCCCAAGAGTTTCAGAGTTTCACAGGACTTTGAAGCTCTTCTATTTGGCATAGTTCTCCTTACAGAATGCATGGGTTATTGTTTTTGTTTTTTGTTTTTTTCCCCCTTAGGGCCCTTTTTCACATGGATATGCCCATAATTTTTTATTAACTTTTTTTATTAACTATTTATTCTTATTAACTATTATTTATTTGCTATATTAACAAATAAACTTTGTCAGCATGAGAACCTATGTGAGACAAATATGTCTAATTTCTGGTTAGTTGAAGTCTTTCTTTAAAGTGATTTTCTTTTGTCCAGCCACAACTCTATTGATTATTATTTCATGGATGCCTGTAGATTCAGTGTCACTGTCATATTCTGATTCAATTCTATGTTATGTAGATGAATGACTGGATGAGAGACGAATGAATGGGTGGATAGATAGATGGACGGGAGGATGGACAGATGTGGGAAAGGGAGGTAGAGAAAGAGAGAGGTAGGTAACTCTATTTTTTCTCTTACTTTTAGCTGGTCTTAGAGTCTGCTATTACAGAACAAATGAAGAAGGTCTAGCATACAAAAAAAATGAGTAAATCTTATTTACTGAATCCATATTTTTGTGCTGTTTCCAACAGACAGCTGTTTGGAGCTTTGTAGCACCTGTCTTCATAAAGACCATGACCTCTAAGGTTTCTAACTTCTACTAAAATGGGCTAAGTCCACCATATTATGACCAAATTTGTTTTGTTATGGATTACTTGAGATTTTCAACTGCCCATTGTATTAGTTCACTAGGGCTGCCATAAAAAAGTACCACAAACTGGGTGGTTTAAAACAACAGAAAAATGTGTTCTCTCACAATTTGGAAAAGTAGAAGCCTGAAATCAAGGTCTCAGCAGGGTCCTCTTCCCTCTGTAGATTCTATACAGGAACTGTCCTTTGCCTCTTCCTAGCTTCTGGTGGTTGCCAGAAATCCTTTGTGCTCTCTGGTTTGCAGATTCTTTGCTCCGATTTCTGATATCATTTTCACATGACCATCTTCCCTCAGTGTCTACCTCTGTGTCTTCATATGGCCTTTTTTTTTTTCCCCCATATGTAGTCTCACCCTGTCACCCAGGCTGGAATGCAAATGGCACTATTTTGGCTCACTGCAACCTCTGCCTCTTGGATTTAAACGATTCTCCTGCCTCAGCCTCCCAAGTAGTTGGGATTACAGGCGCCCGTCACCACACCCAGCTAATTTTTTGTATTTTTAGTAGAGACAAGGTTTCACCATTTTGGCCAGGCTGGTCTCGAACTCCTGACCTCGTGATCTACCCACCTTAGCCTCCCAAAGTGCTGGGATTACAGGCATGAGCCACCACACCCAACCCATATATGGTCTTTTTATAAAGGCACCAATCACTGGATTTAAGGCTTACCCTAATACATTATGATTTTATGTTATCTGCATTTGCGAAGCCCCTATTTCCAAATAAGGTCACATTCTTAAGTTCTGAGTGAGCAAGAATTTTGGAGAGACACTATTTAACCTCCTACACACACCAAGAAATAAATATATCTTTTGGGGATATGGGTTTCTATTTTGAAAAATTCAGAGTAAATGCTCTTGTACTTAAGATTTTTAAAATATATACATATATATGTGTGTGTGTATATATATAAAATTTCCCTTTTTTCTCAGTGAAGAAGATATTTCCTTTATTTCTTCTCATCTTGTCATTCTACAGATTGAATTTCTAAATTTTATTTTAGTTGTGAAAGATGTAGACTGTTTCCAAGAGTAGTCTATTAATTCTGATTGTTCCTTCAGTAATAAAATGTATGATTTGATTCACATGACACTGCTTATAATTTACGGGGTCAGTTTCACCCCCATACCGTCCTGCATGAATGCTGGAAATAAGCCACCCCAGATTCTGGTGGTGGATATTAGCTGTACTCTGCAACCTCACGCCTCCCTGCATCTCTTCTCGCTGTTCCTTCCACTTGCAATGGAAGTCATTATTATCAAAATCCCACTCATTCTTCAGTGATCCAGCTAAAAGTCTTCTCTCCTCAGTTTTCTCTTTCCTACCCTATCTTCCCTGAGACAGAATTAATCTGTCTTCTACCCTTGTATCAAAGAAGTCCTTTTTGACCTCAGTTTCTTCGGTGTTAGCTCTAGCACCGCTGTTCTCTACCTAAGCGGCTTTAGAGAATTTACTTACCCTTTCTTGGGCCTTGGTAAATTAGAGATAATCATATATGCTTCCATGTAAATTGCTTAACAGAATGTGTGACACAAGGTAAGAAGTCAATAAATCTTAGTTCTTCTTTGTAGTCATTTTCCTCTTTGTCCTGTGGTTATTTGTGAACAAATGTGCATGCCTCACTAGACAGGGAACTATTGGAAGCCAGGGGCTGTGCTTTATCTGTCTTAGCATGCCATATGCCATCAAGTACATGCTTGTTATGTAGCTGTGCTAGGTATACTTTTGCAGATTCGATAGAGAAAGGAGTCTTTTTAGATTTTGTCTGAATTCTTAACTAATATGACAAGCTTTCTCTTGTTTTCTAATGGAGTTCTGTAGAAACTTTTCCTTCTGCAGAATTCATGTGAGATGCTTGCATCAAACATTTTGTGTATTTTTTAATAAACAAAATTTATTTAAAGTAGTCTAAACTAATTATAATACCAATACAGATATATTTTTATTTCTTAGACAATATCTTCTAGGCATATATTTTTCATTTTGATTTCTCATCTTCATAAGAACTATGCAATATTTTTGCTACTTTTCCAGATTTACAGAATATAAAACAAAGCTCAGAGAAGCTAAACCAGCTATGGATGTGGAAGGCCAGAGTCACAACATGGGACAAGGCTCTAAAGATCTTAATCTTTCTTCTCTGCCTTCTTTCTTTTTTGTCGTAACATTACAGAAAAATTGAGAACTAGGGATAATTATCTATAATTTTAACTCCTTATCACAATTGCTGTCTCCATTTTGCATATTATGTTCTAGTCTTCTCCATAGCCTGTCAGTTGGATACAGTTGATAGCAGGGTACACCTGTATATCTACAATTGATATCAGGGTACCATTCTGTGACTTGCTTGCTTCACCATACCCAGTACTTTTAATTTTTTTATTTTTTATTATTATTTTTTGAAATGGAGTCTCGCTGTGTCGCCCAGTCTGGAGTGCAGTGGCGCAATCTCGGCTCACTGCAAGCTCCGCCTCCCAGGTTCATGCCATTCTCCTGCCTCAGTCTCCTGAGTAGAGCTGGGACTACATGCGCCCACCACCATGCCCGGCTTTTTTTTTTTTTTTTTAGTAGAGACGGGGTTTCACTGTGTTAGCCAGGATGGTCTCGACCTCCTGACCTCTTGATCCGCCCGCCTCGGCCTCCCAAAGTGTTGGGATTACAGGCGGGAACCACTGTGCCTGGCCCATACCCAGTACTTTTTACTAGCTATTTGTTCAATACCATGTACCCATCATCACCACGTTTCGTTTGCTCTGAGTGACAAACAAAACATAAATAAACATCTTGGTGTGGGTGTGTTGTTCATACTCACTGTGTATTGACCTAGTTTAGATTTTATTTTTTCCTTTCAGAAAAGGAGAATTCAGAGGGAAACTCAGGAAAGTCGCAAAGGAGAGCATGGCCCTAGACGAAGACGAGATGAGTTTGCTCTGAGTTCAGAAGGGATAGTTTCCTATTGTTGCCTGAATAATATTATCACCTCTTAAACACTCCTAGGTTTTACTTTCTACAGGGAAACTAACACAAAATAAAACTACCACGTATCTTCATTGCACAAACACATACATCCTTCACAGAGGGAGAGAAAGAGAGAATTACAATTTCAACAAAACTTTAAAAAGTAGAAACCACTGAATCTGTTGGGTTACCTCTATTCTAAATTAAATTAAATCTGAACGAAAATTATTTGACTCCCAAAGGGAAGAGAAAATCTTAATTTCTGTGGCAAGGAATTACTGAATTATTATTTTGTGACATATTTACTACTATGAAACATAAATAAGGAAGATTGAGTGTCCTATGCATTTTTTCTTTTATCCAAGTCAAGAGCTTGGTTAGACCTTTGATTCGAGGGCAGTTGAACAGTCTAAATCAGATGTTTGAGGACAGACCCTTTTCAAGTCTTGATAAAAGCGTAAATTCATGGAAGACATTGTCCCAAGAGATCCAGAGACAGAGAGGGAGAGCTGTTTTGAGGTGATTGTGAGAAGAGAAGACTAGTGAGTGAGATCCAGTGGATGAGGAGGGAGGAACAGGGAGGAAAGGGGACAGGAAAGGAGGTGGGAGAGAGGGGGGAAGGAAAGAGAAGTCTTTGTGTTTATGGTTCTCTTTTCTTTTGACAGCTTCTGTTGCTGAAGATCACTAAAAGATCATTCTTTTGACCCTGAGTGTGTTTGTGGTTCTATAGAGATCATCTCAGCCACCCACTCTCAGGAACTTCTGGTGGACACTCTTCTTTGCATCAGTAATGTGCCTTACAGCTGAGCTCTTGTCCTACCCCTGGGCTCCTGTCCTCTGGAGGTGCACCCATACCCCAACCATGCTGCTTTTGGGAACACAATTGAGCTATTGCTTGTCCTCCAGTGTTTCTATCTTTAACTGTTTATCCACAATTCCAAGAAAATAATGAAAGTCACATTCCACAGCCTATTACTCTTTTTTTGAGATGGAGTCTCGCTCTGGTGCCAGGCTGGAGTGCAGTGGCGCAATCTCGGCTTACTGCAACCTCCACCTTCTGGGTTCACGCAATTCCCCTGCCTCAGCCTCCCGAGTAGCTAGGATTACAGGCACGTGCCACCACATCCAACTAATTTTTGTATTTTTAGTAGATACTGGGTTTCACCATGTTGGCCAGGATGGTCTCGATCTCCTGACCTTGTGATCCGCCCGCCTCAGACTCCCAAAGTGCTGGGATTACAGGCGTGAGCCACCATGCCCAGCCAGTGTATTACATATTTTTATTTACATATACATATTAAATTCAACTTGATTAGTTTTTGACAATTGTGAACTCACGATAAATTTAATCAGTGAAGAAAATGACAAAGCATAGAGTAAGAAATTTACCAATAATCCAACCTCTTGGTAATTACCATGTTTAATGTTAAGTGGCTATCACCCTCAATATGTCCCCATACAATTTTAGAGAAAGATGAACAGGAGGAGGGACAGAGTTTTGCAAAAAATAAGTTCACATAGTAGTGAATATGTCACAAAATAATAATTCAGTAATTACTTGCCATATGATTCTAAAGAAAGATGAACAAGAGGAGAGACAGAGTTTTGCAAATATAAGGTTATTGTATATGTAGTATTTTAAAAAATAATTTCTATTAAATTTAATTTTCCTAAAATATAATGGAAGAAAAAAACCCAATTAAAAGTGTGTTAAGGCTGGGTGCAGTGGCTCACGCCTGTAATCCCAGCACTTTCGGAGGCTGAGGCAGGCGAATCACTTGAGGTCAGGAGTTTGAGACCAACCTGGCCAACATGGCAATACCCTGTCTCTGCTAAGAATACCAAAATTAGACAGGCATGGTGGTACACGCCTATAATTCCAGCTAGTCAGGAGGCTGAGGCAGGGGAATGGCTTGAACCTAGGAGGTGGAAGTTGCAGTGAACCGAGATCGTGCCACTGCACTTCAGCCTAGGTGATAGGGTGAGACTTCATCTCAAAAAAAAAAAAAAAAAAAAAATTAAATAAAAACAACAAAGTGGGTTAAATTCTCAAAAATATTTTTATCACTATAAATATGAGTTCCCAAAAAATCTCTGTAAGATTAAGAAAAGTAATTATCAAAAACAGTGAGGATGGAATCATATGAATTTTTAAATTTTTTGTTTTTAGACAGGTTAAAGATTAGTTCTGCAATTGAAAAATTGGGAAATTAGCACATACACTCTACGTTTTATTTTTCTCTCCCTTCTTTCTTATTTCATCATTCAGTATTTTCTCTTTGTCAAAGTTAATAATATTTATTTCCTTTTATGTGACTATAATATTCATAATTGTTCATATTTCCAATAATTTTGCAACCACGATTCTTTCTCCAGTCATGCACAACCACCAGGTCAGCATTCTCCCCCTAGAGCTTAATTGAGATATAATCCACAGACTGTAGAGTTCAATGACTTTTAACATATTTACAGAACTGTGCAACTGTCACCACTATTTAACTAAAATATTTTTATCATCCCACAAAGGGGCCAGGCACAGTGGCTCACACCTGTAACCCCAGCACTTTGGGAGGACAAGGCTGGAGGATGCCTGGAGGCCAGGAGTTTAAGATCAGTCTGGGCAACATAGCAAGACTCCATCTCTGCAAAAAACTAAAAAAAAAAAAAAAAATTAGCTGGGCTTAGTGGCATGCACCTGTGCTCGCAGCCACTTGGGAGGATAAGGTGGAAGGATCACTCGAGCCCAGGAGATTGAGGCTGCAATGAGCTACGATAGTGCCACTGTACTCCAGCCTCAGCAACAGAGTAAGAACCTGTCTCTAAAAAACTCCCCCTCCAAGAAACAAAAACAAAAACAAAATCCAGAAAACAAAAATCCCAAAAAGGAACCTAGAGCCCTTTAGCAGTCACTCCCTATCCTGCCCCTTCTCCCATCCCTAGGCACCAGCTATTCTCCTTTCTGTAGATTAGTGGGGAGGTGGGAAAGTGGGAAGAGAAATGAAGAGACTCAGCACAGATGTCTTATCAAGAAAGTTCCACCATGAGTGACTAGAACCAAATTCCTCCAGGAGAAGTCCGGAATCCAGTTTAAAATGCACCCTCAATCAGTCAAGTGACAAAGAAGCTGGATTAAACATTTAAACACCAACTTTTGTCATTCAATGATGAGGCCAGCGCCTGGGGGTTTTCCTCCCTGGTCTTTGAGGCCTGTGGTGCAAGAGCAGAGTGACATTCCCTGGTTAAGGGAAAGCCTTCAGGAACGAAGATGCAGATGGCCATTGAGAGGTATCTCCTACAGGCACCAAGATTCACAGACAGTGTGAATATCCACAGGCTGATTCTCCCACTGTTTCCCTATACAAAAGTTATTATTAATATTTCTCCTTGTTCCCTCTTTACCTTACTCTTGAAATCTTAGACTTTGGTATTGTTTGCCAGGCTATTCCTTCCTTCCATCCTGTAATACTGCCAAGCACCCTTGAAAATGACGGTTCTGACTTGATCTTTACCTTCAGTCTGGATGTGCTCTCACTATAACCAGCTGAAATTCTTTCTTTCTACTACATGGTTATGTTTTTCCATGGTTGATTGTCATTTTTTTCTTTTAAAATCATTTTTATTGGTTATTCCAGTGAATTTCTTAAAAAATGATTTGCAAGCCAGAATGCATGGTACCATTTTCCCCAGAAGTTCTTAAAAGTAGTTTTACCTTGGCCTTAATTACTCAGTACTACCAAGATCATTTGTAAGAATATGTAGAATGATATAAATCAAAGAAGTGTTTCAAAAAGCCAGATGCACTCTTCTGTGTGTCAATATTGTCAAACAGAAATACAACATAGGCCACACATCTAGTTTATTTTTTATTTTCTTTTGTAGGGACAGGGTCTTGCTATGTCACCCAGGCTAATGTGCAGTGGTGTGATCATAGCTCACAGCAGCCTCAAACTCCCAAGGTCAAGCAATCCTCTTACCTCACCTTCCCAAATATCTGGAACTACAGGTCCACACCACTACATCTGGCTAATTAAAAAAAAAAAAAAAAAAAAGGCTGGGCACAGTGGCTCACACCTGTAATCCCAGCTCTTTGGGAGGCCAAGGCGGGTGGATCGTGAGGTCAGGAGATTGAGACCATCCTGGCTAACACGGTGAAACCCTGTCTCTACTAAAAAATACAAAAAATTAGCTGGGTGTGGTGGCGGGCACCTGTAGTCCCAGCTACTCAGGAGACTGAGGCAGAATGGCGTGAACCCAGGAGGTGGAGCTTGCAGTGAGCCAAGATCGCACCACTGTGCTCTAGCCTGGGCAACAGAGCAAGACTCCATCTCAAAAAAAAAAAAAAAGTTAGAGACGGGGTCTTGCTGTGTTGCCCAAGTTGGTTTTGAACTCTTGCCCTTAAGTAATCCTCCTGCCTCAGCCTGCCAAGTAGCAGGCACAAGCCAGCACACCTGGCTTACGTATGTAATTTTAATTCTCTAGGAGTCACAATAAAAAAAATTAAAAACAGGTGAAATTAATTTTAGTAATATATTTTATCTCACCCAATATATCAAAAATACTATTTCAACATGTAATTGATTTAAAAAATTAGTAATGAGATAGTTTATATTATTTTTGTCAACTAAGTCTTCAGTATCAAGTGTTTAAGTTTATAGAACATTTCCACTCAGCCTTGCCACCTTTTAATAACCACATGCATCTGTCTAGTGGGTAACATATTGGACTGCACAGCTCGATATAACAGAAATCTGCATTTTTAGCTCTTAAAGTTACCTTGTCATTGTTCTTAATCTGATTATCAAACTTTAAAATGAGAGAAAAAGCATTTAGAGGGGTTCAGCGATGAGTCCAATAATGCAAAGCCAGTTAACTGAAATCTGGGAGTCCGGGACTAATATTACACAGGTCTCTTCAACCTTGGATTAGTGTCTTTTCCAAATTTGCTTCTCTGTGTGGTAATTACGGCCAGTTGCCTGCCACATATCCATTTTCTCCTTCTTTTTTTTTTTTTTTTTTGAGACGGAGTCTCGCTCTGTCGCCCAGGCTGGAGTGCAGTGGCCGGATCTCAGCTCACTGAAAGCTCTGCCTCCCGGGTTCACGCCATTCTCCTGCCTCAGCCTCCCCAGCAGCTGGGACTACAGGCGCCCGCCACCACGCCCAGCTAATTTTTTGTATTTTTTAGTAGAGACGGGGTTTCACCATGTTAGCCAGGACAGTCTCAATCTCCTGACCTGACCTCGTGATCCGCTCGTCTCGGCCTCCCAAAGTTCTGGGATTACAGGCGCGAGCCACCGCGCCCAGCCTTCTCCTTCTTTTTAATAACTAAATCATCATACTGGGGGGAAAAAGGCAGTAAGATGCTCCGCCAAAAACCTATACTTCCCAGATTCCCTTGTTCACAGGGCTGTTCATGAGACACAGTCTGGCCAATGAGTTAAAAGGAGAAATATAAAGGAGATTGTAGGGTAACCTTCACTTTTCTGAAATAATACCTCAACTCTGTCTATTGTTCTTTATTGTTCTCTTCTTCCACATGCTGGGAATGCAAAGAAGAGACTGGAAGTGAGGTCACGATCACATGCCACGCTTTTTGAATGATGGATACCAAAGATGGAAGGAGTGTGTTGACGTCATCATGGGGTTGGCGCACCAGCCATAAACTATACACTTGTTACTCTGTAGGAAGCATAAGCTCTTGTATGATAAAGCCTCTGTAGTTTCATGCCAGATTGTAACTCTTGAATGATATTCTCATTTCAAACGTCATTATGTCATTTCAAGATCAATAGGCTTTTTCTCACTAGGTGTGGTTAAAATGTAAAAATCAGCTAAACACTGACAATGCTCACTAGGCTAATATTTATTAGCAAGTAAGCCAAATACAGGAACAAACATTTTTCAAAGAAAGACATATTATTTCACCTTCACAATATAGTCTTGCAAATAATTTTTAAAGACTCTTTACATTGCTGTACAGTTACTAGAACAAAATATGTTTATGTCATCACTGTAGTATGACATTATTTTCATCCACATCAACACCTATTGAAATGGCTAAAGAGCTGACTTCTGGCCGGGCACGGTGGCTCAAGCCTGTAATCCCAGCACTTTGGGAGGCCGAGACGGGCGGATCACGAGGTCAGGAGAT
>NC_045447.1:92930254-92964185 GCF_002776525.5 Piliocolobus tephrosceles | reverse complement strand
CAAAAAAAAAAAAAAAAAAAAAAAAAAAGCTGACTTCTGAGTTGATGATGTACTAGGAGTTATGAGATCCTGGTTCTTTTCATGCTTCTGTCACAAACAGTCTTTGTGCAATTATACTAGCTTCTCTGTAACTCAGTTTCCTCACCTGTAAAGTGAAAGATTAAAGTAGTGGAATTCTAAATTCCTTTGCAGCTTTAGCATTCTATGAATCTATGGAAGCATTTCTTCCAGAAGACAGGATTCACAGCCCAATTTCATCTGATGTTTGGCCTTTGGGTCTGTGCTAGTTTAAATCGTTACATTAAATTTTTGGCAGTGATAATACTTGAACATCCACCATTTGCAACTCTGACAACATTCCTTCTGCTACAGAACCTACTCTTTTAGAAGACTCAACTTATTCAGCACTGCATAAAGCACCTTCATAAAATTTCAAGTGAAAAGGATTTCAAGGAAATCAGATTTAGTACCTATGTTCTTTCTCAAAGGTTCTGGGAAATCATTTTCAGTGAGCTAAGAAAACAGAGACTATTCATATAATTTAACATTGCATGTGTGTGTGCTTTAAAATACTTGTCTTATTTCTTTTGTTCTATTTACTATTAGGCGTTATTAAAAATCCTAGCTTTTTTCATTTGCTCTTAAAAAATAAAAAAATAAAAAAATAAAAAAAAAACAACTCCAAGAGTCTCTTTCCAACTCTGAAAACTCTTGGCTACATACGGGTGCTATTTTCAACTTATAGTAACTGGCAACCTTACATTTTGTAAAGTTCAGGAAGAGCAGAAACTCAGCTTCCAAATATGCCACTCTGTCAGCAGGTTTGAATGAACAGGAAGCAGACAATGGAAGGCAAATGTCTGGAACCCAAATGTTTCTTTCCTGTAGAGAAGAAGACTCAAATGAAGACTGCTTCTAAATCTCATCTTTCAGCTGATTCGGCAGGGGTGGATGGTACCCAGTTCTAGCCATTCTTCTTCTATCCAGAAGAATAACATCTTTTATTAAGCCTCTTCTTTTAAGTACTACTTATTTTAATGCTACAGCTATCAGAAAGCATTTACTCTACCTCACAATATGCCTGCAAACCATGGTTCCAATGAGGCAGTATTGCCTACTGGTTAAAAGTGTAAGGATAGTAGGAAAACAGATCTGTTATGTTGAGAAAACATTCACCCTTTACTAAGCCTTATTTTTCTAATTTGTCAAGTGAGGACAATAATAGTCTCTACCTCACAGGATTATTGTGATGACTATGTAAGATACTACATGTAAAGCATGCACTCTTGGTACATGATCATTATTCAATAACTATATGTTAGTATCATTATTTCCATTACCATTATTGTTTGAAGTAGTAATAATATTCATAGCACTACTATTTCTCAAAGTACTTTCCCTTGATAATACCACTAAACATGTACTTCCTCTCTACTATTATATAAACTAGGTAGATTTCTAGAGTCATCCCAATCAACTTAATGTTTTTATTGGTTTCCTGAAATAGTTCACAGAGGATTCTTGAGAGTGGGCATACAGCTATATTCATCATTGTATTTTCAATGCATATTGCAATACCAAAAGTATAAATGTTTATTGAAAAAAAATCACATTTGGGTGACCAGCAATAGAAAGGCTTTCTGGTATTTTTACTCTATTTCATAAAATCTATTGATTCTAATTGTCACACAATTGTAAATGAGGCTCTTTCATTGCCTGAGAACCGAGGCAAAAATCTCTAAATTGAGAATAGTACATGCCAAGTACCTTCTCATTCTAAAGAGAACCACTAAAAATCTGAAATATATCCTTGCAGTATTCATTAAAGCAGCAAATCTGGTCCTGCGTCCATTACTGCCCATCCCCTTAAAGTCTCTGTCAGAGACACATACCGAGAATTTGGGGGAACAGAGTGAGGAAACTAGGGCACAAGTACTCCCAGGTGGAGGAGGGTCCACCTCTCTAAGTAAGCCAGGGAGATGTCTGCAGGAGAACTGCCTGTAGAGATGGGAGTTGGCAAGAAGGTAATGTTAGTGTCTCATTTTTTGATGAGCATCTGCTTCTACAGTGGACTTGCTGGGCTTTCTCTGTCCTATGTGAGACAAAGAGAGAGAGGAAAAAAAGTAATTGGAGACAAGATGAAGGGTGTAATGAGAGCAAAGAAGAGGAGTAGACTCCAACATCACCTTCTTATGAGACATGACCTGAGAGTTTCCCATGAGCTCAAGGGACCTCTAGCAAAGAGCTCACCTGGAGCCATCTTGTTGATGCCCCCCTCAGGAGGACTCCAACTCCAAGAATGGAGTACAGGGAGTTTCTCAGCGATGTGAAGCTGAAGAGGGCATCTGAGGAGATGAGCTGTAAAACATATTCACAAGAGGGACGTGTGAAGGGAGTGACCATTCCAAAGAACCCAGACAGCTGCCCACAGGAGAAGGATGCTGTCCCAAAGATGGTGCCAGTGAGTGAAGAGACATTGGCTTTTCTCTTGAGTTTTCCTTTCTAATCCCTGCCTTCAGAGGGGTGGGCAGAAAGGAGAGGGAGAAGTTGGGCAGCCAAATGGTATCAAAGAGAGAAGCCCTGAACTGGATAAAAACAGAAAATTTTGAGACTGGATCAAAGCTTTTTCCCATTTCAGTATTAAAAGTTCCAAGATAAGACTGTTCTTATACCAAAAACTATCGGTTCTTTATAGAACCCATGCCAAGTGTTATTAAGGGCTACGAAAAGGAAGTTCAAAAGAGCAAACCAGGAGGCCATGATGAAAGAAAAAAATAAATCTGTTTCCTATGCAGTCAAAGCTATTTATTACACCAATTACACTCATAACCCTGTAAGGGAGAGAAGAAGGGAGAGACATATGAAGATGGCTAGTGGGCAGGCCAGTCAGACAAGCTCAGCTGTTAATTCACCCTATGCCATTCCAAGTGAGCTGGCAGAAGTAGGGATTCTGAAGCGGAACTTCGGACTCTGGGCCAAGTGTTCCTTCCATTGCACTGCACCACCTCCCCATAATAAGGGCTTCCATTTTTTATTGCACTTTAAAATTAACAAAGCACTTGGGTGAACCACTGCCTTGCCAAGAATGTTTAGTCTGAAGAAAATTCTGTTAAACAAGGTGTCAAAACAACCATTAAAGATGCTTCTAAGAGCATTATCTTAGCTCTGCAGGGAGTCAGCACAATGCAGAGAAAATACAAGATTGAGAATCCAAAGGCTCCCGTGCGTTCTGGTTGTAGCGCAACAAGGAGCTTTAAGAAAGGAGCGTGGCATTTGGCGTCAGATTGAGATTCAAATTCTGGCTCTGCTGTTTAGCAGCTGTGTGACCTAAGGCACAATTCTTAACCTCTTTAATCCTCGATTTCTTCATGCATAAAATAGGAAAATGCCACCTACTTCCCAGGATTGCTGAGAGGAATAATGAGATAATATCGAAGCCTGGGAATGTGTCTGGAACTCAACAGGGGTCCAATAAATAGGAGTTTTATCGAATCACCTATCAGTACATTTTCTGCTCTGCCGATCTAAGAGAACTCTGGTGTTGATGAAATTCAACAACATGTATGAGAAAAACTCTTTACAGTGAGTTACTTTAAAATATGTATTTTTCTTGTTCTCTTCCTGGGTGATATCTCTCTTTCAACTATGGGAGCACAGAATCAATGTGAGATGGGAACATTCCTTGTTGTCTTTTTGAAAGCAAATTCCAATCTCTTAAAACCAGTTTTCTCTACAGTTCTTACTTTTATTAGTACTTTTAGATACATATCATTTTTCACAATTATAAAAGACATACATATTCATTACAGGAGATGTGAAAAATATTATGAAGTATTTCCTTTCAGTCATTTCTAGACAAGAATATTTTTAAGAATTGGGTTTATTATGTATATACAGTTTAATAATAGGATTTTTTAATTAAACATTTGATACTTGGTTGAATGTATCTAAGTCAGTAAATAATAAAAAGAGGAAGCGTAATTCATTAACAAGAAATAGAGAATGTGAAGATAGTTTCTTAATGGTGTTTATTATTGTGAACTATAACCTAGCCACAGAAGACAACGTGAGATGTATGTGTACACTTTATACAAACACAAGAAACCAAACACCTGGGTAACTATTATACAAGTTTAGAAATAAAACATTTCTAGTTCTTTAGAAGTCCACTAGGGCATGTTCTCTCTGTCGCATCTTTCTTTCTACATATTCCAAGAAGTAACCTCTATCCCCAAGTGTGATCCTCAAAATGCTTAACAATTGTCGTGGTTTGTCATCTGTCACTGCCAAAATTGTGTTTTCTCCATCCAGGGTTCCAGAGGCCAGCAGACAACAGGGCAGGGAAGCTGTCTCCTAACACTTCTCTTATTGTTTTATTTTGCTTATTGTGTTCTTTCCCATGCCATTAATTTAAATTTAATATTTAATTGAGTTAAGCAATGTTTTCTCTTGTCTGTTTTTTGTTTGTTTATTTATTTGTTTTGGTATAGCTAGAAAGGCTTTCCACACATCTAGATTATAAAGGAATAAATTAATGTTTTCTTGTAGTACTTTTATGGTTTTGTTTTCTACATGTAGATCCCTGAGGGATTAGTACTTCATTCTGGTATATAGTGTAAGGTATAAATTCATTTTTCTTCTTTTTTCAATAATTTCTGATGACACTTTCATTAACGCTAACTAGAATGGGTCTTCTTTTATGTTCATTATTATGTTTGTTTAAACACCAATACCACACTGTTTTCATTATAAGGGGCTTTAGAGTATCACTTAATATCTGACATGACTGGCTTCCCTCATTGCTCTCTCATCCTTTTTCAAGATTTTTCTAACAAAATTTTCAAGTTTATCTTCTATGTGAACTTTATAATCAATTTGTCTAGCCCCCAAACAAAACAAAACAAATACCTGGGCTTGGATTAAATTTATATATTGACTCGTGGCACTGCCCACAAAGATAAGATCTCTGTTTTTTTCTAGGATAGTTTTGTGTCTTTCAAAGATATTTTGAAGTTCATCTCTTACAGCTTGTGTCTATTTTATGCTAATTTTGTTTCTACCAATTTTGTTGCTAATATGCTATAGGATTTTTCTTTCATTGTATCTTCTCTATGATTATAGTTTGTAGGTACTAAGGCTATGGACTTCTTGATAAGTTTACAGTATACTATTTATTGATTTGTTTATAGGTTATATGAATTGTGTTATTTATTCTCAAGGATTTTCCAGGTATACTGTCATATCATGTATAAATAGAGATAGTTTTATTTATTTTCCAATTCTCACACCTCTAATATTTCACACAGCAGTAAAGGTAGTTGGTATTCTTGCCTTTTTCTTGACTTGAGGAAAATGTTTCTAGTGCTTTCCCATTAAATTAGATGCTGGGTTTAGAAAAGATAAAGTTGGCATGCACACACACACAAACACACACTTTCAAATCTGTAGACCAATCTTAGATGTATCAATGCAAAAATGTAAAATAAAATATTGTCAAATAGAATCCAAAAACATTGAAAAATAATGCACTGTGAACAAATGGATTTTTCTAGAAATGTAGGAACAGTTCAGATAAAAAATTCTTATATTTACCATAGTTATGGCTGAAAAGAAATCATATGATAATCTTTCTAGATGCTGGCAGGAAGTTCAACAAAATTTGACCAAAATCCCTGATGGAAAAAATGCTCGATGAAAATAGAAATTTATGAATAGCATCTCAACACAATTAATATATCTATACCTCTAATTATATTCATATCTAGGTAGATTTAGATAAATAGAGAAATAAAACTAGTTCTAAATGGGAAATAAAACTAGTTCTAATGGGAAAATGCCGCAGACATTTTCCCACAGCCAAGAATTATTGTTAAGCATTGTGTTAAAGTATTAGCCAATGCAAGCTGACAAGGGTTACGATGTTATTTAAGCCTGAACAACTTGGACTTGTGGAAACATGCACAATTATGACGGTTACACCCATGGATTGGTTCTGGGTTGGTTGATACCCATCTGAGTAAAAGTAGAATAAGGATGAATTTATTGTGAAACAAAGCGGTATTTCTCACACCCATAGATTAGAGTGATGATTCTTGCTGGGATTCAAATCACCCAGGGAGCACATACATCCGTATATATCATACAGACTTTATATCTGGAAATACAGATTTCCAGTCCTGATCACAGAATTTCCAGATTCAGTAGGTCTAGAGTTTGACCTTGGAAGGTTTGTTCTTTCTTACTATGTATTTCAGTACATAGGCATGGTTTTAGGAACTATTATTTTATAAAGCTTTATTTACTTGATTATTTATTCATATGTTTATTTCCCTTCTTGTTTTAGAATGTGTTTAAGTTGGCTTACCGGAACATATAAAATACAGCAAAATTAATGTAAATTTTAAAAAGGAAAATAAATTAAAATTAAGAAAGTTAAATGTTGGCATAGATAACGCTAATATAACAAAGGCCCACCACAGTGAGTTAGAAACAATAAGGTCGTTTGCAGAAGTTAAGACACAAGGCCATTCCTGGGTTGTCATGTGAAGTAAATTATATTATAGCTCCTCTTTTTCCACAACCGGTAGCATTTGCTTGTGCATAAAATTGTTTAAAATAAACACTAAGAGCTGTCTCTAGGTAGAATAGTGGCATATAAATTCATCACAAATCTGTAGATGTGCATATGCAAAAGATTGGTGTGAATGTACAGACACCTTAGTTATTAGACAGTGGCATGGAGCTTAGATTGTGGGCATAGCACCTTTGATCTTTATATATTTAACACTTTCAGCACAGGTCAGCAGAGTAACTTATTTCATCTCCAGTACCTGTATCTATTAAGGTATATTTATTATCTATACCCTACTGATACCATAAATAATTTAAGAAGAGTTAAACAACAACAAATACACTTACAACAGGACAATTAAAAGACAGATAGAAAAACAAATCAGAAATCATATAAAGTAGGGGACGTCAGACACATCTGCTAGACACAATTTTAACTGCAATGAATTATTACATTTAGATTTTCATTGATTACCCTCTAAAGCGAAAAAGAAAACATGATAGAGATTGCTCTTCTCTGATAAAAAGAAAAATCTTACATGTCTTTATAAGATTTGCTCCCATTGTTAAATTCTAAGAAAAATATATCAAATAAAGCTATCCTTGAATAGTATGGAGTCATAATTCTACAGCCTTTATCATCCCCAAACCTATCTCAGGAGATTGCTTTTATCTCACCAGTTTATAGTTAGTTCTTTAGTTAGCTCTGTACATATTTTTTTTTTCTTATCTAGATTAAGGACTGGAAGACATGTATATTGATCTTTTTAATGTTGCACTTTTCTGATATAACAGGCGCCAGTAAATGTTCATCAAGTGAACAAATGAATAATCAATGAATAGACAAACAAATAATACTCTGTGCAGCCAATTGCATGTCCTAGCTCTCACCCAAATCACCAGGCTTGGGTTATTTAATAGTTTTGTTTGAATTTATTTATTTATTTATTTATTTATTTATTTATTTATTTATTTATTTTTGAGACAGAGTCTCATTCTGTCACCCACGCTGAAGTGCAGAGGCACAATCTCTACTCACTGCAGCCTGTGCCTCCCAGATTCAAGCAATTCTTGTGCTGCAGCCTCCGGAGTAGCAGGGATTACAGATGTGTGCCACAATGCCTGGCTAATTTTTGTATCTTCAGTACAAACAGGGTTTCACCATGTTGGACAGGCTGCTCACAAACTCCTGGGCTCAAGTGATCTGCCCTCTTTGGCTTCCCAAAGGGCTAGGATTACAGGCATAAGCCACCGAGCTAGGCCAACAGGTGCTGCTTTAGTACTTATTAGGTTGGTGCATAAAAGTAATGGCAGGACCTGCAATTACTTTGTAGTTATGGCCAATAAGCAAAAGAGGCAAAAACAATTTTCATTATAGTTCTTATATTCTCCACTGGGGGAATAAATGATTAAAGTGTGTAATGCGTTAGATGGCAAGAAGTATTCTGAAGAAGAAAAAAGACTTGACGACGCAGAAAAAAGAGACAAAGAGCCCTGAACTCTGTGTAGGTGTGGGGTGTGTGTGTGTGTGTGTGTACGAGAGAGATAGAGACTGGGAATATACATCCAGGAGAAAAGGCATGACTGGGGCATCCCAGCTTCTTATGATAACTGATGTAAACAGAAATAAAAAGCATAATGATTTAACTCTAATGGTCTCAAGGCAGGTGACGTTGTGGCTGAGAGTTCCACTGATAGAAGGAAGTTTAACTTATTTCCAAGAATACACAGTATTATGGGTATTTGCATCACTTTGTTGCACAGAGAGAGTTGTAGATGTATTCAAACAATCATTGCAATCAACAATGATAGGTATCCAACCTATCATTCCGAGCTAGTGAAATGCATGCATTTTGGGGATTAGGTTAGGGAAAGAGGCTGAGGAGAAGGCTAGGAGGAGGAAGAAATTCTCACACACAATGGGACCTGTTACTGCAGCAGCACTATACCAGAAATAGTTTTCAAGGAAGAACTTGAGAATTAATTTCAAATTGAAGTCTAAGTGCAATTTACGTAGGCAAAAAGTAATTTCCTGGGTTGGATTTGGGCCAGGACATTGGACTTAATGCCTCATCTCTTGGAAAAATTGCCAGGGGATCTTTGGTAATTATAAGAGAGCATGGCCTTAGATTTACAGCTCCAGCATAGGCTGGTATCTTCAGAGGGCAGCGCCACTTAGTACTCGGAACAGACTCCAGTTGATGAATGATACCTTAATGCCACTTACTGATTTACATGCCCTCTGTGCCCCCAACAGCACCTGCGCTTTTCCAAGAGTGCTTCTGTGCCTAAGGACTGCCAAGACTTTGCTCTGTCAAATAGTACAAGATCAGATCAATTGATACTAAAAAACCTCTACAGCTCAGAAACTTAAAAAAAAAAATGGGTCAAGAGATGCTTGCTGAAGTGATTGTTATTTTTAAGCAGGTAAATATATCAGTATGAGTACTGCAGGAATAATAAAGGTAGTGAACACCAAAGAATCCCTGACTGGGCTTTCATCTCTACAGCTACCAAACTATGTAAAATCCAGCAAGTCATTTCATCTCACCAAGCCTCAGTTTTCTTATCTATACGAACCTGAATAAAATCCAAACAGCTGGCCTATTCTAAATAACCACCACGTAATTTATCACCTGGTGGTCTACTCTAACTTTAGAATCGTTTCCTATCTCCCTCTCCCTGTGACCCCAGTCATACTGGCCTTCTTTATGTTCTGCAAATCTACCAAATTTGCCTGTAGTCAGGGCCTCAGTGCTTGCTCTTCCTACCACACAGAATTCTTCTCCCCTACAGGGTTGTATGACTGGCTTCTTCCATCATTCAAATATCCTTTCTCAGAGGTTCTATCTCATCACCCAATCAAAGATTGCCCCTTGCCCTTCATTTTTTTTCTTTCAGCTTCTCATTTTATTAACGTCATAGTATTTATCACTTTCCAAAATCATATTTTTATGTCATTGTTTACATGTTCAATGTTTATCAACAACCCTTCCTCACCATCATAGAATCAGAGTTTCCACGAGCAAAAGAGCCTTGTGGGTCATCGGCAAAGCCTGAGTCCTGTCCTCTTGCTCTCCTCCCCAGACAGTATGAGCTTCACCACTTGCTCCAACTTCTCCACCAACTACCGGTCCCTGGGCTCTGTCCAGGTGTCCAGCTACGGCACCCGGCCTGTCAGCAGTGTGGCCAGCATCTATGCAGGTGCCAGGGGTTCTGGTTCCCGGATCTCCGTATCCCGCTCCATCAGCTTCCTGGGTGGCATGGAGTCCAGGGGCCTGGCCGTGGGGATGGCCGGGGGTCTGACAGTAATGAGAGGCATCCAGAACGAGAAGGAGACCATGAAAAGCCTCAACGAACGCCTGGCCCCATAACCTGGACAGAGTGAGGAGCCTGGAGACCAAGAACGAGAAGCTGGAGAGCAAAATCTGGGAGCCCCTGGAGAAGAAGGGACCCTAGGTCAGAGACTAGAGCCATTACTTCAAGACCATCGAGGGCTGAGGGTTCAGATCTTCGCAAATACTGTGGACAATGCTCGCATCGTTCTGCAGTTAGATAATGTCCGTCTTGCTGCTGATGACTTTAGAGTCAAGTATGAGACAGAACTGGCCATGCGCCAGTCTGTGGAGAACGACATCCATGGGCTCCACAAGGTCATCAGTGACCCCGATGTCACTTGGCTGCAGCTGGAGACACAGATTGAGGCTCTCAAGGAGGAGCTGCTCTTCATGAAGAACCATGAAGAGGAAGTAAAAGGCCTACAAGCTCAGATTGCCAGCTCTGGGTTGACAGTGGAGGTAGATGCCCCCAAATCTCAGGACCTCGCCAAGACCATGGCAGACATCCAGGCCCAATATGACAAGCTGGCTTGGAAGAACTGAGAGAAGCTGGACAAGTACTGGTCTCAGCAGACTGAAGAGAGCACCACAGTGGTCATCATGCAGTCTGCCAGAGTTGGAGCTGCTGAGATGATACTCACTGAGCTGAGAGGTACAGTCTAGTCTTTGGAGATCAACCTGGACTTGATGAGAAACCTGAAGGCTAGCTTGCAGCCATCTGAGGGAGGTGGAGGCCTGCTACACTCTGCAGATGGAGCAGCTCAACGGGATCCTTCTGCACCTGGAGTCAGAGCTGGCACTGACCTGGGCAGAAGAACAGCACCAGACCCAGGAGTATGAGGCCCTGCTGAACATCAAAGTCAAGCTGGAGGCTGAGATCACCACCTACTGCTGCCTGCTGGAAGATGGCGAGGACATCAATCTTGGTGATGCCCTGGACCGCAGCAACTCCATGTAAACCATCCAAAAGACACAACCCGCCAGATAGTGGATGGCAAAGTGGTATCTGAGACCAGCGATACCAAAGTTCTGAGGCATTATGCCAGCAGAAGCAGGGTACCCTTTGGGGAGCATCAGGCCAGTAAAAAGTTCAGAGGAAAAAAAAGCCTTGTTTATATTTTTTACCAGTCTGTTCCCAGTATTCAGGGTAGTGCCTAGTGAAGAGCAGATCCTTAATAAATATGGAAGAATGGAAGACAACGGATTCAGTGATTTCCCAGCCATCCCAGCTCCAGCAGTCTGGGGGCCAGTGCACCTTTAGCTAGGATAATTCAGCTCCAGGAAGTACCATGACCTGGGATAGTTGTTTTTAGTGACTTTCCCTAGCTGTCCTCATCCCCTGCCTATCCTGGATATAACCTTCATCTCCTGAAGGCACTGTTGTTAGAGTCAATTACATACAAAGGAAGATTATGGGGTAAGCGTAGCATAAGATGGAATGAATTAAAATATTTCAAACAGTGCCTAACTCTTCTCCCCCTTTTCTCCCTACTTAGCAGTGGTGAAATTCGATGTATACATTAAATAAAATATGGAGTAGTTGAATATGTTTTAATATTTTAATAAAATAAGATTGAAAAATTTAACTGTGAAAACTTTCAAAATAATGGATTTCTAATAATTGATTCTCAAATGCCGTCTGTTTCTCACTACACGGTAGGAAGGACAGGAATTGATGAAGAACAAGTGAGGTTGAAAATGAGCACAGAACTTAAGGGTGTGACCAGGATGTGAGGTACGACCCATGAAACCGTAAAATCTGCAAACCAAAATAAAATTCTAAGACACTCTAACCATTTGAATAAACTTCCTTCTCAGCCAGTGCACTCTTAACATTTAAGCTGAAAGACTGGTTTAGGCCATGACGGGAAGTGGGGGTTTGGCATGCCTCATTATACCTCCCCGTCATTAACACCAATACAGACCTCAAGTCTGATAAAAAGCATTTACGATCTGTGCTCTCCAGAGTTTGCTACCTGAAACCTTCATCTGCACAATAAGAACTTTGGTCTCCACAATCCTTCATCTTAACCCAGACATTTTCTTTCTATTGATCTTAGGTCTTTAGATAAATTGAACGAATTGTCAACCAGTTGGTTTTTAAATCTGCCTATAACCAAAAGCACCCCCAACATCCCACATTGAGCTGTCCCCGCTTTCTGGACCAAACCAATGTATTTCTTAAATGTATTTGATTAAAGTCTCATGTGTCCCTAAAATGTAGAAAACCAAACTTCACCCCAACCAGCTTGGGCACATGTTCTCAGGATCTTCTGAGGGGTGCGTCATGGGCCATGGCCACTCATAATAGGCTCAGAACAAATTTCGTCAAATATTTTACAAAATTTGACTCTTTTCATCAACAAATCCAAGGCAAGAATGTGGCAGATCATGGTAGTGAAAAGTGTGGCTGACTAAGGTCGGGAATATGGAAGAAGCAGCAGTTGGGTTTTATATGGCTCATACACAGTCATTAGTTTAAAAACAAAAATGAAATATTTCTAGTTAAGGCACACACTTTTCATTTTATCAAAATGTCCTCCACCTTTTCACTGATTTTCATACCTTGCTGTGCCCTGAAGTTCTTTCTAGATTACAACTGCATGGCCCAGGAGAGGTGCAATGGCAAAGAAACAAGAAGTGATTCTTATAGTCAGGAACCCCTGGAAGCTGGGGATGCCAAAGCTGTAAGTAAGGGATGATCAACATTGACCAAACAAAACAGTCATTATTTGCATTAATACGATTTCTGGAGCACTGGTGTCTTTTTAAGTAGTTGGCTCTGAATATCTAGATTTACCTCTCCTCCATCCAAACGTTATGTCTAAAGTTGCCTACTTCCTCTTAAAAAGGTGTTAATATCAGGTGAGTTCTAACAGATGTAATCCAAAGTCACAGGAGGCATTTTGCAGGGCACAGGAAAGAAGGCACTTAATCTCTGACTGTGCCTAGTTTAGCCTGTGGACAACTTCTTCAGAAAAAAGAACATTCACTTGACAGTTTTATCAGTCAGAGAACATCTAAGAAACAAAGCTCACCACATCAGGGAATTCAATAGGAGTAATTTAATATGGGTAATCGGTTACTAGATTACAAGAGCTGAAGATCAATTGAGAAAAAATGAGGTAGCACTGACATTAGCAACTGAAGGAAGCTGTGACCTTGAGGACTATGATAGAGGCAGGAGGCAGAGAAATTCTAGGCAGACAGGGGCAGGTCCCCGACAAAACCCCACCTTCCAGCTGAAAAGCCTAAAACCTGCAGTTCAAAGTGAGAACTTCTATCCTTGTTTGCCTACTCTGTCCTGATTGGCTATTTCAACACTTATAAATAGTAAAAAGCATGCACTTTTAAAATGTGCTCAAGGTGTATTTACATAATAGCCTGTAAGACTTCCACTGTCAAGTAAATAATACTGTAGTTGCCTTTAAAAGTATTTAATTACCTACAGTATTTGCAAAGTATGTTGTAATGGATTTACAAGAATAATGTCTTTTTATCAACTGAAAGTTGCTTTTTCCAGAACTACCCAAGGCCCTCCCTGTCCCCCATCTTTGCCTATAAAGACTCGAGACTCAGTCTCGAGGGAGGTAGAGGGAGAGAAGCAGCTTGACTGGAGAGAGGTGACTTGTCTTCAGAGGGACAGCTGGACTTCAGAGGAAAGATGGCTTAACTTTGGAGAATGGCTTGACTATAGGAAAGAGCTGGCCAGAGACAGCCAGACTGCAAGGGAAGATTACCTGCCCATCCCATCCCCTCTCCAGCTTCCCACTCCACCAAGAGCCTTTTTCCATCACTTAATAAAATTCTCCACCTTCACCATCCTTCAAGTGTCTGGGCAACCTCATTCTTCTCGGATCCTGGACAAGAGCTTGAGGCCCACCGAGTGCAGTTACCCAAAAAGGGCTGTCACACTGGTCCTTTGCCCTTGCCAGCAGAGGGGAGCTGCCCCATGCTATGAGGCAAGGGGCCCACTGAGCTGATAATACACTGCTGTCCCTGGATGGCGGAGCTAAGAGAGCACCATAGCATGCCTCTGGGGCTTCGTAGGTCACAGGCATCCCCACCTGGGCACCACCATGGGGCCCGCATGGAGCCTGCTCCTGCCAGCACCCTAAGTGGCCAGCCAGATCCCATACTTGCTCACTCACATGCTCTCTCCCATAAGGGGTTGAGCATCAAGGGTCGACTAAACAGGGCACCCCATTCTCAAGACCACTGAAAGGATTGAGAAAAATCCTGCATCAATCAGGGGGAGGAAGTTGTGTGACTGGAGCCCAGGTGCCTGGACCACAGATAGCTTCTGGAACTATGGAGAACTGTGGGGTGGGCTAGAAGGTGAGACAGAGGTGTAGGGTGCCATAGCCACTGGTGAATGTATCCCTGAGCAGAGAGAAAAGGGAAGAAATCAGACTTACACCTTCTCCCTGCCTTCCAGCCTCCAGCCAGTACTCTCCATGCCCTAAAAGAGCCAGAAACTAGTTGGTAAGAGAGATTAGGGCCATAGTTTGTGGGGTCCGATCCCTGTGATACAGTGGAAGAATAGGAACAGCCCAGGAGTGGGTTGAAACATTGGCTGCAGTTCACCAAAGCATAATCTTCCCATAATCAACAGCCCCGTCACCCCACCTTGCAGGGGCTCTCTTCTTTGTTTACTTGTTTTCATGTATAAGATGCTCTTCATGGGTACGATGTCAGCATGATATTGCCATCTCACTTTAAAAGTTTCCTTCTCACAGAAGTGAAACCATTCAAGACCATTCTATCTAGATGGGTGGTTTATTTCAATGCCAATTTAAAATTATTTTCATAAATATATATATGTATTTGAAATCAGGGAAGAAAAGGAACAAATTTGAGAAGAGAGTGGAGTGCTAACACTAACCAGAAATCCATTACAACATACTTTGCAAATACTGTGGGTAATTAAAGACTTTTAAGGGCAACTACAGTATTATTTACTTGACAGTGGAACTCTTATAGGCTATTATGTAAATACACATTGAGCACATTTTAAAAGTACATGCTATTTACTATTCATAAGTATTGTTAATATATATTTCATTTAACCCTAAGCAGCCATTTCAGTCTCTTGTGTGAATTTACATTTATGCATGTTTTTATAAAATGCATATTATTTACCCAATAGGCAACTCTGCCATCAGAAACGCTGGAGCTGATTGCCAATTTAACTTCACATGAGTTTCCATGCAATTGTTCCTTAGGTCTGCCCGCATGCTTGGGCATCCATAAATAGTCCTTCTCTTCAGAATCCTGCAAGTCAAGACCCATGAGCTGTTCAAATGAAGGGATTTTCTAGTCTGTTTTGGTGGTTCTGGGGATTTTAGTATCACATAAAAAGAGGCCAGGGTATGTCTCATCTTAGAAAATACAATAAAGAATTCAGCACTGAAGATGGCAGTCTATAAAGTGTATATGTGTAATCACCTTATTTATTCTGTGAACTGAAGCCCACAACTACAAAATAAAGATGAGCAAGCTCCAGACTAAGATACCTAAAATGTAAATTTTCTTCCTCCCTCCTTCTTCTTCCCCTCTTCCCTCCCTTTCTTCTTTCCCTCCTCCTTTCCTCTCTCCCTCTCTTCCTCCCTCCTTCTCCTTCCCTTCCCTTTCCCTTCCCTTTCCATTCCCCTTCTCCTTCCTTCCTTCCTTCCTTCCTTCCTTCCTTCCTTCCTTCCTCCCTCCCTCCCTCCCTCCCTCCCTCCATAACAGGATATAATCTTTCCTGCCCCAGTCATTTTAATTGGAACACCAATGACTCCAGCACCAAGACACATAGACTATATGCAGAATTTACGAAGAGAATAAGGATTCCCTGCCAATGCACATACCATATGCAGAATTCACAAATGGAATTTGTTCTGTGACTTTTGTATCCCTCTGCCAGATCAAAGACATAAACAGGAATCAGAAAAAAAAATATTAAAGGCACAGACTAGTGATAATGTTTCTTTGGAGAGAGTCTCTCTAGGCTGAAAGTCGCCACCCCTTCTTTTGGAGGAGGAGTGGATTGGAGTGCCACTGTCTAACCTAAAGCATAAAGGGAAACACTGAAAGCTTTGAAATTTGTTCATATGGGAGAAAAAGACTTGGTGCTGGCCTTATGACTAATAAAGTAAACATAGATTGAGGAATTGAGGACTGAGGTCTAATTATCATCCAGGAAACCTAAAGGCAGGAGAAAGGCTACTGAGCTTCTTTGATGGTATATCCAGAAGACTTTTGCTGTGCTGAGATGTCCTGCAGTCCAAAGAGAGTAGGTGTCAGGCTGTTTTGGGTCCTACTTGAGAGTCTGGAGGTATAAATCTTGATGCCGAGGAGCCAAAAGAGGACACAAAAGCAGCCACCAGAGTGCAACTGTATCTGGCCGAGGTTAAGGACAAAAGAAATCTCTAGTAGAGACATCCACTGAGGAGGCCATGGCTGCATCTCATGGAAGAGTCAATCTTAATCATTCCAGGTCTAGGGAGCTAGAAGTCACCCTGCTGAGTAAAAACTGATTCTCTCACCTTTCTTCCCTTTCCTCCTTATTTTATTTATTTAGTTATTTATTTGACACTGGCAGAAATTCAATAGTAGCTAGTGATATGTAGAGGATATAAGAGAGCAAAAAATGTTAAATAGAAGCTTAAGTTATTTGTGGTAGACTGTAAAATTGGCCACATATCTTTCCCCTGTTTAAATATATGCTCTTGTAACTCAATATTACAAATCCGTTGATCAAAAAGTGCAGTTTGTTTCTCCACACCTTGAATCTAGATTGGCTGATTGACTTGGTCAGCTCTAGAAGGTGTTTAAAGTGTTTGCCCATTTGGGGCTTGCCCTTTCTTGCTGTGAACCCCTGTGATCTTCACCCTGTGAATGAGCCTGCGCCAACTTGTTGGATGATGAGAAATTTGTATCACAGCGTCCCAGAGAATTGCCAGTCAGTAACCGGATATGTAAATGAGCTCAGCTGAGAAAAGTAAAGGAACCACACTGCTGAGCCTAGCCCAAATTGCAGATCCAAAGAACTGTGAACAAATAATGGTAATTGTTTTAAATCACTAGGTTTTGGGCAAGTTTGTTATGTGGCAGGATGTAACAGAGAGAGCCTCTCACTCAGGCAGATTTTCAGTCTAAAGAAGGACTGAACTGCAGAGAGGGGAGAATTTCAAAATGTCTGTGAATTTAAATATTTGAATTTCTGAACTGAGACTGTGTTTACAATTTAATGTGACTGTAGGAGCATCTAATACTGGAGAATCATTGGCCACCATGAGTTTTCATTTATGGACAGGACAGGATCACTCTCAGTGAATAACATTTAAAGACATGATAAAACATAAACTCAAAATTGCATTTTGATCAAAATCCGTGTGTAAATACTGTTTAGCACATTGACAACAATTTCATAAACATGTTTTACATGTTCAGTATAACATATCCAGCATGGCCTCAGATAAAAAGCATTCACTCTAGAAAAAGAGTTGATGGCAGGACCATAACATCTAATTTCCATTTACTGAGGGTGCTTGCCAAAAAAAGAAATTCCCTGGACAATGACCCTTGCAAACATGCTATAACCTACTCTCTGGTATAGCAGGAGTGCAGTACTGCTGGAATGCAGTGATGCAATCATGGCTCAAACTAGCCTCCTACCTGAGCCTTACAAGTAGCTGGGACCACAGGTGTGCACTACCATGCCCAGCTAATTTTTTATTTTTATTTTTGTAGATATGGCATTTCCCTATGTTACCCAGGCTGGTCTCAAACTCCTGGGCTCAAGTGATCTTCCTGTCTCAGCCTTCCAAAGTGCTCGGATTAGAGGTGTGAGCTACCACTCCTGGCTTGTTACTAGTGGAAAGATAACAGCAAGACCTTATATGCCAAATGCTTTTAGCAGGAAATACCTGATCTACCCAGGCTACTTGTTGTACATAAACTTGGAATTTATGGATTTTTGAAAAAATGATTCATTAGATAATTAGTGGAGTAAAAAAATATGCTTTATGCCTGAAATGGCTCCCACTATGTAACAAACATGCTACATGCATTGTGAAAACTCACAAGCTAGGGTTGACCAGATTGCTCCTTATGTGAGAGAAGAAGGGCTTTGGGGAGCTGAGGTAATGGTGTTAGACTTCTCTCACGGAAGCAAGCTTTGCCCATGTATTGCAATTGCTTGTACTCTGAATTACTAGGAAAGTTTGATAGTGGGTAAGAGCTATGACTCATGAGAGTCTGCCTTGACAATTTGATCCTTTTTGTTTTTTTGTCTTCTATTTGGCATCTCCTGGGTCCTCAAGGACCTCGAAAACTTCAGATTCAGAAGTAGATTGTCATGCAATCTTGGGAAAGCCACTTAACTTCCACATTTAATGATATTTATTATGTTATTAATCAAATCAGTAAATCACATAACCTCAAAGGGATAATGTGAGCATTGAAAGGACAAAGAATGAGAAATACTTTTAAAAACTATAAACCAAAATACAAATGTAAGCAGTCAAAGTTGCTACAGAAATCTAGATGTAATATGGATCAAATAACTACTCAGTGCCAGCATTTTGTCATCACGATGTACAATTACCATATTTATGTCCCTTGAGAGCTTGTTCATCTTAATTCTGATCGATTTTTGTGTCTTTTCCAGTACCCAGTAAGCACCAGTTCTTTTACATTAAAGGAGCTCTTCATATTATCCAACTTATTTCCTTCAATTTCACCTGAAGCACACATTTTAAAAGTTTTCCACATAAAGTAATTTATGTGACATTCAGAACTTCAGTAAGTTCAGTAACTTCATTATTCATTTACCATTTACCACATGGACTCAAATGTTTTTCAAAGATACTGGAAATTTTAAATAGACTGAATAATATTGATACAAAACCTTCATAGTTTATTTTCTGGGTACTTGATAATAAGAACTTTTATCAAAGCTTTTAATGCAACTATTAAATTAAGCCATATGGAATTGTCATTTTTATACGTCAACAATGTACAAATATTAGAAATTTTGTATGCTCCAGTCTAATAGTCACAATGTATAACAATGCATAGGTTGACCAACACCAGAAAGAGTAGAAAAGAAAAAGAAATAAGTGAAATTTGGCAGACACTGTCGATCTGTTGACTGGTAACCCAACACTTTCCCAGTATTTCTTTATCTCCTCTCTCCTACAGTTCTTACAGACTTTTGAAAATAAATTTTATCTTTCCAGCCTTTGTCAAGTATAGTCATATGACATTTTCCTGACATATACAACATAAGCTGGGATCTGCAGATGAACATTTGCTCTCATAATGAAAGGGGTGGATGAAGCTAGCACCACGCTGTCCCTTCTCTCTTCTTCTTGTCTTAGGTATGGTGCTGTAGCTGTCAGCTGGCTAAAAGGTTAAACATGCTGATCAGAAGGACAGGAAGAAGCTGGGTCCACGATCACATCATGGAGCCATCACACCATTGCTGGGCTTCCTAACTCCAGACTTTTATTATGTGAAGACAAAAAAAAAAAAAAAAAAAAAAAACCACCTTGCATTTACATAAGCCATGACTAGCTGGGGTTTATGTAACTTTCAGCTGGAAAGAAAATTTTCTAATTGATACAGTAGGAAATAGGAACATGTATCTGTACACCCATATCTCAAGGAATTATCACAGCCTGAGTAGTAAGAGGTTCAGTTACAAAATCCTATTAATGAGAAGAAAACTGTTGATTTTATTAGAATCAGTCTTTATTAGAATCTTCATTAAATACATTAACAGTCTTAATTAGAATCTTCATTAAGTACATTACATTTCTCGGCTTAGTGACTATAGAAAGCACAATTTGACTTTTAAAAAATGATACTTCAGCCATAACAATGCCAAACATTTGTCCTTCTGAAGATTACTATTAGGTTAAGTCTTATGAAGTAGCTACTAGCCACCTGGTTTTGACCAATATAGATGACAATTTAGTACGGTTCAACATACTACATAGGGCTGTTGCTACAGGAGTAATAACTTTCTGAGATTTGGCAGCAGCTGTCTGGATCCTGGAAAATACTCTGGGAATAACATTTTAACATTTTATTTATTTATTAAATAAAGTAAAAATTGAAGTTGGCTTGTTTTTATGAAATTTTCTTCTTTTGTATGAAAGGAGAGTTTGGCAAAACATTAATTATGGTTTGGGATCTCACAGCAGTCAATATTAGTGTACAAAAAACATGTACAACACAAATCCTCAATTTATTATGAATTTAAATCTGGTCATTGAAAATGGGTTTGTGTGTCTAAATACACACACACACACAGACATACATATATATCACATACATCTTATAAAGAATCTTTCTAGAACAAGTTAATTTTCAGGCATAATTAGAATTTGTTCAAAAACAAGAACTTATAAACCAAATTTTCTAAGCCTATTAAATGCCAGCAGTAGTGACAATATCATCATAAGACACTTAGTAGCATTTTAGTGGTTACCTATTAATTTGTATTAGAATATAATAAATATTATTCAAGTGTTTTTTGACAATATACTCAGTTTTAAAAGCTGTCTGGAGTGTCAAAAATAGTATATTTTATGTGAGTTCTATATAAATTTTCATTGAATTCAAACTTTTAAATAAATCTTCCAATATCTAATGCATCATATTATCAAAGCACAAAAAACCATTATATGATTATAAGAAAACCTCAGAACTCACTGTCTTCAAATTTAATGGACTCCCAATGCTTTTTCCCCCTGCAAAGACTGTTTTTAAGACATTTCACAGTATTTTATACATTATAAATGGATTCCATTCTTGGCTTAGTAATTCACCTAATGGACAATGGATACAAAAAAGCTGTAACTCCAGGGACATTAAATTGGTTCTTAACTCTGAAAATTACAGCTTTTACAAAAAGAAGAAAATACTAAAAACATGTCTAATGCAACACTGCATCTAATTTTCCACTACTTCCAGATTGTGTCTAAAAGCTCCTAAACTTCTTAATGACACAATATGTTAAAATTGCGTTCCTTTATATTTAGATCTCAGAAAGATCTCACCCATTTTATAACCCTAAGGAGGGCTTATGAGCAAGGAGAGCATGTGCGTGTGCGTGTGCGTGTGTGTGTGTGTGTGTTGGGAGGCAGAGGGAGGAACAAGTGGAAGGTGCTACTTCTATCCCAAGAGACTGTGAATTCTCATACTGAGGTAGGAAACTAGCACCCTGTGTGGCATCCTTTTTCACTCACCAAGGTGATTACAAATCACATTTCCATTTTAAGCGCTGATCAATGGTATTTCAGTACGGGAACAGAAAAAAAAATTGCTTTCAAGACATACCTAGTATGTCTTAAGCCTTAAGACCAGCCTTTAATTTGATAATACCATTATTCAGATCTGTTTCCACTCCAAGAACATGAGCAATTCTCCCTGAAGCCAAACAATACGTTCAAGCAGTCAGAGTAGAAAAATTATTCCACTGAACTGTAAATACAAAATGCTTCACATTTTGTCAGTTCACGTGTGACTATAGTAAAATATGACCAGTGTCTGAATGCAAACAGTCTGTGAATCGGCACAGATTCTAATAATACTTATCTTGTAGTCAGTTATTTTACGAGCTATTCTAATTTCAAAGACAACTGTTCCCCACTCCCCTTCACCTCTCCTTTCTCCTAAAGAAATAAATGGTTCAGAATACTATCACTGTAACATAAGTCCCTCTATTTAATCCTTTTACCTTTTCCCCTACCTTGAGATTAGTAACTTTCTTCCTCCAAGTAATTATTTTCTTGAGATTTCTCCCACGTCTTTGCAAATAGCTAACATAAGCACAGCACACAGAGATGCCCGACTGATCACTTGGGTGTTTTACTTTACTTCGGTTATTTGTGTTTGAGAAAATAATATTTCATTCTAGTTTTCACTCATCCCCTTTTAAAATACTGATAAATCTATGAGAAAGTTTGTACATCTTTCAGAGAATTTGTGTTTCTTTCAAATCAGCACCCTTTGACCATTTAAATCAATAAAAGCTTCCCTTTTCCTAACAACTTTTATTATTCTAAATTGACTTATTATAACAGAAACTTACCTAGACTGGACCTTTTGGCTGTGTGGACTTGAGCACTTCATCTTTCTTGTAATACATTGATAATGTGCTGGTTTTTTATGCTATAGAAAAAAATACATTGCCAGCTTTAATTCTCAACTTCTCTCTTAATTTGCACCTGGTTCTTTCCTTAAAGGCTGCATGTTACCCTCTAGTCCTCAAGGAGAGCACTTGATTTTCTTGAGAAATTACATATTTCTGCTAGAAGCTTAGTTACCCTGTTCCTCCCTTGATTTGGTCTGTGAGATTTATCACAAATGAATTTTTCCATTTTGTTCCTTAAAACGTCTTGGATACGTTTCATCATCAATGGCACATACTGCACCTCCATATTATGCGAGGTAACCACAGTAAACATTTCCCATCACTTTTACAAACATTATTTAGTGAAAACAGGTCTTACTTTCTCCACATTCTCATGCCCTTTGTTCCGTCCCTCCATTACCTATTATCTGTCATTTCCCAGAATTCTCTTGAATCTAAACATCTAAAATAATTTCACTGTCTCTCACCACCATCCAACATTTTCACAAAAATCCTGTGAATCCTAACTCCTAAATATCTCTAAAATCTGTTCCAAGTTTTCCCTCTTCTCTATAATTTAATGTACCCATAATGATAATTAATATCGATTACAAAGCTGTAGTGCATTAATGTTTCATCTTACTTTAATTTATTGTGTCAGGTCATTCTTACAGTAGCTACTGGCACTCCTCTACTCTACAGCTAGCTAATTGTTTGAGGTCCCCAAATGAAGGGAGTAATTAATGTCTGAACCTAAGCAGACTGATTTCAGAGCCCATGCAACACAGTGTTCTAGCTTAGACTATTCCAAGATGCTCCAAAGTGCGCTTCCAACCTCTAGTTTCAGCTTCATCCCTTTTCTCCTCCACAGAGCCACTGAACTGACTTTCTGAAACATGGTTCTGAAAAATCATCCCTCTGCTAAAAAAAACTTCAGCGGCTTCCTGTTCTCTACAGGGCAATGCCCACTCTTCTCAGTGAGCATAAAAAGCCTTCTGCAGTCGCACCCAACCTCTCCCACATGTTCTACTCCAACAACACCTGCTGCTCCAGCTACTGAAAGATCACCATTCCTTGGAGTCATGCCCTTGCATGTCTTTCTGCCCAGAGTCATGCTCTGCCTGTAGCGCTCTTCTCTGAACTCACTGCCTGGAGTGCTTCTGCTCAGCATGTGCACTGCTTGTGCACACCTGGTCATGAGCATCGCCTCTTTGATGAAGACTTCCTGAAATGAATTGGCACAAATCACTCTTCCTTCCACTGGGTTGCCTGAGACTTCTGTTCACAACTCTGTTAACACACATGGATTTCTTTCCCTGATGGTGAACATGTCAAGGAACAGCTTTAAGTTCTTTAAGATCTCTTCTGTCTCTCCAGTCCTTCCTACATAATGTGGTTAGTTAATAAATGTTCATCAAATAATGACCAAATCCTTCTCCCCTACCCCTTACCTTTCTAATATTATTTTTCCTTGAATAAAATTCGTATGCTTGAAGATATTACCCAGGGACCTCTAATAAAAATACTAACTTTTAGACAGAATTTACACCTTGAGGGATATTTAATAAATTCTTGCCTTGAGACACTCTTGGTTCCTCTCACTGAGATGTCTGATAATATTTCAGTTACCAACACTGCAGCACAGTGTTCTCAAAGTGTGCGCTGGGAACCACTGGGGCCCCTGACACCTGGAGGTCTGTGAAGTCACAACTATTTTTGTGGTGATACTAGAAACTTATTTGCCTTTGCACTCTTGTTCTCTCATGAGTACAACGGAATTGTCTAAAAGGCTACCTGACATGTTCTGGTGTTCTCAATCCGCTGGCTAATTAATGTGTGCTTGTATATGTTTATGTTTTAAAAGTTTCTCAGTTTTTATTTCCAATACAGTAAATATTAATAGCCATATTCTATGCAAAGAAAAGCTCTTTGGGTGCTTAAAAATAATTTAATAATATAATAGGGTCCTAAGACCAAAAGTTTGAGAACCATGTCTCCAGTAGTATGCTAGAGAAAATTCTGGTGTGCTAAAAATGACATATAGAGTAGAATCACAATTTTAAAGTTTTCATGTGTATTTTTATTGTAAATTATTCATCTTGCAATGCATCCTGAAATTTTTGTTTTATTATATTTGAACAATCTTGCCCAAAATCTACTTTCTGCAAAGCAATGTTGATTGTGACCCAGAATGGTGTGCTTTTATAGGGGATTATAAACTGCTTGATGATTAGTTCCAGTATCTACCCAGGTATCAAAGTGAAATTGACTTCTCTATAAATATAAGATTTGTGCATTTTAAAAAGTAAGGATGTATACAAATTTTGTTTCTTCAAACTCCTAGAGAACTCAGTAATACTGTCTCATTGTTCTTTCATTTATTTATTATACCGATTTCTGAATCAGTCTCTGAAATATTTAATCTGTTTTTTAATGCAACAGAGAAAAAATTAAAATTTCTAAAGTTTTTTTCATTTAGTCTAAATCTATAAACCTTTTTCAAGGTTACACCCTTTTCAACCAGCTCCCTTGCATTCTATAATTATGTACATTTTAAGATGAATTATCCTGTCCTTGTATTCTTATATTTTCTTAAATGTAGTAACAAGAATATGTGAGAAAAGTCTATTCTAGGATAAGCCTTTCTGCCTTCTTTCTAATAATCCAGATTTAACATTTATGATTTTTCTTATGTAATTTCTTCTTTCACTAAGGCGTACACAAAAAGAAGTGCTAAGAAATTTCTACTTATTTTGACTTCCTAAAAATATCATGCATATATTCATCTTGGCTAATCCTTCTGTATCAAGGTTTCAAATAGATTGTGTTATAACATTTTCACTCGAATAAAAATCCTTTATGAGTTTTTACTGAGATATTAAACTTACATGGGATTTCAAATGCTTATGAGGGAGTGTTTGTTACTTCTCAAGGTGATGCACTATAAAACAGCCTACCTCAAGAGATGATGTGATGAAATTCAACAAAAATAATAAATAATTAGGAAACTTAACTGTTTAATATCTACTGAAATGTCATGGAGCCTTCAAAAAACTGCACTGATTCCAGCAAAAAAAGTAACAAAACGAATTTCCTCCAACCATTATCACTCTCATGAACACATCTAACTTTTGAAGATGTAGCTGGATAAGGTAGAAAAAAAAATCTAAAAATCTGATCATGAAACCACATTGAGATAAATTTTGTCAAGTCGGAAGCTTCCAGGATTACAGGTAATTCTCGAGCTCATTGCCATGATAGACTCTTTCACACGTAGCTGCCCTTTAGGGCTCTGCAGGACCCCACATAGACACCCTGTTGTTTCTCACATTTTCTTGTAATTTGAAGAGATAAATGGTGCCAGCTGGCTCCTGTTTGACTCAAGGCAACGTGATATTCAGCTCCTCAAAAACTTGGTACACACCTTAGAAAACTTGCCAGAAAGAATGAAGAGCAACTGCAGAGAGAAAAAGTCTAGAGGAAGAAATACCTGAATCAAGTCACTGGAATGGCACTCTTTGGGAATTTAATATGCAGATAAGCAGTAATACTTATAAATCACTGGGGAACCGTATGGGGTTGGACTAAAGCTCAATACACAAATACGAAAAAACAAATATCTAACATATTTGGAAAAAAATTTACATCAATTTTACTTGGTTAAATCACTCTCATTTTCTCAGTTGGATAGATCCATTGGGAAAAGAAGGTGGCAGAGTGCTATAATTAAAATAAATCTTTAAATGGCTTTTCCTGTAGTAAAATTTATGTTGAAATACATGAGAATACGTGCTGTTGAATGCCAACAAATAAATAAATGATACTTTTTGAGTGTTTAATGTGTGTCAAGCACTCTTGCAGGGAATTCATATGGAGTAACTAATTTAAATCTCACAAATACCCAATGCTATGGGTAACTATTACCTCCATTTCATAAATGAAATGAAGAAACTGAGGCAGAGAGAGTTTTAGTCCTTTTCCAGAAAGCACATGTAACCAGTGGTAGTGCTGGAATTTGAACTCAGGAAGTCTTGCTCTGGGGATTACACCCTTGCTCACTTCCTATTGCCTTGAGACCATGTGTAATGCCAAGGTGAAACTGCTTTGCCACTCTCTCATGATGTGTTTTATATTCTGTAACTTTATATGTTCAAATACTTACTACTTGTAGGTATTCTTTATTGTTCTCATTTTTACCACTCTGATCCTCTTCTTCCCTATCTTGAACATATCAAGGGACTAAGCCTTGTAACAAATTCCATAGGAAATTCAAAGGCTAACTTGTACATAGCTGGTGGCTAGGAAAACATTTTTAAGTGATTAGATCACGAATTTGTCATCTGTACAATAAAACAAGTTTGCCGTCATGTCCTCATTTGTGTGGTAGTTGGTATTTTTTAAATGAATATTTGAAAAGTAAAGCTGACTTTTTTCTAATTATAAAAGTATTGCATGATTACTGTAAAACTCATAGAAAACACTGAAGTGGAAGGAAAAAAATCCTAACCTGAAAAATCAACCACTATTAGCATTTGGTCTGTCTCCACAAAAAAACTTCTAAGAATCAGTACTGTTCAACAGCAGGATTAGGAGTGAGCTTGATATTATCAGAAGCAGACCCCTGGAAGAGAGGGAGACCACTTAGCTCAATTGATAGATTACATAATGTCAGTGGAGTACTCTGTGACATTGGATCTTTGGAGGAAAAAATGTCCTGATATGTAGTTTTGGCTAATTTCCATGGTGTAAATACTACCCCCGTGGCCAATGTCAAGCTATCAGCATGCCACTGAATGTGGAGCCGGGATAGGTGAACACAAAAGCTCTTGCAATCTAGTACCAAGTCAGACCCAGTACAACACTGATAGTGTTCTCTAAAGTTCTTTTTACCTCTCATGGTCTTGTATTCTTTTAGCCAAAATGTTACTTTCCCTTCTTTGTTATGAAGTTATTTTTCTTCTTCCCTTGCCAGGACCCAGCATTGGCCTCCCAAACTGGTTCACAAACATATACCTGGCCCTCTTTCTATTTATCCTTTACAAGAAAACTAGATAATGTTTTGAAAACACAAATCTGAATGTGCCCTTTTCCCTGCTTGAACAAATTCAATGGCTTCTGTGGTAGGCTGAATACCAGCCCCTCCATTATGTCCATGTTCTAATCATCAGAAAATAAATGCTATCTTATATGGCAAAAGAGACTGCAAACGTGATTAATTAGGATCTTCGGATGGGTAAATTATCACGGATCATATGGATGGGCCTGACAGAGTCAAAATGGTCCTTATAAAAATGAGACAGGAGAGTTCAGGGTCAAATCAGAAAGTGCTGTGATGACAGAAGCAGAGATTGTAGTGATGCACTTTGAAGATAGAGAATGAGGCACAAGTCAAAAGATACAGATGGCCACTAGAAGCTGAAAAGGTAAGGAAACAGGTCCTTTCCTCAGTGCCTTGAGAAGAACCAGCTTTGCCGACACTTTGATATTAACCACAGTGAAATTGATCTTAGACTTCTGACTTCCAGAACTATAATCAGAGAATATATTTGTACTGTTTTAAGCCACTAAGTTTGTGGTAATTTTTTTACAGCAGCAATAGGAAACTAATATAGTATCCCTTCCTATAAAGACAAAACTCCTTCCAATAGTCTATGTCCCCTCTACGGTCTCACCTCTATCTATTCTGTCAACTCATATCACTTGTTCTCTTGTTTTTTCTATTCCATTCCCACTGGTTTTCTTTCAATCCACTATATTTTCTATGCTTTGGCTGTTACTTCTGCCTGGAATGCTCTTTTCTCTGATTTTTTCTAGTTAATAGTTAATTCCTAATTATATATCAATTCAAGCACAACTTCCTTATAAAGGAATACACACACACACACAGAGACACACATGTACATACATACTACATACATACTTATATATATTTATGTATGTATGAATATTAATATACATATTTATAGATTGTTTATATATGCATTTATATAAATATAAATTTATAAATGTATGCATACACAATATATACACATATATGTAAATGACACACACAGAAGAGTATCTCTCTTCTTCCTTGAATTTATAGTAACTGAAATTTTTACATGTATTTGTATGATTTTTAATTGCCTTTCTCCAGCACCGGGTAGCGTCTATGCTAGTTTTAACTTACTTGTGTATCCCAGGGGCCTGATACATATGAGGTATTAAATAAATATTTGGTATGTGACTCAGTACTTCCCAGCTCATTCCTCTCTATGTGTTCAATACACTGTTTGTTCTATAGTCATGCATCCAACCAACATTTACCAAAAGTCAACTTTACACAAAGTTCTGATCTTATACATTCATGTAATTTCTAATAAAAAAGACAGAGTAATAACAGCTAATCTCTATTGAGAATTTACTGTATCAAGTACTGTAATAAATATTTTAAGTATGGAAGCTTATCTTACCCTCACAAGATGAGTATATTATAATTAAATTTTCAGGTAAGAAAAAATAGGCCCTAAAACATTTATGTACTTTTCAATAGACCACGTGATGAGAACTAGATTTTAGTGTGTAGGTTTGACTGACAAAACTTTCATTTCTTAGCACAATATTATTGTTCTTTTGAGGTGCCATACTTGTTTATAAGAATGTTTTACATATCTGTGTGTATTATTGTATTATGTATTAGCCCATTTTCATTCTGTTTTTGCTTTTATTTTCATGTGGTATTCTTTTTTTAAGAACAATCCATATTGCTGGAATACATTGATTCTAACTGTTGTCATGTTTCATTCAATAATATTTATTTATTACAACCTTATAATGTCAGAAAGGCCTAATTCTTTTCCAATAGCCATTCTTTCTTCTTCCTTTAATAGTGATGGGCAGCTGAGCACATGGCCATTTAGTTAGAAACTTCACTTTCCAACATCTGTTGAAGCTAGGTGTGGCCACGTGACTTATGAGCTGAATAATGAGATATGAGAGTTAGACAGGTGTTAGACTTCTAGGTGTGCTCTTAAATATAAGTGGTATGCCCTCCATTTTTTCTTTCCCCTCCTCCCACTAGCTGCAGCCAGAGCAATCATTTTAGACGGGGAGGCAGAATAAGTGCTAAGTCGGTAGCGAATCAGAATAGAGGGAATATTAGCCACAGAAACCATGCAGCTGCCGTATTAGCCTTGGACTTCTGAAACTCAGATCTCTGTTACATGGAGATCTATACATCTCTGTCTTGCTTAAGGCACTGTAATTCTGGCTTTTCTTAGAACAGTCGCACTGTATTCAAATCAAGATATTTATCCATTCCTCTGGTGAAAGACATTGAGATTCCTCTAACTCTCTCCACCACACTAACAATACTCAAATGATATCTTTATACATTCCCCTTGTGGAGCTGTATGAGATGCCTTCTAAGCTAGGGACTTGAGAGTAGGAGTTATGGGTCACAGCTTATAAGAATATTTAATTTGATCAAAAACTGCTAGATTGCTTTGCAGAAAGAGATTTTGTTCTTATTCATTAGTGTATGCATCCTCCCTCTGAAATGTTTCTTAAATTCAACTCTTTTTTTTGTTTGTTTGTTTTGAGACAGAGTCTCACTTTGTTGCCCAGGCTGGAGTGTGGTGGCATGATCTTGGCTCACTGCAACCTCTGTTTCCTGGGTTCAAGTGATTCTTCTACCTCAGCCTCCCAAGTAGCTGGGATTGCAAGTGCCTGCCACCACACCCAACTAATTTTTGTATTTTTAGTAGACATACGGTTTCAACATGTTGACCGGGTTGGTCTCAAACTCCTGACCTCAAGTGATCTGCCTGCCTTGGCCTTCCAAAGTGCTGAGATTGGTGAGTCACCACGCCCAACCTAAACTCAACTCTTATAATGTACGGCTTTAGTGATTCTAATCCTAACTTGGTTTAAATATAAATTCTTTCAAGGGGTAACAAAAGAAGATGGAGTAAAATTAGTGAAAACACAAGG
Source organism: Piliocolobus tephrosceles (assembly GCF_002776525.5). NCBI lineage: Eukaryota > Metazoa > Chordata > Mammalia > Primates > Cercopithecidae > Piliocolobus > Piliocolobus tephrosceles. The sequence goes on along the minus strand of NC_045447.1, from coordinate 92,934,176 downwards.
AGAAGTGAAAATTTTCCAAACTCATTAGATCAGAAGTGAAATATTCTGCAGTAGCCTGGACTTCAGGCTTGCATCTTATAATGAAAAAATATATACTATGCTATTTATGGGTAAGAACAAATTAATTCTGTAATTCTTCATAGTTTAATCACTTGACTTCATGCTGAGAGGCTAATATGTCTTTGATAGTCTTGGATTGTTAAAAACGAATGCCCAATCTGTACCACAAAGACTTAACTCTAGGAAGAAGCATCATGGTCTAATCATCTGTGACCTTGGGGTCACACTGATTTGGGGTCTTGCCTTTGCCACCAGGTGGATGCAAGAACCTAGGCAAGTCCCTCACCATCATTAGTCTTTGTTTCTCTCCTCATCTGTAAGAGACAGACCCAAAAGATCTCTAAGTATATTTGTATGCATACTTCACATGAAAAACAACAAAACAAAACAAAAAATGACATAAGTGTTCACCAAATTCCAAATGCTGTGATGCGTGTTGCCTACACAAGATTAATGTGATGTAGCCTCTCCCCTAAATGGGCTTATCACCTAGGGATTAATATAAGCAAATGAACATATAACTCAATACGGCACTGTGACAGATGCCTCTGGTGCGCTTCTTAAATTTCTCTGGCTCACCTCTGATTCTAGACAGGGCAAATGGTTCTGTATGAACCTATTAGTGAACCTACACACTATAGAGTGTGTAGACTATCGTGTCTCATGTTACTGTGCACCACATATTACCCACTGCAGAGAAACCACTAACCAGTCAGATGGGCGGGATAACTCACTGTCTAGAGTCATTATACATAATATCATCTTAAAGTAAGGGTCCTATTTTATGCCAAGAAAGTGAGATATTGGATACACGATCAGAGGGTCCACTAGTCCTGCTCTATATTACATTATCAGAAGCAGTTAATCTATAATAAAACAATGACTAAACTTCCGACTTGAGGGAAATAGCCTGGAGCGTCTTCTCTGTCTTCCAGATGCCATGTAGCACCAGGTTAATGGCCAACATCCAGCACTCTGGTTTCCAAGCTAGACTACATGAATCCAGAAATCAAGAGGTGGATGTCACCTATCTCACCATTGCTCTCAGTGATCCACTAAGGAATCAGTGTTTCCTATTCCCAAACCTTAGGACCTTTTCCATTTGCCACCATAGGTCCCAGGGAAGGAATGTTCCCACCAGCAGACACAGTAAGGATTCCAATGAACCTGAAATGGCAGCTCCCACCTGGTCATTTCAAGCAACTCATGGTAGATCAGCTACCAAAAGCGAAATAACAACAACAACGACAACAAAACGAATTACTCTGGGATGTGTAATATTTGACAAAGAGTATCACGAGGACCTGGAGTTGCTGCTACAAAACAGGGCTGAGAGAAACATGTCTGCAACTCTTCACTGGGGTGTTTTTTTATCCCCCTGTCTCCTGGTAGCAATAAACAAAGATTGTAGCAAACATGGCCAAACAATAGCAAGGAACCTAAAAACTCCAACTCTTTAGAAATGTAGGCTGGGCTTACCCCATCAAACAACTGAGACCAGATGAAGTGACAGAATGTGGAATGGATAGTTGAGAAGGAAGATTGTTGATAGGCCTTGGGACCATTTACAGCTGTGGCAACTGGAACCTTTTTCACTAATCCTGTGTGTTAAGTATTTGTAGAGATAGAAGCAGGCTAGCACCTTGACGACTCGTGGACAGATTTAGCTTCATGTAGGCATAAGTGGGTATGAGCAGTGTAAGGGGGAGTCCTCTTTACTCAGACTCTGTACCTTAGCTCACCTCGGCTTCCTGCCATGGTTTCATCAGAGTGTTTCATATGAATCTCACCTCTATGCAATGGCAGCATCTTGCCGTGTCATGGTAAGTAGACATGTGCAGCATGTATTAGGAAGAGGGGATAATCTACAGGTATGACTCAAATAATGGGGTGCCAGGAGCCAATGCATATCCGTTTTTCTTTTTCAAACCTGAAGTGGATAATCTGAAAGATATCCTGTAACTTAGAAGATGGAGGGAAAATTGAGCCTCAAGTACTCACTGTGGTGATTAATTTGATTACAAGTGCTTACCGGCTTTTCCTTTTTCCTGTCTCACTCTTCTCACCCCTCACTCCAACTTCCTGGGATTATCTCCACGACTCAAGTTCTTGTCTGAGGCCCTGCTTTTGGAGGGAACTCAAATTAAGTAATTAAAGTGTATATAATGATGGGTGCTGATAGATGTTATCACTATCTTGGTCATTGTTTATTGCCTATATGCCCCTACTAGAATGAAAGTTTCCTATAAGCATATTTAATGGCTGTTTTCCTAGTGCCTAGTACAGTATCTGGACATAGAAGATGCCTAAAGCATAGTTGGTGAATGAATGAATGAATTTTTAATTTGGAGATAACATCCTAGGGAAAGAAAGACCTTAATAGCACATTGGGCGGATAAAGCTTCAGACAGCCTGTCACGAAAAACATGCCATGTGTCTTGATCCTCCTAGATGTGGCCAAGAGAGTAGCTAGAGCCAGAGTATATGGACCCAAAGGGGCTAGAGGGATAAGGTCAATAGGTTGCTCAGACATGAACTCTATGGAAAGATCACTGAAGACCATATGATACCAACAGATACCTCAGGGAACACCTGTGTGCACTGGACCACCTGCCCCTATGCTTGGTAAAAACTCAGTACTCAGAATTCAGACCCCAATCCACCAGAATTACTTGATTCCTTTGAAAACAAACAAACTTGATCTCTCTTTTGTCTCACTTTTCTCATCTGTTAAATTGGAAAGTGAGGAAGATTGGACAAAGATTAGATTCACTTTTATAAAGGTGTCTTCAAGAAGAAAAGTAAGATGCAAGGGTTTGTTAAGTAAAGTAAAATATACCTCATACACCTGAGTTATGAACTGGTACTTGGCCCATTCTGTGAATAACACAATTTTTACCAAAAGGTCACCTAAATTTTATTAGGCACTGTAAATATAAGACCAGTTTGATTAACTCTTACTTTGTTGTTTCATTCATTGAAGCAAATAATTATTACAGTTAGAAAGTTCGCAAACTTGTAAGTGAGCTGTTAATCAGATTACCTGATTGATTTTTTACATTGTTTCAAACCTACTAGCATATAAGAAAAAAAGCAGTACTTCTGGTAAGTTTGCACTGGGAAGTTCACTGGTTCACCCTTAACCTCCTCAGCATGTTTCTTCTCCTTCTAGGACCTAACATCTTTAAGATCTCATTCGAGATGCTAAAGCTGGAAGCTACAGAGAAGACGAGAGATTCCTCATTAATGTGATCATGAGACAGGCATCTGTACTGCATATCTGCAGCACCACACAAAGCTCCAGTTGCGAATGGGTTCTAATCACTCAGCAATAGGCTGGCTGCTTGTAACTGTGCCTTACTGGAAGGACAAAGTCATGCTGAGAGATAATGTCATTAGTGGCCTAGGTTACAAGTCAGATGGGGGTGAGCAAACAGATCTTTTTAGGACAGTGTGATTACCTCTCACCTAAAGACGACTTTAAAAAAAAACAATAAATAGGATTCGCCTCTACTGTGAAGCTTCTCTCCAATATTTCCACAAGACCACGTAGTGCTTATAAAAAAGTTTCTGTAGAAAACTTTCTGTCATCAAGGTTGTAAAAAGATCTAATTTTCATGAAAATAGACAAGCGTTGTCTCTTTCTACCTGGAAGCCGTACCTCCCTTGAGCTCTACTAGTTTTAGGCCCACAATAATCTGCCGTTATCGTCTGCATTGAGTCAAATTTCTTTCTCTTAGTTCTAAATGCTACCATCAATATTCTAATGAATGGAATAAATTAACATTTTCCCCTCATAAATAATCTTTTATTTATTTATTTATTTATTTATTTATTTATTTATTTATTTATTTATTTATTT
>NC_045447.1:92710979-92930244 GCF_002776525.5 Piliocolobus tephrosceles | reverse complement strand
TTTATTTATTTATTTATTTATTTATTTATTTATTTATTTATTTATTTTATGCAGCCCCTGTGCACCTTTCCAGCCTCATCTCTCACCAACCCTGCCTGTGACCATTCCTCTCCCCAGATCTCTGAAAATTCTAACCTGTTTGAGGCTTGTGTGAACTTGCCATGGGATGACGTTTCTCACTTCTTTGTCTTTACACACAGTGCTCCCTCTTCTTGGAATATTCTTCCCTCCACTCCCCCCATCTGCTATGCTGAGCTCATTCCTGTTTGTCACTTGGACTCAGGGAGAAGGTTCAGTTAGGAAAAGCCTCGCTACTCATGACCTGAATTCTGAAGGGTAAGCCTCTGTGTTCAGGTCTCTCACCTGCCAGACGATGCCTTAACTGTCTCTCAGAATAAGAGGGTGAATTCCACCCTGAGCAGAACACGTCCTTTTGGTAACTGTTTAAGGACAAATGCAATTGTGCAAACCAAAGAAGAGTTGAAAGCCAGACAAACATTAGCCTGAAACTAGCCTTTGACACACATTCTAAATGCCTGAACAATTATTTTCTTTTCTGCTGGCTCTTAAATAAACACATCACATTCATAAGAATGACATTCAGCAGATGTGCACTGCTATTGAACTACTCCATAGCAGTAGGTAAAGAGCTGCTGTCCTGATCACTGCCCACCAAACCTTAGCTGCCTTGGTACCTCACTTTGGATACTTCTAAGAGCTCTTCTGCAGCTAAAGGGTTAAATCCTGGCCTAGCAAGGGGGCTTCCAAAAACCAGCCCCAGAGCTCCTGCAGGTGTCCATTATAATTGGTTGGTGCCACACTAGTTATTAAAATACTTTAAATATAACTTCCTGCAGATGACCAAATTTATGCAAGTTTTGAAGGAGCAATTGCAAAGATTCTCTGCTGACAAGTATAATAATAACACACAATGAGATAAGCCTGAATGTGACTGAAAATCAAATTTGCAGTTAGGAAAATATTCAATATAGCATCATGTCATGAGCCAAAGGAATCTAAGAGTCATGTTCAAACTATCAAGGAAAGGCAGCAAGGATTGAGGAAATGAGTGTTTTAAATTTCACATCTGAAACAGGTTAATTGAAATTATCAAATAGGATAAATACCTTTCATCATCAGACACTTTTATTTACTGCAGCAGTTCACAAGCGTAGGTGTTGAAGCACATTTTGGTTTAGTACTTAATAACTTGTCAAATGCATATTGAGCTTTTGTGAATTCAGATGCATCTGGCATGTGCAGGAGGTAATAATTACAGAACATCTACAATTGGGGCAGTTCCATCATGGGACTCATTGGCATAATTAAGGATAGTGATGAAAAATAGAAGAGGTGGAGGCAAGAGGAGGCACACAAAGATTGTAAAGATAACACTGAGCCATACAATAATGCCTTCTGACTGTTGGAGATGTTTAACAGATAATATGTTGCTTCAGTTGTAGTGTTATTTATGGAAATAAAAAGAAATCCATAATAAATATACCAGAAATGAATAAAATACAATAACACCTACACACAGAGAAATACGTTGATAAACAAATGTGCTAGAACCCACATTTATTTAGGTGGAATCCACATTGGCCCTGATAGGAGGGCAACTGGGGTGGTGTGTGAAAGAAATTCTTACCTTAGAACATCATTTCCTGACAGTTGGCCTCAGGAAAATGAAGTAGACAGGCTGTAGAGGAGAGGATGTAGTTTTCAGAGGCCAAATGGATGTGCAAATTCCATGAAGAGATACTGAGATCCTACTATGTTCCGGGTACTCTCTTTAACCATGAGTGATACAGAGATGCATGCAACATTATCCTGTCCTTCAAGAATCTACAATTTAGTAGAGTAGAAAAAGATTTTAAAAATCCTAATAATCTACTTCAGGCTATAATGAGCAAGACAATAGAGAGCTAGGATGACACACAGAAGTGAGTCATTAATTCTGACCAAGAAATACCAGGCAAAATGGACATTTTGGGTTTAGATAGGGACAGATGAGAAGGGTCTTCCTGAGCAGAGAAGGCAATGTATGATTCAGAGATGTAAAATCGTTTACTTGGAGTGGCAGTGGACTAACTAGTTGTATATGAAACCTACACAAACCAGAGAAGGTGTAAAGAAAGCTTCTTCTATTCACACCATAAGAAACAGATCAAGGGGAATTTCAGCATGTTTCTACAATATTTTAAACTAAAGTGCCATCCAATGACCAAGTTGTCTCTTTGGCCATATTCCCTATCCCAGCAACACATGCCTGGCAACACTACTGGTGTATCCATCTGTAGAGTACCCCCCACCTTCGGAAATGCCCAGTGGGAACTGGTATTCATGGCACTGGGGCTGGAGAGGAAAGAGTGGTATAAAAATAGAAAGAATGAAATTGCAGCCTCTTTATAAGGGAGACACCACCATGGGAGAAGGAAATTAGGAGACTTAAGAGACAGCTGGGCTGTGGCACCAATGAAAGCTTAGACTACAATGTCTAATTCTATGGCCACAACCTATGCATGGCTATTTAAATTTAAATCAATTACATTTGAATGAAATTAAAAAGTCAGTTCCTCAGTTGTGCTAACCAAACATCAAGTGCCCAATAGCCACAATGACTAGTGGCTACCGTGCTGATCAGCACAGATATAGAACATTTCCATCATTCTAGAGACTTCTATTGCACAGTGCTGGCTTACAACTTTAGAACTAAAAGAGAAGAGTGTGTTAAAGAAAGGATAAGAAGGGGGTAAAAATGAAGACAGAAAAAAAAATCACAAAACCTAGACAGGAATATTGAAAAAAAAAAAGTAATCAAAAGAGTATTAGACCTTAAGAATGAACAAGACTGGCTCAGGACCTTTCTCTCATCTTATAAACTATTGTCAAAGGAGAAGTGGGACAAAGGCTGATTATAGGGTCAGGAACACATGAGATTCCTGACCACATCAATCCAGTGCCAAAGAGAGTATGAGTGACAAAATTAGTTGGGAATGTGGTTGTTCTTATTACTAAGCTCTGCTGTTTCCTAGCCATGCCACTTAAACTCACTCAGTTCACTTTTCCACTCATAAATTTGTGCTAATAACTTCACCTGTAGTTATGGTTTAAATGATTAAATGAGATTATGTATGTAAAATTTCCTTATAAACTGCTTGCTTCTTTGTAGAAGTTATTATAACTACTTTTTAGTTTTTCTTTTGCATCTTGGTTAAATATAAAGACATTTTAGTTTTTCTTTTGCATCTTTATTAATTATGTCTCTCTCATTGGACTATAATGAGATTATAATCTCATTATAATTAATTAATAATTAGATTCTTCATTCCACTTTGTCTCTCTCATTAGATGAGACCATATTCATTTTAATTCATTAAAATGAATTAAAAGTGACATAACCTTATGATAAATTATGAATTTCATTCTTCCAACATGTCTTAGTTGTTTTTTAATGTTTTCTAACCATTTCTCTCTCACTAGATTGTAATATATTTGAGTGTAAGAACTGTTTCTGAGACAGTTCCTCATTATTGATAAGGTCAGGTCAATAATTTGCAGAATATTCATTAAAATTATTTAGTGATCCATTTAGTCAAACATTTCAGGGATATTTCAGATTTGGTGCACCAGGAAACCACCCTGAGACGGAGGTTAGTATGCAGAAGATTTAGTAGGAAGTTTTCATGGAATTCACATCTGTGCAAGGAAGTGAATTTGAGCAGCAGTACGGACTTGGCTAAGTCATCAGTCAACCTCAGAGAGCTGGAATAACTTTTCAGATTTGGAGATAAGAGGACTTTATACCCCTGTGTTGATCAATATTTGATTGCAGCCTCTCCCGTGGTGAGGCAAGACCTCAGAAGAAGCAGTTGTTCGCAACTAAAATGGTGCCCAGGCCGGGCGCGGTGGCTCAAGCCTGTAATCCCAGCACTTTGGGAGGCCAAGACGGGCGGATCACGACGTCAGGAGATCGAGACCATCCTGGCTAATACGGTGAAACCCCATCTCTACTAAAAAAATACACAAAAGTAGCCGGGTGAGGTGGCGGGCGCCTGTAGTCCCAGCTACTCGGGAGGCTGAGGCAGGAGAATGGCGTAAACCCGGGGGGCGGAGCTTGCAGTGAGCTGAGATCTGGCCACTGCACTCCAGCCTGGGCGACAGAGCGAGACTCCGTCTCAAAAAAAAAAAAAAAGATGGTTCCCAAACAGGGCAACTTCTGCTAGCATTCCCAACTGATCAGAGAAATAATCCTTCATTTCTGAAGGTGCCTCTGAGTGGTGTACTGTAGCAAGGAGAGACATGAGGAAGAAAAGGAAGACAAGCCACATAATGTAACACTACAGATTACCATTAAATCACCCTTCTCCATTCCACTTTCCTACACTCTCCCCACCACCTCCACCCCTCACCTACCCACCTCTGCCCCTGCTGCCACCACCAACACACAGAGTCTTAACATTGCACCCTTAAGGAGGAATAGTTTTACAACTCCTGGAAACAGATCACCTGCCTTCCCTTTTCAGTCATTTAAAATCCTTAGATTTCCCCCACTTTCAGAGAGTATTAAAGTAACAGATTAAACAGTAAAATGAATCCCAATGTCAAAACATTTTTTAAAGTTAAAATTTCAGACCTTTCCATATTATATTAATAGATGACTCTAAATATAACTTTGAAATTTTCCCTGAATTTTAAATAAAAATGAATGATTCTTTTTTAACATGTGACAAATAGAAAAGATAAAATGATTCTTAATTGTTGTTCACAATTATTCTATCACTTAAATGCAAGCTACTTAAAATACAGCCATAGACTTTGAAGCATTTATATTTAATTCCAGAACTTACCCGAGACATATCGTGCTGAATAATTTTTTCAAGGAATTAGTATTGATTATTTTCTTTTACGTTGAGTACATATACTTTAGATTTTCTTATATACAGATACATTTGCTCCCACATAGATAAATGTACCTGTGTTCTTATTCTATCCATACTATAATTGACAGCAGAGAGCATGCAAGGAAATAAAAAAACTGCCCTTAAGAGATGCTGCTTCTTTAGGCTTACAGCGCACTACTTGCCTTTTTAGTATATGTCTTGGTATTTTCTGTCAGAATCAGGAAATCTCCTAGGAGAATCTTTCTTCTGAAATCTGCCCTTGCTACCTAATTCGATTATTTATTGTATAGCTCAAAACCTTGCATCACCGTGAGTCACTTACATTTTTATTATTTAACTTCTAAAGCAATTAGAGTTGTGACTACTTCTGAGAAGTCTGAAAATTTTGTTGGTTTTACTATAAAACCACCCTCTTGCAGGGACATTAATAAAAGCAGCGTGGCAAGGGAGGAATGATGAGCATGGATGGTTTTCAAAATCCAGGGAAGCCAACTAAATGAGCACAGTGACAGCTGCTCTTTTGAATCTCTGGATTAGGAGAAATGTCTTCAGAACTACGGTTTGATTCTTTAGGAAGGCATGTCCTTCATGAATTTCAGGTTTTTGCAGACATTCTCAACAAGGCCACCACTTGCCAAGAATAAAACTTCATAACTTCATATAACAAGAGTCTTTATGGTGTACGCCAGTGGTACCTTTAATGATATCAGATCTAATATTTTTCCTGGCCCCTATTTTCTTTCCTCCAGGCTCCCATTAGTGCTATTTCTTTGCCTACACACGTTTTGTTCACTCCACAAAACCTAATTCTAATCCATTAACTCCAACTAAAATTGTCATGTCCTGTAAACAGCCTTTCCGTATCTTGTTCCTTCTCTGAATTTTCTAGCCCTTTATCTGAGTCTCTCACATTCTGGGTACTCATTTATTCAAAAAGTATTTGTCAAGTGCAAACCAGAGTAAAATAGGCAGTCTCTAAGGTGGCTCCGGAGACCCCTCTCCCTGCTTTCCATGCCCTTGTGTAAATCACCTCCTTCCCTCAATTGTGGGGTGTACTTTGTGGCTTGCTTCTAATTAACAGAATAAGGAAAAAGTGAGGGGTTCTCGGTTCTGAGATGAGATGAGATTACAAAAGACAGAGTCTTTCATCTCCCTCGCTCTCCTTTACCCTCCGAGGACAGCCAGCGCCATATTGGGAGCTGCCCTATGGATAAACCCACGTGTCAAATAACTCAGTCCAATAACTTGCGAGGAACTAAATCCCACCAATAACCACATAAGTAAGCTGCATCTAGATCCTTCACCTACAAAAACTGTGAGAAGGAATATTTGTCATTTAAAGCTGTGAAATTTTGGGGGTAATTTGTTACATAACAATAGACAACTAAAACATAGAGCTAAACACACTACTAGGAAGTCATCATGTCTTCTCTAGAATGGTCACTTTTTATTGCCATATATTTTGCTCCTTATTGGCTCACAGGCCCCTTGAAGACAGGATTCTTCTTCCGGGAAATACGCACTATGTACATGAGGGTGTTCACAAAGTGCCCTCCTGCACCCAGCCCAGCCAAGTGAAGCCAGCTCGATTTCTTCCCTTTTCACTTTCCCCCTTTGGCCACTGTTTTTCCACCTTCACCACCCCCAAAAAGTCTATTTTACCAGAAAGGGTCAAAGATGTTTGTAATGTTCCATCAAGGAAGGGCATAGAGGAGAGATCTGTGAGGCTACAGGAGGAAGAAAAATCCTTAGCCAAAACTGCTAAAGCAGCTGGGAGGAGGAACCAGGAGAGAATGTAACTCAACAGCCAGAAGCAGAGAGCAGAATTGTCTTGGTTTGTTCACTAGTGAGGTGCCAGAAAGATGTGCTTAAAAAGAACAAGGGGAATTATATAATAACAAGAACGATTGCCTGTTTAGACTGTGCTTCTTCAATTGCAAAACCAACCTACAACCCAAATAATGGGCTTTGTTCAGCAGCATGCTCAGTTATTCATCCATTCCACAGATATTTATTGAACACACTCTGCAGTCATGGTGCTTACAATCTGGTGGAATAGGCTGAAGACAAGTCAATAAAATATTAATTTATGATATAATTACTTAAACTTATCCAATTCCTTGTTATCTCTTTCAGCAACTAACAGATTGCTTTTGCTTAATAGAAGATAACATTTGTTGGATAAATGAATGAATGAGAGCCTACATTTTGCATATTTTAGTAGTATCATTTATTCGTTATTATGTAAGAAGTCTTGTGCTATATGTATTAGCTTGCTAGGGCTACCATAACAAAATACCACAAACTGGGTGGCTTAAACAACAGATATTTGTTTTCATGCAGTTCTAGAGGCTGGAAGTTTGACATCAAAGTGTTGGCAGGGCTGGTTTCTTCTGAGACCTCTCTTCCTCCCTGGATTGTAGATGGCTGTCTTCTCCCTGTGTTTTCACAGAGTATTCCTTCTCTACAAATATGCGTCCTAATTTTCTCTTCTTATAAATTCACTAGTTATTTTGGATTAGGGCCCACTTTAATGACCACATTTTAATTTAATCACTTTTTTACAGATCTTATCTGTTTATAGACTCACATCTCCAAAAACCGAGCTCCCCAAGTGAGCAATTGCTGTCCCCCTGAAGGGCTTACAACTCTAATGGGGTCCATGTGAGAGGGTCATGATCGATTGAGCAAGCAGCGGGTGCGTGACTGGGGGCTGCATGCACCGGTAATTAGAAGAGAACAGAACAGGACAGGGATTTTCACAGTGCTTTTTCATACAATGTCTGTAATCTATAGATAACGTAACTGATTAGGTCAGGGGCCGATCTTTAACTACCAGGCCCAGGGTGTGGCGCCAGGCTGTCTGCCTGTAGATTTCATTTCTGCCTTTTAGTTTTTACTTCTTTTTTAATTTGGAGGCAGAAATTGGGCATAAGACAATATGAGGGGTGGTCTCCTCCCTTACCATGACAGGACAGAAAGAGATAATGCTGAGTCATGCTAGGGATGCAAAGATGTTACCAACAGGGCCACAGTATGACATTCATGTGTCCTGTGCACTTTTGCCTCTGTAATGCCCTTTCCTTTATTTACATGTTATTTAGTACATATTAAATATTGCATATGATATATAATAACTTATGACTGTGTTTGTAGAAAGATGAATGCATTGTTATATATTAAAACATTTTCTTTAACCTAGAAGTTCACATTTTTCTTTCTGATTTTAAAAGAAATTAAAACATTTTCATAGGCCCCTAGAAGTATCAAGAGTCCTCAGTACTGTGACTACTGCTGGTAAGTTCATCCTGGTTAACTAAAGAAATGACTCAACTTGAATTTTGAAGCATGAGTAGCTGTCTGGAGTAGTAGTTCTCAAACTTTACAGAACATGCAAATCATCTGAAGATCTTTTTAAACGATAGACTCATTTTCAGTATGTTGAGGCTGTAGTCCAAGATGTTGGATACTAAAAGTTCTCATGTGATGTTACTGTGTAGGGACCACTCTTTCATAGTAAAGATCTAGAGCTATGTTTTCTACTATGTAGCCACCAGCCACGTGATGCTATTTTAAATTTTAACCTAAATTAATTAAAATTAAATAAAATTAGAAGTTCAGTTCCTGCATTGTTCTAACTGCATTTCAAGTGCTCAATAGACACACGTGATAATTGGCTACCTTAACAGTGCATTTATAGGGCATTTCTATAATTGCAGAAAGTTCAGGGGAAGCAAATAGTATTCTAGATATAGAAGAGCAGGGAGAGGCTAGGCACAATGGGTCCCATAATTGAAGGTCTATCAAAGCCAAGAAGAAAAATGTGTTTTTGTGGAGTAAAGCATCATAGACTTAAACAGAATAGACTCTTCTCAATTCAGTCTGTTTCTTTACTTGTAGTGAAACCATTGCTGCAGATCTGTTTCTTGTTACTACCAGTGAATATTCATTCTCAAAGTCAGTTGCCCATATATGTGCTCTCAGGTGCCCTTTGGTTGGAAATTTAACTGGACTAAACCATTAGACGTTAGGCTTCTGCTTAAAGTATCATGAGTTTCGAGCAAAGATCTATGAAACCAAAGGCAGCCGCTGTGTGCATGTGCACGTGTGGTATGTGTATGTGTGTGTGTATGGGTGTAGACTGACAGCTTCATCCTTTGAACTCGGTTTCAGCAAAACTAAATGTCCTTCCTGAGGAAAGTAAAGTGAATGGTCCCTGAGAGCAGTCCTTGTGACTTTTCTTGATTGTCTCTCAGATTTGTTCCACAGATGTGCTGAGCTGAGGAAGTATTTTTCACTTGGTGACTCATTTATTTAGTTACAAACTTTGTTATTTTTCAGGTTTATAAAGCAAATCAGAGTCCATGAGGAAAAGTGCATTTGAGCTCGTCAACATGCATCAAACACACGCAGGGCATCCACGCTGCTGAATGCTTGTGCTCTAGGCTTTCATCGAAAGCTGGGACCTAACCATGCAGAAATCTCAGTCGACAACTCCTGGGAAGCATGTTGAACAACAAAACTAACCCTCAAAGGTTGCCAGGGCTTCAGGTGAGGTTGAACATGTCCCTGTGCTGCTAATTGTCTTTGTGCTAACCATCCCACAATGATGAGGTGTTAATTTTTTCCCCATATGGCTCATTAAACCCAACACAAATAATGAAACCCAAAAGCTTTGTGCTTTGCATAATGTCAAGCGAATCTGATCACTTTACAGTCCATAGGCTTTAAAGATTTTGAATCAGGATTTGTCCTGCTGAGGGAAAAATAAAAATAAAAATAAAAACTCCAAAGGAGTATCATAGCACATTTTGGCTGCAGGCCACGTATGAGCACAAACAACACTCTCTCTTCATTCAGCTTAAAGTGCATGTGGCTGAGAACTGCTGTTGCAGCCTCTCCAATTTATCACTAAAATACCTATGAAGAAACAGAACAAGATAAAAATTCACACCTCCCCCAAATGAAGACTGATAGAAAACCAATTACTTAAGTCTGGAAATTCCAATTACTACCCAGCTCTAGGTGCTAGATTAACCAAAAATAACAACAACAACAACAACAACAACAACAAAAACCACTTGTGACTTCACAAGCCATGTTTTATGAAAGAAAAAATAAATAGTGTAGGAAGTTATTTCAATTCTCTTCACTGTCTGCTTCCTGACAAACAACAAAACAAGGTAGATATTCTCCTGCTTTTGGGGACAGAGAATGCTGACCCCACCACCAATCTTTCTACATCCATTCCAGGACTAAAACTGTACCAAAAAAGAGAGAAGAAAAGTGAGTGTGCACAAATAAATATGTGTGTTTGGAGAGCGGGGACACTGGGAGCTAAGAAATAACATCAGTGGGTATTTTGTCCCCAAATATTAGGTATAGCAAATGCAGGAATCTGTTTTTGTTCTTGTATTTTAACAGTTTGGAGGGTTTCAGAACCAGACACAAATATAAAAGGAAAATCCTACCTCATCTCAGTGGTATTTCAGAATAATACCTGTGAGGCATTGACAATTGGGGTGCAAGCTCTACATAACTACTGTTGTTTAAAACGACATTAAAAAGAGAATGTAAACTGACCCAAATTGGACAGTGGAGAGAGAAAACAAGAAATTAATTGCCCCAATGCTGTCAGTTATCCTGGGTATCTTTTTTTCTCACTCCAATATTTAAAAAGAAAAAGCAATCTGCACTCTTGTGTTTATTGCAGAACTATTCATAAAAGCCAAGATATGGAATCACCTTGGTGTCCAACAACAGAGACATGAATAAAGAAAATGTTGTGTATAAACACAATGGAATACTATTCAGCCATAAAAAAGAACAAAATCCTGTTATTTGCAACAACATCAATGGAACTGGAGGACATTATTTTAAGTAAAATAAGCGTGGAACAGAAAGTTAAATGCCACATGTTCTCACTCATCGTGAAAGCCAAAAAAAAAATTGATTTTATAGAAGTAAAAAGTAGAATAAAGCATACTAGAAGCTGGGAAGGTTGGGGGGAGGGTGGCATATGGAGAGATTTCTTACATGATACAAAATTACAGCTAGATGAAAATAATAAGTTCTAGTGTTCTATACACTATAAGATAACTATAGTTAACAATAACATATTGTTTCAAATAGCTAAAAACTGGATATTGAATACTCCCAACAAAAAGAAATGATTAATGTTTGAGATGGTGGATATGCTAATTATCCTGATCTGATCACTATACATTATATGTATTGAAACATCACTATGTACCTCATTAATATGTACAATGATTATATGCAAATTTAAGAAGGAAAAGCAAAAAAAAAAAAAAAAGCTCTTAAAATGCTGCATAAAGACAAAGAAGTATCGTGAATATCCAGAAGAACAACAGATTCACGAAGATGATTTATAACAGAAGCTAGAAGACATTGTTAGAAAACAAATCAATATATCCAATAAGAACACACACATAATGGCATCCCTTTAATAAATATGCTATCTAGTGGCATATGGTGAAATGAAATAATGGAATAACAAAATATTGAAGAATTGCAAGATTAAAAGAAAATCAGAATTGAAATCAAAGTTGAGAATCTTAAAGAGTAAAATTAAAGATTTAGAAGATCAAATCAAATATGTTGAATAGTAATTTGAGAGCCTTTCTAGTTCCAGGTACTGATCTAAGCACTGGGGTGTGGTAATGCCCCATAAAGATAAGGCATCCGTTCATATGAAGCTTACATCTTAATGGCAATAATGTCAACAAAAAGTAAATCATAATTAAGTTCAGAAATGGATTAGTACTTCCAAGAACATAAAATAAGGTAATGGAATTGACACAGATGCCAAAAGGAATATTTTAGATTAGCTGGTCACAGAAGCCCCTCATAGTGACATCTGAGTTGATCTTGAATGAAGTGACATAGCAAGCCACGGACAATTTGCAGGAAGCCTAGACCAGCTATAAATATAATGAATACAGACGCCTTAAGGAAGATAAATTTGGCCATATTCATGAAACAAAAATTTAAAAATCAATTAAGAAGGTGGAAGAACAGAGAGGCAGCTGAAAGATTACAATGTGAATTATTTCTAGTACTGCCTAACTATGGGCTATGATTCCAGAAACATGAGTTCAGTTCAAGCTCAGATACTTGTTAGCTCATGGAGAAAGGACAGCAGGAACTAGGTGGATGAAGAGGAACAAATTCCTGAGGATATCATTTTAATCCTTAGATGTAATTATGCCTGAAGCCTGACTCATCCTAGAACTTCCCAGTTACAGGAGTTAATGCATTCTCATTTTTGCTTCATTTCATTTGGGTATTGTTCTGTAATTTTCAATATAAAGATAACATTGAAGTATTACTATTTGAATTTTTATCTTTGATAAAGAAATATACAATAAGGCTCATTTAATTCAAAGTATGACAGTCAGTAAAATCAAATGAGCGTCTACTCTCCAGGTCACTGCAGCAACTATAGTCAAATAAAATATATTCCAATAACAAAAGCAAAATAATACCAAACATCAGGGAAAGCATTAAATATTATCTATAAAACTTAAAAGGATTAATATCAGACCTATCTGTTTTGATGATTAGTAGGCATAATATAAATAGTCCAGTTTGAAGATGAGGGCTCTTTAGAAAAAAATGACAATATGTAACAGTGTACTATCTACAAGAGCTATACCTAAAATAAAATGGGACAAAGTGGTCATTAAAATGTTCAGGAAATACTCATTAGAAGAGTATAAGCTAAAAGAAAGTGTATATTGCCTACCTAAAGTAAAATTTCAGAACCAAAAAAATGCTTTAAATGGCTCAAAGAGGGTAACTTTATATTAATAATAAAAGTGTCAAATGATAGTGGAGCTATGGACAACCATGAATTATCTGAATTGAGGAAGAGAGCATAAAATTTATAAATCCAAAACTTTTAGAAAAATATTTGAAATGGAATACTTTTACATATTTTCTTTAATGTTTTATAATTCATCTTAACAAAAATAATCACTTGAATAATATATTTAGTGACATTGAATTAAAGTATTTTGGACTTAGCTTATTTAAAATGGAATATACATATCCAAGAATCTACTAAAAATTTTATGTATTAGATTTGAGTGAACACAACAAGAATTTTCAAAGTTCGCAAATGACACAGACTGTATTCGCTGACAAAGAAACAAAACTAGATATAAAAATATTCACATGTAGGTCTTGACTCAAAGAGGAAACAAAACAAAATCCATAGATAATTTAGAAAGTCATGACAGTAAGGATACTATTCCTGAGACTAAAAATTCTACAGCCTAACATGCTTCCACTAAGGAACTAATAACTAATAAATAGTCAATAATTCGTTCAATAACTTGATTTCTGAATAAAAGCCAACATACAAAAGAAGAGTTTATCAAATTTATTCTACAAAAACAAATAAAATAGACAAAATTAGAAATCTAAAGATAATTTGACCACTATGAAAAAATTTAAATATTGTTTCTAGGATAACATTTATAATTCTAAATTGCCCTATTTTACAATTTCAGTAAAGTATATAATCTTTAAGGAATATGAGATAGTAAAAATAAGTAAAATTTCTAAATAGGTATTTAAATTACTATGGATTAAAACTTAAAACATGAACAAAATTTGTCTTTATGCATTTCCTCATCACCAGGTTTTTGTTACCAATGGGATCTTTCAGACTTTTCACAATCAAAAAAGATAAAACAGCACAGAAACAGAAATCAGAGATATTTCTTATTATAAATAGATACAAAATAATGATAAACTGAAGGCAATAGTATATTTTTTAAAGTCTACTACTATGAGTATATAGGTATTACTCCTGAAACTATGAGCTTTTTTTGGTATTAAGAAGCTAATATTAGGAAATCAACACATTCAAGATAAAAAATGTATAACCTCAGCAAATTTTAAATCACTTAAGGTTCATTTGAATAACATTAAAAAATATATATAACTAGAAAACGTACTCAAAATTATTTAAAAATATTTATCATGAGCCAGTAACTATCTTATTTTACTGAAAAAATGAGGAGTGTATCTTTATTCTGTTAAAATGTCTCCTTAAACAATATATATCAACTATAATTGTACAATAATCTCTATTTCCATTAAAATCTGAAACAATATAAAGATACCTCACAGTAAGTAACATTATTCAAAATTGCAATAGAATCTCTGATCATTATAGAAATGTGAGAGTAATTAAAAAGCATATCTGTGGGAAAGAGAAGACAGGGACAATTCTTCGTGGGTTACATAATTACATATAGAAAACAGGCACAAAACAATCAACCACATTATGTTTTACAATAAGTCAGAGAGTTAAATAAAGTGAACATTATGAGATGTTTATGTGGTATATATGTATCTATGAATATGTTTGTGTGTGAGAGACACATGTATACCTCTCACACACACAAGGTATAGCTTCTCAAAGTGGTATCAGTGAAAATGGCTGAGTAACAAATACAAAATTCTGTCCCTCCATAAAAAGAATAAATTTGCTGGGAAACCTGTCAGAACCAACTTTTTCAGAACTCTGGGAATTAATTAAAAGCTACCAAGGGAACACTTAATTAGGAAAAATAGCTGAATATCAGAAAGAACAGGGAGCTTTAAAATGTTTTAACTTACCCTGTTCTGATCTCCACTTCCCAGCTCAATGGTGGCCTTGAAGATCACAGTTCACATTCCTGGTACAGGTACTGATCCTAGAGGAAGCAAAACAAATCTCACTTGCAAAAAAAATGATGATTGTTTTTTTTGACTATCTGGTAGTTCCTCAGAGGACCAGCTTAATGGTACTTTCTCACCTAACTTGAACTCATCCACTGGCAAACCCAGAGTGGGTTTGCTAAAAATGTTTAGAAAGGCAAGTGTTTTAGTTACAGTTACTTGGCACTGTATAACAGTTGGGAAAAATAATAAACTAACCAAAAAGTTTAGGAGAAAAGAGTCAGGAATGAGATGCTTTGGGGAATAAGGACTTTGAAAAGTTCTGGCAGAATCCTGGGAATCTAGAAGGCCATGTGCATCCCTAGAGCTATTCATATAGCTCAAAAAATACCTGAGAAAGCCCTAAGCTCTTACTTCTGATTGACCTCAAGGCTCTACACAAGCAGAAGTGAGAGCTAAAGCAAAGTTGTAAACTGCCTGAATGAATACTGAAAGTGTGCGTGAACACACACACAGAATCCATCTTAAATGACTGAGAAACATTTTTGGTTCCAGGGGGCCTCAGAAAATCTGTCCAGTCAGTAGCTAAACACTAAGTCAATGAAACAGAGGCATTGGTGGCCACAAATGACAAAGAATACAGACTTTACAAAATATGTTCAGAAAAGTAACTAAACCAAACAAAAACTGCCACAATCAGCAAAAATCAATCCTGGGAACTGGGGATAATCTAATTTCCAGCATTGCTACATTATAATATGTCAAATATCCAGTTTTCAACAAAGAATTACGAAGAATACAAAGAAAGAGAAAACTACGTTCCATATAAGGAACAAAATCAATTAATAGAAACTGTCCTTGAGAAAGCCCAGATATTGGATACTAAGAAAACACTTGAAAGCAGTAGCATTAGGTCTGATCAAGAGTTGAAGAATACTATGGACAAAGAACTAAAGAAAATTACGAAAATATGTCTCACCAAATAGGAAATATCAATAAAGAAATATAAATTCTAAAAGGAACAAAATAGAAATTTTGGAGTTGCTATCTACTCCAATAAGATACTCACTGAAGTTGTTTAACAGAAGATTTGAGCAGGCAGAGAAAAAGGTAGGCAGGGCACGCAAAGGTAAGTTTATTGAGATTATATAGTATGAGAAACAGAAATATAAGAGAAGAGAAGAGAGAGAGAAAGAGAAAGAAAGAGAGAGAGAGAGGCAGAAAGAATATTTGAAGACATAGTGGCCAAAACTTCCCCAAATTTGATGAAAAATTTTATTTTACACAGCCAAGAAGTTCCACAAACTCCAAGCGCAATAAACACAAAGAGATCTGCACTAAGACACATTAAAATCAAACTGTCAAAAGCCAAGGACAAAGAGAAAACATATAAAAGTAGCCAGAAAGAAGCATCTGTTATCTACAAGTCATATCAATAAAATAAACAGATGATTTCTCATCAGAAACCACTAGAACCCAGTGAGATGGCATATTCAAAGTGCTGAAAAAAATAGTCAACTAAGAATTACATATGTAAAAACATCCTTCAAAAATGAAAGAAATTAATACATTCTAATATAAACAAAAATTGAGAGTTTATTGATAGTAGGCCTTCCCTACAAGAAATGCTAAAGGAAATCCTTCAGGCTAAAATAAAAGGACACTCGACAGCAATTCAAATTTTAAAAAGAAATAAATAATGTAGATAAAAGTAACTATAGAGATAGATATATAGAAGTCAGTGTTTATGTTTTGTTTGCAACTTCTTTTTTTCTATGTAATTTTAAAAGCGACTACATAAAACAATATCAAATCTTGATTAAATTGTACATGAGCGTAATATATGAAATAACAAAATAAAGAGGAAATATGGCTATATATTTATTTATACTATATATATATAAATATGTCACCCCATACCCACTTTGTGTAGCAACATTTACGTATACTATCATAACTAAGTTGCTATTAATTTGAACTAAATAATTATAAATTTAAATGTTAATTATAATGACCTGGGCAACTTTTTAAAATAACTCAAAAAGATATACTAGAAGAAGTTAAAGTGAGTTAAAATTTTAGAAAATAACTGTTTAACAAAAGAAGACAGTAATGGAGAAATTAAGGAATAAAAAGATGTAAGATACATAAACAAATAGTAAAATGAGGCAATAATGGAAGTTGATCCATAACTTGATTACCTGTAAATGGATTAAAAATCTCAAATTAAAAGGTAGAGAGAGTATCAGAATGGATTTTTAAAAGTTATTTAACTATATCTTGTCTATAAGAGACTGATTTGCAATACAAAGACACAATCAATATGAAAGAAAAAATTGGAAAAATGGTCCTCCATGCAGAGTAACAAAAAAAAAAGAGAAAGAAAAAGAGAAGCTATATACTAATATCAAACTAGACTTTAACACAATCATGATTTGAGAGACAAAGGAGGATATTAAATAAATAAAATGGTCTATTTATCAATAAGGTAGAACAATTATAAACACATATGAAGATTAAAACAAATCCCAAAATACAAGAAGCAAAAACTGAGTGTAAAGGGTAAAAAGCCAATTTAACTGTAGTAGTCAGAGACTTCAATACCCCACTTTCAATAATGGACAGAACAATTAAACAGACTATCAGCCAATAAATATAAGAATTAAAAACCACTGCACCATCAAGAACTAACAGACATCTATAAAACATTCTGCCCAACATCAAACTAAACATTCTTCTCAAGTGCATGAGGAATGTTCTCCAGAATAAACCATATGTTGAGTCACAAAAGAAATCTTCATAAATTTAAAAATATCAAAATAATATAAAGTGTGTTATTTGTATGACAATAAAATAAAACTAGAAATCAGTAACAGAAGAAAATTTGGGAAATATATAATATGATACATAAATATATGTATATTAAACACTTTCTTAAATAATCAATGGGGCAAATAAGCCAAAGACATCACAAGGAAATAAAAATACAGATCAACAATTTTCATGAGTGTACATGTAATAATCATCGGTAAAACACTAGCACAGTAAATACCACAGCATGGTAAAAAGATTAAACACCAAGATCAAGAAAGATTTATCCCAGAAATGCTAGTATAGTTAAACATACAAACTCAATTAATGTAATACACTACCTTGATAGAATGAAGAAAAAAAAAACACTCCATGTGATCATCTCAGTAGATCCAGAAAATCAAAATGTGTATTAATCAAAATGGATAAATCATTTTGATTTTTACAAAATGCAATACTCTTTTGGGATAAAAACAGACAACAAACTAGGAATAAAAAGGAGTTTTCTCAACTTGAGAAAGGCCATATGTAAAAATCCCACAATTAACATAACACTTAATAGTGAAAGACTGAAGGCTTTCTTTTTCTGATCAGGAACAGGAAAAGAATGTTGACTCTCACATCTTCCATTCAACATTATACTGGAAGTTCAAGCCAGGGAAATTAAGCAAAATAATATGGAAACAAAAAAGATTGAACAGAAATTAGTAAAACTTTTATAGCTGGCATGATCACTATATACAGAAAAGCCTAAGGGATCTACTTTAAGAAATTATTGGAATTAATACCCTAGTTCAGCAAAGTAATAAGATATAAGATAAATATACAAAATCAATTGTATATCTACACATATGCAATGAGTAATCTGAAAATAAAATTAAGAAAATGTTTTCCTTTGTAATAGCATCAAAAAGGCTAAAATAGGAATAAATTCAACTGTAGCAGGACGAGCTGCAGACAAAACTCTTCAGACACCGAATTAAAGAAGGACGGGGTTTATTCTGCCGGGGGCATCGGCAAGACTCCTGTCTCAAGAGCCGAGCTCCCTGAGTGAGCAATTCCTGTCCCTTCTAAAGGCTCACAACTCTAAGGGGGTGAGTGTGAGAGGGTCGTGATCAATTGAGCAAGCAGGGGATACGTGACTGGGAGCTGCATGCACCAGTAATTAGATTGGAACAGAACAGGACAGAGATTTTCATAGTGCTTTTCTATACAATGTCTGTAATCTATAGACAACATAACCGATTAGGTCACAGGTTGATCTTTAACTATCAGGCCCAGGGTGTGGTGCCAGGCTGTCTGTTTGTGAATTTCATTTCTGCCTTTTAGTTTTTACTTTTTCTTTATTTGGAGGCAGAAATTGGGCATAAGACAATATGAGGGGTGGTCTCCTCCCTTACAACCAAAGAAGTACACTGAAAACTATAAAACATTTTTGATAGAAATTGAAGAAGCTATAAATATAAAAGGATATATCAAATTAATAGATCAAAATAATTAATAGTTTTAAGACAGAAATACTCTAAATTTATCTACAGTTTCAATGTTATCTTTGTCAAATTTCCAATTGCTTTGTTTCTTTTTTCCCATAAATGGATAAGCCAATTCTAGAATGCATATGGAATTGCAAGGGACCCTGGATAACCAAAACAATTTTGAAAAATAAGTACAAATTTTGAGGACTCACAGTTCTCTATTTTACAACTTACAAGGTTACATTAATCAAGTCAGTGTTATATTGGCATAAGTATAGACATATTGATCAACGGAATAAAATTTAGAGTTTGGAACTAAACTCATACATCTGTGATTAACTGATTTTCACCAATCTTGTCAAGACCATTTACTGGGAAATAATAGTCTTTATAACACATGATTCTGGAACTATGGGAAGATCACATGCCAAGGAATGAATTTGGTCCCCTACCTCACATCATATGCAAAATTTAACTCAAAGTACATGAAAGGCCTAAATACAAGAGTTAAAACTGTAAAATCCTTAGAAGGAAACATAGGTGCAGTTGTTTGTGACTTTTGGTGAGGTAAAGGTTTATTAAATATGACACCAAAAGCATAAGGAAAAAACCAGAAATTAATTTGTCAAAATTAATACTTTTGTGCGTTTCAAAAGACACCATCAAGAATGTGAAAAGACAACCCACAGACCTGAAGAAAATATTTGCAAAGCATATATGTGAGAAAAGTTTGCACCAAAAATATATGAAGAACTTTTAACAATTCAACAACAAAAAGACAATCAATGGACAAAGGACCTGAATAGACATTTCACCAAAAAATGTATACTAATGGCCATTAAGTACCTGAAAAGGTGGTGAACATAATTAGTAATTAGAGAAATGCAAATCAAGACCACAATGAGCTATTATTTCACATTCATCAGGATGGCTATATTTAAAAAAAAAAAAAGAAAGAAAAAGCAGAATAACAACAACAACCTCAGTACTGATGAACATATGGAGAAGTTACATTGCTGGTGGCAATGGAAAATGGTGCATTCACTGTGGAAAACATTTTGGCTTTTCCTCAAAAAGCTAAACATAGAGTTGCCTTATGACTCATTTGAAATTCCACTCCTAGGTATATACCCGAAATAATTAAAAATATATGTCCACAAAATCTCATACATGTATGTTCATAACATTATTATTCATAATATCCAAAAAGTAAAAGCAATTCAAATGTTCATTATCTGATGAATAGATGAATGAAATGTGGTATAACTGTATAATGGTATATCATTCAGTCATAAAAAAGAAGTACTGATGCATGCTATAAACATAGATGCACATTGAAATTATTTTTCTAAATGAGAGAACAGTCACAAGAGGTCCCATACTGTATGATTCCATTTATATGAAATGTTCAGAAAAGGCAAATCTATAGTTGCAGAAAAGTGGTTGCCGGTGGCTGGGGTAAGGAGCTGATGGAGAGTGCCTGCTTAATGGATATATAATGTTTTGGAGAAGGTGATCAAAATGTTCTGGAATTAGATAACAGTGATTGTTGCACTATGTTATAAATATAATTTTAAAACGAATGAATTGTACTCTAAAATGGTTACGATGGTTAATTTTATGCTATGTGAAGTTTGCCTCAAAAAATGAAAATAAAAAAATATTTAAAAAATAGTGTTTTCATAGAAAAATGAATTAAAAAACACATCTTATTTAAAATAATCACAAAAAAAATCATAGAAATGAGCAGGAAATATGGAGGCATGGTATCTTTTAAGGTGTCAGGAGACAGAGAAACTGTTGTCAGCTATTCCTTAGTACTCACCCAAATTACCGGTCTTTGCCTTGTTCCATCGTCACAGAAATAAAATTTGGGATGCTCTTCCCAGGCAATATTCATAAGTAATGTTCTGGAGTTCAATACTGAGGGAGTTACTGGTTTAACGTTGAGGAGAACAGAAATCTTCCCAGGATATTAATGCTCTAAGCATCTCCGCTGCTCAGAATATATGACCTTTCAGTCACTTGAGAATATTGGGAATATAATTCTGGAGATACAGGCAGGAATATTTTTGGGTGGCTGAAATAGTACTGGCAGAAAAAAGTGTCTCTAACCAGACACAAGCTCCATGGGGTGACAGGCGGCTGTCTGCCTGGCTGTGATCTCGATTCAGTCCTTCATTCCAGCTGTTCTCTTTAGTCATAGCCAATTAGTACTTTTAGGTACAAACTGAAACATACTACTTACAAATGGTCTCTGAATATATCAGGCTGGAAGACTGTATTTATCCTACTGAAATCTCCCTAGCTGTCATCTTTTCTATCATATAATTGTAAACTTTTATTGACAGAAAAGATGTTGGATTAGGGAAAACCTGATGTTTTATTGATTTTTGACATCATTTCTTCATAACTGTAGTCACAAGGTGGATTGCTTTCACTGCAAAAAAATAAGGCTTTGAACATTTATTTTTTGTGACTAACTGGATGCTATCCACAGGAATAATCTCCATCCCAGAACTAGTGGACTTCAGACTTTTTCATTTATTTGTGTGTCTGATAAAAATTTAAATGATTAGAAGTTCTCTTCTAAGATTATAAGGCAACAAGAGGAACTTAAATAGGACAAAGGAAGACTTCTTTGTGTGTTAAAACCATAGCAAAAAGAAAACTTTGCAGGAGCTGAATTTCATAAAAAGAAAAGGAACTAGCAAATTAAAAAAAAAAAAAACTATGACAGAATATTAGATGTCAAACAGATAAGGGTAACAATTTTCTTCTGGTGGTAATTTTTAAATTATATATCTAAACTCTGAATAATATAAATAACTGTAGATATAATGTTATAAAGTGTTTTCAAATACACTATTTAATCATCACATTTTTTTTCTAAATGAGACAGACGTATAGAGCTTAGAAAGTTTATGTAATTTATCCAACATCATACAGAGAGTAAAGGAAAAAGTGGAACTTAAATCTGTCTTTTGAAGGAAGTTCAGAATCCTTTAGAGAATAGGTTTTTTAAATAAGAAAAATGTCATTTCATATATTAAAATGGCTCAAATCTAAGCTTCCCTTGTTGGGACACTATAGATAGATAGATAGATAGATAGATAGATAGATAGAGATATAGATATCTACATATACATATATATACACATGCATATATATATCTTACATGTTAACTCCTATTTATATTATTCTAAGTATGGAAATACATACAACAAACACAAAACTTTGCATTAAATATCATGGCAAAGATGAAGAGTTGTTTTGATGATGATATAACAGCTGCTTCTATCTTCTCAACGAGCCACATCCTAACCCTCATCCTTTTCTACGATTAAAGGCAGTGATACCCACATATTTAGGAAAGAATATTAAAAGCTATTATAATGTCTTGAGTTTTAGGTCAAGATGAAAATTAGTACATATCATTTTATCCCATACCAATGACTCAGATCACTGTTATTTTTCTTGTATGTTTTATCTATAGTAGTAAATTTAGTAAAATATTTGCACATGATACTTATACAGAACTGTCTGTCTGTGATGTGATGGTATAGCATGCTTTATTCTACATGGGTTCATTCTTGTGCCACCATTGTCTTTTACATGGTTCTCATAATCTATGGACCCAACTGTGAGTTGCTAATCCCTAGATATATGTCTTCTTGGGTGGATTCAGGCGATATCATGTAAATATGCCAGACAACTAAAGACAGAAGCAGACATACACCATTGGAATGGTTTCTCACTCATAAACTGTAGGATCATGAAATCCTAGACTGAAATGCCTACCTTTCAAATAGTGCTAGAAGTAAAACCCTAACTACTGAATGAAAGCCTAGCAGTAAACCCTTACAACTTCACCTGTTCTCTGTTGCTTCAAGTTCTCTTTCCATCAGTCCAAACATACTTGATTATCAAGATTCTCTCCCCATTTCTATTAGTAAAAGATCCACCCAGAAATACAATATGATTTTAAATAATGTTAATATGTTTAATTTGTGCAGCTTGCACTTCACAAAATAAAATCGTTCATAAATTAAGAGAAAACCTGGGATAATGATGCCAGAAGGAAAATGGTAATAACATAGTGACATCAAATCTGTTCACTTAAAAGGCAAAGAGAGCAAGAGAAAGATATTTTCTGGCTATTAGGAAAAGGAGATATTTTCAGCATGACAGAGATGAGCAGATATTACCTGCTATGAGAATAATGAAAGTTTCAACTGTAGTGACTTCAATCGTATGGAATTTATAGTAACTTTGTAAATAATACTAAAAATGTATTTAACAAGTGGGACTTTGTGGGCTTGAAACTAGATAATAAAAAAGCTGAGAGAAAGTGCCAAAGTAAAGTTATCACAATCAGGTTGAAAACAATATATACCAAATATATTTGTGCTCTGATTTTTTTCTTTGTAAATCCTTGCTTCATTTGGTAGTACAAATAAAATACATTTTTTGTAGTACATGTACTTGTCTACATTTTGATAGATAAATGTTTATACTAAAATACCCACATTTTATTTCCCTGTGGTATTTAGTTTTCATTGCACATTCAATCAGTAAATTCACTCTACGAAGTTTTTTGGGGTGCCAATTGTGTGCAAGACACTTTGCCAGACACTGAAAGAGATGTGAATTTACAGAGTCCCTATTTTTTTGAAATCACATTTTCTAATAGTGAAAGTGAAACATATACTTAAAAATATTCTCAACACAAAATAGAACAAGATAAGAATCATTTTATATATTACATAGGTGTTACATAGGACAATTAAGGAAATAATAAACTTAATTTGGTTGTTATGGAAAGCATCAAAAAGATGATTTTGAGATAACATCATAAGAAATTGCTTAAGTAGAAGGTGGAAAGAGATGGGGAGCAAAGACCTAGGGGGGAAAATAAAGAATACACAAGGCCACAGGTCATGATAGTGTGTATGGCAGAGGCACCTTGCTCATAGCCCTTGGGACTCCTACTTCAGTGGTCAGCTTCTAACCATGAGTATCTTAACCTATTTGCTTGAGGGTGTTCTCCGAAGTGACTGGATGCCACTGTTTCCTACAGATAGGCTGGCCAAAGAGCTGAGGAATTAATATCCCCTAAGAATTTGTGAATAAATGTCGGGCTCCCTTGCCACTGAAGACCCTACCCTGCCTTTCACAGTTCTCCCAGTGAAATTAAGTTCCGGTTCCTTCTAATAGAAACAAATCTACAAGCCTTTAGTATATTCCTTTATCAGTTTCTTTCCCTTTCCTGTCTAATTTTTCCATTCTTCTACCGATGTTTCCTGTACTTTCCAAACAAACATGAATCCTTGCCCCAAGGCTGTTTCTGGGGTAACCTAAACCAAGACAATATATGTGTTCAAGAATGAGGAAAAGTTTTAAAAGTTGGGGGAACACAGTCCACATTAGGTGTCACAGAAGAAATGACTGGAGATATAAGGTGTATCCATTGTTTCATAAATCAGGCACTGTATCTACTATATTATTAGACAAAGTCATAATACATTAACTAAGGGCAGTACCTAGAGATAAGAGGAAAATCAAGAGGAAAAAATAAATTACTTCTTTTACTTCAAATCACACAAATGGAAACAAGATAGCTCTCTGTATGCATCAACTAATGTTTTGTGTTGATGAATTCATATTGGTTGAGTGATGGAAGATGGCAGTGGAAGGGAGTTTGGCATGAGGGTATTGGAAGATGTCTTCTGGTTTCCACTGGATTGTTGGTACCTGTGTTTTATAGGGAACGAATGTGTAAAACATTTTTTTCCTTACATAATAGAGAAATGCTTTACACAGTGCTTTGAACATAGCAGGTCCTCAATAAATATAGATTTTAAAGAGCTTTTCTAAAACTGATTAACTTTTCTTCATAAGGCCAACCACAAAGTACTTTTATTTCTTGAGACCATCTTTTAACCACCGTAGTTATCTCTCAACTTCCTAAAACAAAAAGGTAGTTACACATTTCCTGTTATGGTCGCTGACCTTAAACCCTTGAGCAAATGTCATCCCCCTCTGTTAGACTTACCTGTTCACATTTCAGTGAGTTTTTACAAAAGTTTGAATGCATCTTAGTATTTGACAAATACTAACTTAACATCTGTTAGCTTATTCATATATATGCATCAATAAAATAGAGACATCTCTTGGTATCTTAGGGGGATTGATTCCAGGACCGCCAGTGAACACAAAAAATCTGTGGATGTTCAAGTCTCTGATATAAAATGATGTTGTGCAGTCAGCTTTCCATATCTATGGGCTTAACATCTGCAGAAGGGGAGGACCAGCTGTACTATCAAATAACTTGTAGGTATCTTCCAAAATTATCAAGGAGGCCATGAATGATATCTCAGGCCTCAGTCCATGAAGTGGATATTTATTTCTTCACGAGTCATTTTTCTTAACCTTTATTTTTAAACAATTCTGAAATTTCTATCTCAGAATTTTCAAGTCTTTAGGAAGGAAATGAAAACAGTGAAAAGTGGATTCATTTTAAACTCTCATAAGACAAATAAAATGCAAGCTTTCTCATCATTGTATTAGAAGTTTAAGGTGTTGGGATAGATAAAGGAACATCTAGGAAGAGTGGACTTTGTACTTTTTCAGAGATGCTCATACTGGAGGTATGAAAAGCTTGTGTCATGTGTAAAATCAAAATGTGAAGCATGATGTACAGAAAAGTCTCTGAAAGAAAGCCATGGCCATTAGGAGGAAACAACCCAGGCGGTTGCTTCTTTCCACTTCAGAAGTTTCCTTCTCTCCCTCCATTTCAGATTGCTCTTACAGTGAGTTAACAAGCAATTATACATATTTTTAAAGGCCATCTCTCTAGAGATGAATGATGCAAAAGACACTGTAGTTAGTTATGGTTCTAGGTAGTGACTTTTCATCTCAGTTATAGAGAGAGAGCTGTGTTGTGTTTAACCTGCAGGAGTTATAAAAGAAAACAGCCTTATATTTTGCTTTTCCTTCTGAATTTTACTTATTTTACTTTAAATAAGGTACTTCAGAATTACAGAAGTAACAGAGACAATAACAGTAGCATATTTTCTTCCATCTTTACTTTTTGTGGACATCATTAAAACCAAACAGATAAACAAACAAATGAACAACAACAACAAAAAACCCAACCCAATTCTTTCCTGTTTACACTTTGAAAATGAGTTCTATGACCAAAGCTACAGCTGCTGGCACCAAACAGATGTGTTCTGTCAGAGCCTGACTCTGGCGCTGTAAGTTCAACTTACCCTGAGTTAACTCTCAGGGCATAGCAGGAATAAATTGCTACATTTTATGATAATTTCTGCCAAGAAGGGAAATGATTTTGAAAGGAATTGAGGAGAAAATTCACCTTCAGGGACTGACAGGATATTGACAGCATTAGACATCAAAGTCAACCCCTATATAAGAGAAGGCATTTCTTGAACTTTAAAATGAAAGATAATTTGCCCAGGTTTAGTAAACATTCATTCCAACCTCTTTTTTAATGCCCTGAAAGCTAAAAGTTATATTTCCCATTGAGTCAGTGTTAAATTTCTTGGGTATGTTAATGGTATTATGGTTAAGTAAGGAAATGTCCTTGTTCTTAGGATATTCATGTTGAATGATTTAGAGATGAAGTGTCATGATGCCTGCAACTTACTTTCAAAGAGTTCTGTGAAATCTAACTCACAGTAACAGGTGAAGGTAGGCAGAGAATAAAGCATTTATTTATATGAGAGCGAGAGAGAGAGAGAGAGCAAGTGTAGCAATAGTTTAATAGTGACATAGGTGAATGGTTATCAGGTATTCAAATACTATTCTTTCAATTTTCTTGTAGCTTTCTTTCTTATTAAATAATATTTGAAAAAGTGATCATTTTCTTTAACGTTGATAAACAAAAGCATATTTAATTTCATATCAAATTCTGGTCAGAATGTTCTCTCTTTAACTGAGAGTTTGTTAAATGTGAGTCATTTTTTTGTTTCCCACCTTTATTAGCCTTAGAAAAGAATGTCTTTCAATTCTTGGGACTTTAATTTTTCTACCTGATATACTGCATTTCTTAAAAAAAAAAAAAAAAAAAGCCCATATGGATTTCTAAATATGTTTTATTTCTTTTATTTACTTACTTTCATTTCTTGTGTGATTAGTAGAACACAAGAAACCAAAAGAACACTAACCAAATAGCATAATTATTATAAAGATTAAATAAAGCCTGTCTGTTACTAAAAAACACAAGCTTCCCAGATTCTTTTGTATCCAGATTTCTCAATGTGATTTATATTCCACCAATCAATGCTCTCGTGTAAATCTTGATCCCTAACGTCATGTGAAAAGAGGGGCAGGGGTAGAGCATCTATTTAGCTGCATACAATATAGCAGATATTATGGTTCTAGAGCTGTCTCAGCAGCTTTCCATTCTGGCAGCTTATTTTCCAGGTTATGGCAGAAGTTGTGTGTTTTGCAATCAGAAGTGGCAATAGTGGATTAAAAACTTTCTGTAGAGGGAGAAGTAAATTTTACAATTATGTCAGAGGTGAATTAGTTCTGAGCCTGGAAATTATTCCTTGAATTGGGAGCCAAATAATTTTGTAAGTTTCTATTTCTTACTGTAAAAATTCCCTTCTGATTAAACTAACTAGAGTGAATTATGCTGTCTGCAATTTAACCTGAACAATATGCAAGGCCTCTGCTTTAGCCATATAGGAGCCATATAGGAGCTATTGCTCATATGTAAATGCCATATAGGGGCATATTAGATAGTTGCTATCCTATCTAAACCCTTGCAAATTAGTTTTAAATGTATGGTCTCTGGTCTCTTTCTCAGTCTTTCTGCTCTGTCTTCTAAAAGAATTATTCAAATTTTATTTAATTAAATATCAATTATTTCAAATAATATTATCTTCTTCACTTTTAAATGGTTACATTTCTCCTCACTCATTAACATTAACTTACCAACTGGCTTGCTTTGGCCAGTGGAATGTGATCAGAACATACGCTATGCCTGAGTTGATGCTTTATGAGTCATTGCCTTCTTCTGCCATTTTTCTTTCCTTACCCCAACAAAGTTTATTTGCCTCACATAAGGCCTGCTCCCTTAGGTTGGAACCCAGAATTAAGAAGGTATAGAGTATAGAATCATAGCCAACCCAAAGATAACAGGTAATGTGAGTATGATATAAATACTTGTTTTTAAAAACCATTTTGGATTTGTTTAGTGGAAGCTGCACTACTGTAGTTACAGTATTTGAATGTATTCCTTAGTTCTTTCTCTGTTCTGTAATTTCTAAACTTTTTCTAAACACAATTTAATTTAGAATTTATTATCAATCTTATTCATAGATCTTTTTGGAAGGGGTTCAATGAGGGCATAATCAAGGTTTTCTGTTTTGAACGAATGCTATGTACAGGGAAAATAAACTCTCCACTCCTTTACAATTAGCCTTATTCTAATAAACATATTTGTCAATTGTTTTCATTTACCTTTTATTCATCTTTATGCAGTTTATAGACCAGTACTTGAAAAAAATAGATGTTTAATGAATATATTCAGTGCATGAATGAGTGAATAAATTAATTTTTTTCAAGATGTATGGGAACTGGTTGGATCACAGGATTTTTAAGGCTTCAAAGGTGATCCATTTCTCCCAAACTAATCTTTTTGTAAAAGTTTTTATGCTGCTCCTAAATGATGAAAGAAAGCAGAGTTGTCATTGAAATGGAGGATTTAAAAGCAGGAAACATTCTTCTTACAGTTGTTTTAATTCCCTAATTATGGTTTCAATATCTTCTAGCAGCTCTCTCTTTTAAGAATAAATATACAGAAGGTTGTGGCTAGTGATAGGACCTCTTTTGCTTTCTTCTCACCTTCTATCTCCTTACCTTTCCAGGAAGACAACATGCCATTAAAAATACCAAGTTGACATCCAAAATGTCAATCTTGTAATTTATTTTAGTTCCAGAAGTATCAAAGAGAGGCACTGAGTATTAAAAATCAATACGGTATAGATCCAC
This sequence comes from Piliocolobus tephrosceles, assembly GCF_002776525.5. Classification (NCBI taxonomy): domain Eukaryota; kingdom Metazoa; phylum Chordata; class Mammalia; order Primates; family Cercopithecidae; genus Piliocolobus; species Piliocolobus tephrosceles. The sequence goes on along the minus strand of NC_045447.1, from coordinate 92,901,335 downwards.
CTCCCCACCCCCTACCCCATTGCTATGAACCTCCTCTAAAGTGTCCAAAGGAATGTGGTCTCATCTATCTCTTTTGAATCACCAAATTCCTTTGCCTCTCAGATTCTTTGGTATCCAGGTTATACTGGTTGATTTATTTTACTAGCTTGATTCATTTTCTTTTAATCATCTTTTTTTTTTTAATGGGCCTTTCTTATCTACCAAATCAAAACCTAATTAAAAGGCATTTTAACAATGCCTTTAAAAACAGTAGGATATTTGTTGAGTGAAAGTATGAATCCTCAATATGCATTTAAATTTTCAGGGTGAAATATGCTCCTGGGACTTAAGACTAAATAATTCAGTTTTGTATGGACAATGTTAAGATCAGGCTGCATGAACAGGGGATCATCCTAGAAAGTTAGATGAATTTTCAAGACTATTTTGTTACTACATTTTTACATTAGCCAATCATATTTATCAAATTTCTATGGAAATATTTTTCTGATATTCTTTCCCATTGGCCTTCTAACCCATCAAAATACCCTGACTTCTTCTATTCTAACATTTTAATATCCTTGCTCTGCAAAGTGCATTTCATACCCAGAAGAGGTAGGGCAATCCTTTGTTTTTCCACCAGTCTCAACTTACGTTTCAGAAAACAAAGGTACAAAGCAAAGAATAAGCTATTTAATTCTTTCTCTGAATTTTGTGATCATAAATATTAAAAACTCAAGTAAAATATATCATGAAAACCAAGCTTAATGACAAATATAAATAGATTCCCATTTCTTAATATATGAAAGAAAGACACAGATTTAAAGTATGGTATAAAATGCCCCCAAAAAATATCAGGGTAAAACAATTCCAAACTTCAAATAGTAGTTTTATTATAATTAGTGAGAAAAATTGCATTAGCATCAATAACACAGCTGTTGACATCTCATAACACATAACAAGCTGTATTGTTGCAAAGCAGCCAGAATGAGTGGGAGCATAATAAGTGCTAACCCTGATAATAAATTAACACCGTGTTTTGAATACGCACAAAAAATTGACCAACACAAGCAAAAATTTTTTCCACTTTCCCCCATGGAATTTTTTTCTGGCAGTAAAATAAATGAAATCATCACTTGACTCTCCTCACCTGGCACTAGGATCAGCTCTAGGTAAAATGTTGCTATCTGAAATCCTCTGGTTCACTGCAATTTACAACGGCACCTGCATCAACTTGGAGCTTGTTAGAAATGCAGAATCTCAGGCACCATCCAGAACTGCTGAGTCTGAATCTGCATTTTCACAAGGTCCTCCAGGAGACTGGTTTGCACATTAAAGTTTGACAAGTCCTGCTCTAGTTCATCTCACTTGTTGCTTTCTCTTTTTGATCCACTTCCCTACAGGGTGTTCTTGCCTGGATAAATCATTTTTTGTACAGGGCAAGTAGACAAGTGGCTATTTTACAGGCAGAACAATATGTTCATAACCTATGCTTGCTGTTTCTTTCTTCTTCTAACATTGTACCCATCAATGCCTTCCCTGAGTCATCAAGCATGCTGGCCTGATTCAGGGCAAACCAAGAGATTTTCATCTCTCTGTGAATGTTTCATCCTTTATTCACTAGAGCACAGAGAAAGGGAAGTCAATGTTGGCTGCTGCTTCTCTTCCTTGCCAACTTCCCTCTCCCCTGCTGCTTTCAGAAATAAGGGCAATTAACACCAGAGTGAGTTCAAAGAAAGCCCACTAGTATTTTCATCCATTTGCAAAATTACCAAAGAACCTTCCACGTTGAACAGTAACAGTAGTAGCTTTAAGCAAGCACACTGCTATCTAGAGGTCTGAACCATCCAAATGTAGAAATTATTGAATTTCCAGAGCAACGGACAATCAACAACTTGTGGTTATTTATATGTAAGGAGAACACATTTCCTGAATTGTGCTTGACAAATTCAAGTGTATATAAAATAATATAGAGCTAACTAGCTATGACTTGTTTTAATACTTCTGTAAGATTTTTTTCTTTCTCTAAAGGAAATGTACATGTTTCTGGTATGAAGCGTGAGCTCATACATAGCAATCCTCCCGCAAATAACAGTTATCAACCCTGGAAAAATCCAAAAAATAACTAATAGAAGGATTGGGAGGATCTGGAGTGACCTAGAGGGCACTGGGACTAAAAGCAACAATATTCTGGAGGGGAGTTGAAACTCAGAGCAAGGGCCCTGTATGGAATGTGTTTTTTTGTTTTCTTTTATATTTTTACAACTTTGCCCTGTGGACAGCCACAGCTGCAGTGGTGGCTAAAACTTTGATTACAAAAAACAAATCTTTTTACCCAGAGGAATCAGAGAAAAGGGCTCTGGGCAAGCAGGACCAGAGGGTCATGTGGGAACTCCAGAATGGAGACAGGCAGAGAAGAAAATGACTTGCCGACCCTGGAATCAGCTAGCACAGGAAAGAGAGAAAGCAGCTGGGACTGAAGCTTACATAACTGAATTTAGAACCAAGCCACTGCCCACAATAGGTGTGATGACGGCAATTTAGATGACTAAGACACAATCACTGATTACATGGAGCTGAGAGGACAAAGTACAGATTACCAGTGGAGGCATTTTGAATATTTGTTATCACATTTTTGGTTGCTATAATAATTATAGCATGCCATTAGCTTTTTTTTTTTTTTTTTTTTTTTTTTTTGAGACAGAGCCTTGCTCTGTCGCCAGGTTGGAGTGCAATGGTGTGATCTCGGCTCACTGCAACCTCTGCCTCCCAGGCTCAAGCGATTCTCGTGCCTCGGCCTCCCAAGTAGCTGGGGCTACTGGCATGTGCCACTGCACCTGGCTATTATTTTTCTTTTTGTATTTTTAGTAGAGATGGGGTTTCACCATGTTGGCCAGGCTGGCCTCAAACTTTTGGCCTCAGGTGATCCACTTGTCTTGGCCTCACAAAGGGCTAGGATTACAGGCATGAGCCAGTGCACCTAGCCTTAGGATGCCATTAGCATTTAATGGGCAGAAGCTCAGGATGTCAGACATTTTGTAGAACACTTCCACACATGAAGAATGTCCCATGTCACACATGACTTACCAGTCTCTTACCAAATATTCATGTGGTGAAAACCATTTTTTAATGTTATCTGAGCCCAGAATTAACCAATGAACACAAAGAACTGTCATGTAGTTTTAATTTACAGCAAATTCTCCAAGAATACAACTACCATGAAAGTAAAGAAATAATTCTATTTTCATCTGATTTCTTTTTAGAACTTACCAAGAGTTCTGCATGATTTCATAAACAAATGTCATAAACAGCAAGCCTGTTTTACAATGTAAAACATGCTTATATTGTAGGTTTGCATACACAGCTGTCACATACTTAATGATTCTATTTATAGGAGCCAATGTTTGAATATCCTAGTTGTCCTGTCATGTAATTATGTCCATATAGTTACACACAGAATAAATATCATTTATTATTGATTCCTTTCCTTGTATTTCTTTATATATTATAGGCAGCACATTTTCAAATTATGAATGTAGATGAACTTAATTTCAGTATAGTGGAAGGGGCATTAAAAGATAGATAGTTGGAACTGATCCTTTAATCTAGTGGGAAGGCAGGTACACAGATGATTACAAAAGCCTGAAACACTTGCTATAATAGAGATGCACAGTGTGGAGAAGGTGTTTTCATTTTCTATTGCTGCCATAACAAACTACTGCTAACTTAGTAGCTTAAAACAACAGAAATGTGGCTGGTACTGGTGGCTTACACCTGTAATCCCTCCAATTGGGAGGTCAAGGTGGCAGGAAGGCTTGAGCCCAGGAATTCAAGACCAGCCTGGACAATAGCCAGGCATTATAGTGCAGCCTGTAGTTCCAGCTACTCAGGAGGCTGAGGTGAAGGATCACTTGAGCTGGGAGATCAACACTGCAGTGAACTGTGATCGCGCCACTGCACTCCAGCCTGGGTGACAGAGTGAGATCCTGTCTCAAAAAAAAAAAAGAAAAAAGAAAAAGAAAAAACAATAGAAATTTCTTCTTTGGGGGCCAGAGTCTGAAATGGGTTTCATTGGCCCAAAATCAAAATGTTGGTGAGCCCACACTTCCTCTGGAGTCTCTAGAGGAGAAGTCACTTCCTCGCCTTTTCCAGCTTCTAGCAACTGCCTGTATTTCTTGGCTTGTGACTGCTTCCTCCATCTTCAAAGTACTCACTCCAGTGTTTGCTTCTGTCATTACATACATAGCCTTTTCCTTTAAAGTCACATCTCCCTCTGCCTCTCTTTTACAAGGCACTTGTGATTACATTTAATGCCACTTGGATAACTTAGAAGAATTGTCTCATTTTAAGAAGCTTAATTTAATCACATCAGCAAAGTCATTTCTGTCACATAAGGTAAGCTTTGCAGGTTCCAGGGATCGGGACTTGGACAACCTTGGGGGCACTAGTTAGCCTCCCATGGAGGGCTACATAAGAAGGTCTGCCTCAGTCAACCTGCATAGTTAAGGCAAGCCTCACGCGGGAGATAGTTTCAGTAAAAGGGCTAACAAGCATTTATGCTGTAAACAATTAATAATGACAACATAGCAGAGGACAGATTGGGTAGAGTTTAGAAGGGTTTTTACAGACTGAGGAAAGCTGCGGGAAACATCGTGAGTCATGAGAAAGAATATTAGGTTTGTCCGGGCACAGCGGCTCATACCTGTAATCCCAGCACTTTGGGAGGCCAAGGCAGGCAGTTCACCTGAGGTCAGGAGTTCGAGACCAGCCTGACCAACATGGTGAAACTCCATCTCTACTAAAAATACAAAAAATTAGCCAGGCGTGGTGGTGGGTGCCTGTAATCCCAGCTACTTGGGAAGCTAAGGCAGGAGGATTGCTTGAACCTGGGAGGTGGAGGTTGCAGTGAGCCGTGATCATGCCACTGCACTGCAACCTGGCTGGGCAACAAAAGTGAAATTCCATCTTTAAAAAAAAGAAAAAAAATCAGGTTTGAAGGAAGAGTAGGAGCTTAGCGTTACTGCAACTTAAGACACAGTGGACAGTGGAATGAATCACGTGCAACCCTGTTTGGGATACAACACAAAAGGTAGTCAATTATTTTCCTGAAAATGGTGAATTATTAAGGAATTCTAAGCAGGGCAGGAATAAAATCATATTAGAAAGAGCACTTGGATGGGAGTGGAGCGAACTGAAGCATCACTAAAACTGGAGGCTGCTAAGTAAACCGGACAGTATCGCAGGTTGGAGGTAATGAGGAGCTGAAGAACATCCTCTAAGAATGTTTTTTTTTTTTTTTTTTTTCTATTTCTATTTTCAAATAATCATCTTGTTTACCACCTTGTGTCTTTTAATGACAACCACTAAATTGCAGAGCTTTATTTTTTAAAACTATCTCAGAATTTTAATATGCTAAGGGTCACATACCAGGACACACCATCTCTGAAGATAGTCACAGAGCAGGAACGGGCCACCTCAGAAACCTCTGGGAAAACACAAATCTCGGAAAGATCCACATTGCTGAACCTTTGCCCTACTTGACGGGAATCACCTTTAAGAAACTTTAATTTCAATCCTGAAAGCCCCAAAGAAGGGCTGTTTGCCACATCATTGTAGTTTTTAGTGTTGCACTATTTTGCCTCTCAGAAAATTTTTCAAAGGAAAAGAGAATTTTTATTATAGTGTTTCCATTAACATCACCCCAAAATTAAAATGTGCTTCCATTTGAAAAATTCTCCAGAGGCTTCTCTTTTTATTCGCTTTGTGACAAAGTTAAGATTAAAAGTCAGAAAACTTGTCCTTGGAAGAAAAAGTGTTCATTTATTCAATATGATATTAAAAAGCATGCTTGTGAGTCTAAAGCACAGGTCAGCTCTCAGAGCCCCTTTTTGCATCTGTAAAGTTGGAAGAGAAGAAATGTCTTACATTCTCTCCAATTGATCTAGAATTCTACCAGTAGGCAGTAGTGATCATAATTTAACATTCTCAGATGTTTTTCATATCACTGGAATGTAAATAAATATAAACAGACATTATAAGCCTCACTAAGCCCCTTCCCTTCTTTCCCTTTTCTTCTTTCACTGTATAACCTTCCCCTCTAATTTATTTTTAATCTAACCTATTAAATAAGATTGACAGAAGAGGGAATTTAGGATAAGCAATGTTCACAACATCTTTTGATAATGTAAATTCTGCCATTGTTCAGATATTCATCTCACCTAGTTCAATGAAAGGGAGGCAAGGAGGCAACCACAGTGTCATAGGTCAGCGGTTCTCAAAGGGTAGTTCCTGCAACAACAGGAATATGGCCTGGGAAGTTTATAGACATACAAATTCTTGGGTTCACCCCAGATTTACCGGAGCAGAAATTATGAGGGTGGGACCTATCTGATTTTTTGCTTGTTTGTTTGTTTTTGAGATGGAGTCTTACTCTGTTGCCCAGGCTGGAGTGCAGTGGCGCAATCTCGGCTCACTGCAAGCTCTGTCTCCCAGGTTCACGCCATTCTCCTGCCTCAGCCTCCCGAGTAGCTGGGACTACAGGTGCCTGCCACCATGCCCAGTTAATTTTTTGTATTTTTAGTAGAGACGAGGTTTCACCGTGTTAGCCAGGATGGTCTCGATCTCCTGATCTCATGATTTGCCTGCCCCAGCCTCCCAAAGTGCTGAGGTTACAGGCATGACCATCTGTGTTTTAAATAGCCTTCCAGATGATATTGATACACCTTAAAGTTTCATAAGCAGTGCCACAGACACCCCAAGAAGCCTCAGATTACTATCTGCAAAAAGGGGATAATAATAGTAATGATAACTGCACAGGACTATTGTCATGCTTACAATGATAAAAATTCTAGAAACCACCTAACAAAGGTAATACAGGTACTAAATACATTTTCATTCTGACCATAATAATTGCGCATCTGCTGAGTGTAAGGTACAACATTAGGTGCTGCAAAGGACAACATTAATCAGACTTTTCCTTCAAAGAATCTTTGGTCTGGGCTGAGGTTGAGGGAGTAAGCAATTCGCTGAACTATATCAGAAATTAGCGAATAAATGTTCTGTTAGGGCGCTCCAGAGAGACAAAACCAATAGAATATAGACAAATAGACAGACAGATGAGGCGGGTTTATTAGGAGAATCAGCTCATGCAGTTATGAAGGCTGAGAAGTCTCATCACAGGCACTCTGCAAGCTGGAGACACTGGATGATTGTAGCATGGCTCGGTTCAAGTCCAAAAGCCTCAGAACCAGGGAACCTGATAGTATAATTCTTAGTCTAAGACCTAAGCCCTGAGGACTGAGGTGGCCACTAGTATTAGATCCTGGAGTCCAAAAGTCAAAGAGCCTGGAGTTATGATGTACAAGAGGAGGAGAAGCAGAAGGTCCCAGCTCAAAGAGAGTGAGAGGAAGAGAAAAATGCTTTCCCCTCCTTTTTTGTTGTATCCAGGTCCCCAACTAATTGGATAGTGCCTATCCAACTGAGGGTGGATCTTTTTCATTAAGTTCATTGACTCGCATGCCTGTCTCCTCTGGAAACACCTCACAGATCCACCCAGAAGTAATGCTTTGCCAGTTCTCTAAGTATTCCTCAAATCCAATCAAGTGGACATCTAAAAATTCACCATCACATGCCCTGATGAAGGGGAAGATAAAGATCTGGCATGGGAGAAATCAAGGCTGCATCTGGTGGAGGCATTATTTGTTGGGTAGAGGAAGGCTTTGAAAGGTGGGTAGGATTTAAACCCACGAAGATGGAAAATAGGGCCTCTTAGACTTCTGAAATGGATTGTGCAAAGTTATGGACGTTGAAGAATACAGAACACATATGGAGAATAATTTAGTTAATTAAAATGTAAGGAGCACACTTTGGAGAAGTGGAAAATGAAGTTGCAAAGTTAGATTAACAACAGGTTATGCAAGGTACCAGGTTTAGGATTTTCGCCTTTGTTATTAACAGGAATCCATTAAAAATTTTTTGGATAAGACAGTGACATGTATCAGAGAGTTTCCTATGGCTTTAAAGTTGGGCATGGTGGCTCACACTTATAATCCCAGCACTTTGCGAGGCCAAGATGAGAGGATTGCTTGAGGCCAGGAGTTTGAGACCAGCCTGAGCAGCATAGTGAGACCCCGTGTCTGGAAAAAAAATAAAATTGCCGAGCATGGTGGTGCGTCGTGCCTATAGTCTCAGCTACTCGGGACTATAGAGAAATAGGAGGCTTGGGTTTTTTTGCATCTCGTAGACCCAGTAACTTTTGCAGTCCATATTTTCTGGGAGGTGTTTACCCAGAAATGACATCTTGATAGTCTATTTCTTTGGCTCTCTGGACAGGTCACTTTGGTAAAGCAGTTACGGAATACTGGTAATATTTGATCCAAATAAACGTAGATATTATTGTCATATTGTCAATTAATAAAACTTTTGCACAAGTTCTACCTTGTAATGTTTAAGGTTGGTGTTTTTCCCCCAAAGAACATAGTGAGATTTTAGTCAAGGTGTCTCATGAGTTCTGACGCTGAATAGCGAGTTCTGGAAGCACAAAGAAGGTTGAGGTGAAAAGTTAACCTCAACATAGGGGGAGAAGTTCCCCTCTCTGAACTATATTTCCTTTAAAGTCACTGTTTACTCAGGGAAACAGGCAGAAAATACTCAGTACTAAACTCGCTTCTCTCAGTAGTTTTCAGTGAGAGAAAACAAAGCTTAAGGAATTATGAAGTGAAGGGGTTCAGTCATTAGGCATTTTAAGGTGTTCATTGAGGTATGATTTACCACCAAAATGTAAGGAGTCAAGCTGGAACAAACAAATTAAGAGGCAGTGGTAGCAAAGGCCTTAGTTGTAGCCAAGCAGCTTCTTCATTCTGCCTCCGCCACTGACTGACTGAAAATAACTATGTTTGAGTCAGAGGAAATATTTTGCTCTTGACATTTTGAAACAATTTGCTGGTAGTTTCTTTTAATATCCCCATCCCCATCTTTTTCATGTCGTCCGGCCTTACTTATTGGGCTTTTATGGTCATGAATGAACCAAATGATATGTTTATTACCTCTACTTTATCTGTAGTTTTTGCCACACTGTCTCCTTCTGTTAATAGCTTTTGAATCTTAAGACATTCATCTATATTACTCAGAATCAAATTTGAAACTTTTATTAACATTGAATGCACTGTCTCCAATTAAATCTACAATGGGTATATAGCAAGAATGAGAAACAACATTTTGTTATTTTAAGTCACTGATATATAGGGGTTTACTTGTTTATGTATTAAAAGTCTTTTCTAATTGATAAAGTATATTATTTCAACAGTTTAATGAAGATGGTTGTGCTCTAAGGAAAATCCACAGAAAACTAAAAGTAGAGAGTATAAGAGATGCTTAAAGAGCTTTAGTTTAGAACGATTCTTACTTTGCATCAGTTTCTCTAGAATTATCATCTAATCAGTTGTTTTCGTATTTAATTATGCATCAGGATCACATGGAAATATTGTTAAAAATTCAGATTCCCGACTGCAACTGCAGGTTTTGTGATTCAGGAGGTTTGAAATGGACCACAGAAGTGTTTACTTCAGTACATCTCCATACCTAGGATCCTAATGACAGTGACCCATGGGCCATGCTTAAGAAACACAAACTTTAGTCTTTTGGTAATCATAAATTATTTAAGTTTATTTTATAAAGGGTTACCCTACAGGAGATCTGGATGCGTCGTGGCTGATGGGACACATCTTTTGGTTCCCATAATGATATATTTTTCACTTTTTTAAGACAAAGACATTTATAACACACTTATGTGATTTCTGCCACCCAATATTGGCAGTCTCTGATGTTTATATGTGACCCAGACTGGCTTCAGTGATAACAGAAGTGAGATCCAGCAAATGCAATAATGCTCTCTACGGCCACTTAGCATGACTATTAAAGGAGAAGTAAAGAAGAACCCCTTAACCAACTGAAGTGACAGCAGAGTGAGCTTCAGATCATCAGAGTATAATTGCATAAACTGAAATTGAGCCAGTAAGTGAAGGTCAACAGTGAAGGAAGAAACAAAACACAGGCAGAAAGGAAGTGTTTGCATGGAATATGTAACCGATTCTTTTTGTATTTGCACTAAAAACATTCCTTTATCTTTGTCCCAAACAGACTATAACTCAATACTCTCTGGAAGGAAGGTTATCGGGTGCCAAAAGCCTTTTAAAACAGAGAACTCTGCCCGTGGAGTCACATATTCTATTTTTACCTATACAAGGTAAGACACCCAAATCACACTTCAGAAGACGTGTGTTTTAGAGAATGTTTTCTGATTTTGCAAAATCTTTTGTTTTACTGGGGTGAAACAGTCTAATTCTTCAGAACTACTTTAGAGACAATTACACCACATGTGTTCCTTTATGTCCCTGGCACAGATGTGTTCTGTGTAAAGGACTTTCCCTTTCTTTGTGAGAGGGAGTTTCTGCGTTGACTTAGAGGTGCTGATGACTCTGATTATCATCTTCCGTGGGTGTGAGTGTGGTCTAACAAAGCAGAAGTGGAACCTTGAAAGAACAGGGATAAAGTTGGACCAAAATTTTATACCTGAAAACATCTTCTAATTACAGTAAGCAGTTCTTTTGATGGCACACTGAATTAAAATGATTCTGAAAGTCTTTAAACATCACTAGAGAACCTTCTCTTGTGGCTTAAAGACTAGCCAAAGTGTGCTAGTCTGCTTTGTCTAAGCGAAGATTTTTTGCCTTGGGAAGTATTTGCCTATTGGTTTATTTTTGAATCTTTACACTTAGATTACGAACTCATTGAGGACAGTAGTTTCATGTTTCCTTTTGTGTTCTATTCTTTCTATTCTATATTGTGTTAAGACTGTTTTGATTGAGAGACATTGAAACTCATTTGAGATAATAAAAACAATTATTTGAAGAACTCTAATTGAACCTGTAATCCCAGCTACTCCTCACGGGGACTTGCGCCAGGAAGTTCAAGGCTGCAGTGAGCTACGACTGCACCAATACACTCCAGCCTAGGTGACACAGTGATAATCTGTCTCTTAAACACACACACACACACACACACACACACACACACACACACACACACCCCAATAAAGAAAGAAAGGAGGAAAAAAAGAAAATTAAGAGAGGAAAGAAAAAACTAATTGATGAGGAAAATAAAATAATGGCTCACACAAGGATATACATTAAGGCTGCTTTTAAGGGCAGGAAGTGAGGTGCAGCTGGGCCTCAAGAGGGATTAGAATTGAATGTCAAGAATTGAAATCACTCTCCATATTTCTGTAACCCCATTCCTCTCTTATTTTACCACTCTCTAAGGATCAGCTTCATTTTCCCTTTCTTCACAGCATCCTATTGATTGTTCATGTTGCATACACTTAGCTTGCCCCAATTCAACAAGATCTTCCAGATTCAATATTAATTACTGATCAGTTACTTCAAATTGCTAAGAGAGCCAGAATGATTTGTCCCATGCCTTTCTGTTTGTGCAGAGTCCTATCATTAGTTTGTATGTGGTTGCTCCCTTCAGGTCTATTGTAATGGCATAGTACATTGCTCATTAGCAAATTGGCAAAGGTTGTGCGACTGATCAGATTGTCTCATAAAGAGGCATAGATAACGTGGGACACTCAAAAATGTCTAGTACTTATCTTCAACACCTATGGGGCAAAAAAAGTATGTGTTGCATAAATGAACAAATAAAGGTGACAGACATTGTAGGTACCATGCCAAACAACAATTTTCCCTTCTCTCTCTCTAAAATAATCTGGATTTGGTTCAGATATTGGGCAGAATCAGCTCAGGGTAAAAGGACCCAGTCCAATGGGTGCTGGAGATAATTCACTCTGGCTTGCAGGAGCCTATTGCGCATCACTCTGCCCAACTCTGCTTCAGTGAAGCCACATTGGTAGCCTGAAATCAGCCAGGATGGAAGTGTTTGCACTACAGAAATCAGCCAATACTACGATCAAAGAGTGTCCTTTTTTCCCCCTTTAGAGAAAAGATTATTGCACATTTACCACATACCACTGGCCCAGTCCTAAGTTCATGATTACTCTATGCCAATAATGGCAATCCCAAGTCTCCTTTGTCAGGAATTGGATAAGGAGTGGACCACTGGCTCAGTTCCACCACCGGGACCTGGGGCTTTCTGGAATTTTCTTCCCAAATAAAAAGGGAGGCACCCAAATTTCTTACCTTGGAATATTGTCTATTAAAAGTGTGATACTTGTAGTCAGTTTTCAGTCAGGAGGGGCAAGCTTAAAAATAAAAACTAACAGGCTTGAAATGAATGAAAGAAAATATCAAAGAAACCTGGTTCCTTGACAACACCATTGAATTATTGTACCAAACATGGAGCTTCCCTGCCCCAGGATATCTTGTTATGAGTCAACAAATGACCATCTCTTAAGGCACTTTTAGGAGAATAATATGTAACTTGCAGCCAAAAGATTCTGATACAAGAGATGGATAAATTGATGGATGAATGGATGGATGAAGGGACAAATGGATGAATGAATGAATGAATAAATGAGGTCATTTATTTAGGTGTGTACTGGGCAAAGAATCCCTGAGACAACTACATGTATGCAACACAGATTTCTCTGTTGTATTTTTAGTATTGTCAAATACTATAAGCTTTCCTCATTCTTTTAAATCCTGGATGAACAGAGACCTTCCTACTAAAGCATGCACATTGCTCTTTTATATGGCTATATACATTTAGGAACATTATCAATGAAGAACATGTTTTCTGTCACTCAATACACACTAGAAAATATTCTAACTTATTTATTTATTTATTTATTTATTTATTTGAGACAGAGTCTTGCTCTGTCACCCAGGCTGGAGTGCAGTGGCATGATCTTGACTCACTGCAACCTCCACCTTCCAGGTTCAAGTGATTCTCCTGCCTCAGCCTCCCAAGTAGCTGGGACTACAGGTGCACACCACCATGCCCAGCTAATTTTTATATTTTTAGTAGAAACGGGGTTTCACCATGTTGGCCAGGCTGATCTCAAACTCCTGACCTTGTTGAGAGACAGGACTAGCTGGATTTCCTAGGCTGACTAAGAATCCCTAAGCCTAGCTGGGAAGGTGACCTTTAAACATGGGGCTTGCAACTTAGCTCACACCTGACCAATCAGGTAGTAAAGAGAGCTCACTAAAATGCTAATTAGGCAAAAACAGGAGATAGGGAAATAGCCAATCATCTATTGCCTGAGAGCACAGCAGGAGGGACAATGATCAGGATATAAGCCCAGGCATTCCAGCCGGCAATGGCTACCCTCTTTGGGTCCCCTCCCTTTGTATGGGAGCTCTGTTTCCATTCTTTCACTCTATTAAATCTTGCAATTGCACTCTTCTGGTCCATGTTTGTTACAGCTCAAACTGAGCTTTCGCCCACCGTCCACCACTGCTGTTTGCCGCAGTCGCAGACCTGCTGCTGACTTCCATCCATCTGGATCCAGCAGGGTGTCCCCTGTGCTCCTGATCCAGTGAGGTGCCCATTGCCACTCCCGATCAGGCTAAAGGCTGGCCATTGTTGCTGCATGGCTAAGGGCCTTGGTTCGTCCTAATTGGGCTGAACACTAATCACTGGGTTCCAGTTCTCTTCCCTGACCTACTCCTTCTAATAGAACTATCACACTCACTGCATGGTCCAAGATTCTATTCCTTGGAATCTGTGAGGCCAAGAACCCCAGGTCAGAAAACACAAGGCTTGCCATCATCTTGGAAGTCACCCGCTGCCATTTTGGAAGCTGTCTGCCACCATTTTGGAAACAGCCCGCCACCATCTTGGGAGCTCTGGGAGCAAACAGCCCGCCACCATCTTGGGAGCTCTGGGATCACAATGTTACCCCACGGTAACATTGTGATCTGCCTGCCTCAGCCTCCCAAAGTGCCGGGATTACAGGCATGGGCCACCACACCTGACCTATTCTTTTAAATAAAAAGATATAAAGTGTATGAGATCATTAATTTTCTATATTAGCAATTTAAACTCTGTGGGACCATTTATATATGTGTGTGCATGTATGTGCATGCGTGTTTGTTAAGGATGACAATGTTATTTCATTTTATATTCATTACACAATTTCATGTTGTTGTAATGGTCAAGATAGAAATAAACATTACATGCATCGAGGATGCGTCACAGCATAATTTTTATTTTGACTTTTTTCTTCCTTTATTTTGAGTCTAAGAGATGGGCTCAGGCAGCACATCTTTGCTCCTGGGAAGAGAGTTCACCTGCAAGGAATCATTGTTTTCATCCTATATTCGTGTCAATAAATCCAACTTCTCTCTAGAAACGCTATTGAGTTGTGATTCCAGAGAAGAGGAAAGGTATTCCAATATATACTTGACCATGAATGTTACCTAAGAGGTGTCTAATGAAAGAAAATACATCAAAGCTGGTCACTTTACTCTTCTAGAAAACAAAACCCAAAAAAGTCAGGTAGCTGAGGTGAAAGCCTCCTTTACCAAGAGCCATTTTTTTTCAGTCCCCTATTACCCTTCTGATGACTAGCTATATGCATAACAATAGCAAAAATGTTGCTCTGGATGTTACTTCTTTCAGTTTCTATTAACATTGTAATAGTGCCTGCTTCCATTATACATTTCCTTGTGTATTTCAATCAAAATGTCACTTAGCTGCTGTTCCCAGAGTGCACTTAATATTTTCATTAAAACCAATAAAACCAAGAAATGACAAGGGTGCAGGTGGGTGCAAGCAACTAAACTCCTCCTCTATGTATTCTGAAATAGCAGTTGGGGAAAGAAAGAAGCCCCATTGAACACCTGTCCCTTCTCCTATGAATGGCAGCAAGCAGAAATCCACTTAGCTAGCTATTGTCTGCTTATTTTCCTGACAGATCATGTGAAGAAGCAGGCAGTTATGGGGCCAGTAATTCAGAATTAATTTTCCCTTCACTAAAGTGCTGTGGACACTGAGTGCAGTAATGGTGCCCGATCAGGATTCAGGGGAGTAAACACGACAATTTGAGATGATGGGCAGGAGATAAAAGCCCTGTAAGGGGTTGTTCCTCTTTCCAGTCTTATCTGTGGTTTTTGCTGGCAACTTTTATTATTATTATTTTTTAAAATCTGCCTCAGTGAAAGTCTGAAGAGTTAATCATTAAACCATTTGTCTGGTGTGTGCGTGTGTGTGTGTGTGTGTGTGTGTGTGTGTGTGTTGAAAGATAAGACAAAAGAAAGAAAACTCTAAGTGTTGCGCTCCATCTTTTCCCACTTTATTAAAAATGTTAGTGGCTGCAAGAGACAGCTGTTAAGCCACATATTGAGATTGTTTACGGAGCTTCCTCCTGTGAGCATCTACCTCAATTGAGAAAACTACCACATTTCCTCTAATGAACTGAGACCTTTTGCTAACCCACTATTATTGCTTATTTCATTCTAATAGGAAACACCCACCCCTAACATGCACAACAAAAATTTGTTCTCACCAGATGGAATTAAAATTTTCTCTTGCTCTTATTCTTTCTGCCTCTTTTCTGTTCCCTCCCTCTGTCTTCTCCATTCTCCCTCACTTTCTCTCCTCATTTTTCTCCCTGTTTCTAAATAGTAGCCACTTAAGTCATTTCACAGACCAGCTGAAAGAAGCCTCTCTGGGGATGAGCTAACAAGGAGGATTAGATACAACTGTTCTCTGGCCAGGTGTCAAGACCCTGTTGGCAGAGGAACGGCAGACAGATCTTGTGAATTATCTCCCAGTCACTGACGCAAACCACTCAGAATAAATCAGGATTGAAGATTGATTTCTGTGAAATTGCTTTATTACTCAGGTAAAATTTATTGATCTGTTATAGAAAGAAAAAAAAAAAACATAATCGAAAGAGGATAGTCCATGCCTAAATAGCAAACATAAAACCTCCCATAAATCCTTCCATTTCAGATATTTAGTGTAGAATATGTTCTTGAGGAAGTTCATCTTTGTGTAGATTATCTTGTCTGGGAGGAAACTTACAGAATCCAGGGATCTTAAAACCCATGAGTGAGTTATTAAAATACACACTGATAAGTATGGTGACCCTAATTTCCAAGCCCTAAATAAGGACACATAGTTACAAAAGAGTTTTTTTCCCCCTCTCTTCTTAAAAAAATTACTCGGCAATAGTTTCCCCCATGAAAACATTAAATCTGAATAAAATCACTTAAAGTTATGTCTACCCAGAATATCTGAGTTGTAGACTTTCTACTCATCGGGGCCACGCCACTCATCTCACAAACTTCTCAACACTATTTTTTTCATACTCACTCATTTCATAAGCATCTCATTCATTCATTCATTCATCCCCTCAACCTTCAATACATGACTACCCAATACATGGGCCTATGTTGCTACACTCCCACTTTTATACCCTACAAATCCCCAAATATTTTTAGAAGTTAATTCTGTATATGAATACAGCAGAGGAAAGTTGATGAGTTCTGCACCTGTGCATATCATAAATTCTTCTTCTTGTAACCACCAGTGGGTTCTTCTTGCCCACTACCCAGATAGGGCCAATTTATCAGGGCAGGGGAATTGCAATAGAGAAAGACTTTTACATATGTAGAGCCAGCTAAATGCGAGACTGGAGTTTTATTATTACTCAAACCAGTCTCTCTGAAAATTCAAAAATTTGAGGGCTAGGGTTTTTCAAAGATAGTCTGGGAGAAGAGGAGGGCATGGCTAGGCAATGGGTGCTTGCTGCTGATCGGCTGGTGTGCATTCACAGGGGTGTGGGAAATGATCCTCATGCATACTGAGTCACTTCTGGGTGGAGCCACAGGAGCAGTCTGTAGGTGGAACTATCGGTTGTCAGACATGCAAAAAACCTGAAAAGATACACTGAATGACCAATCTTAGGTTCTACAATAGTGACGCTATCTGCAGGAGTAACTGGAGAAGTTGCATACTTTGCAACCTCTGGAATAATGGCTAGTAATAGTTTATGTCTACACCTTAGCCAATTCACACCTTAGCCAAATTCAACACGAATTTGGCTGAACTATTCTCGTAAGACATAAACTATTCTCATTCTCCTAGTCTGGTGGCCTTTCATCAGCTTTACAAAGGCAGTTAAGTTTTGGGTAAGACCTAATACTACTATGATATTATTTAATATCATTTAAACTATAAACTAAATGTCTCCCAAAGTTAGCTTGGTCCAAGTCTAGGAATAATTAGGAGCAACTTAAAGGTTAAAGACAAGATGGGGGTTGGCCAGATCAGATCGCCCCCACTGTCATAATTTTCTCAGTTATAATTTTGGCAAAATTGGTTTCATTCTTTGTGGTGTTCCTTGCAGAGCCATCCATGGGGCTGGACAATAGGTACTGGATAGATGCAGCTCTTCTTAACTGAATTACCCTAGAGTTCCTATTCTACAGTTGGTACTTTATTTTCTAGTCCCCAAATTAGTCACTGTTTCCCTTCTCCCATATCAAAATAAACCTACATAGGTTGGTGTTCAAAATATATAGATTATGTCACTATTTAGGAGTATTATTTTATTAGGCTATCTATCAAGTTTTTAAATTTTTAATTCTTAATTTCAATACGTTTTTGGGGAACACATGGTGTTTGGTTACATAATTAAGTTCTTTAGTGGTGATTTCTGAGATTTTAGTGCACCCATCACCTGAGCAGCATACACTATATCCAATGAATAGTAATTTATCCCCCACCCTGCTCTCACCCTTTTCCTCAAGTCCTTAAAGTCCACTGAATCATTCTTATGCCTTTGTGTTCTCATAGCTTAGCTCCCACTTATGAGTAAGAACATATGATACTTGGTTTTCTATTCCTGAGTTACTTCACTTACAATAATGGCACCCAATTTCATCCAGGTTGCTGTGAATGCCATTATTTTGTTCCTTTTTATCACCTAGTATTCCACGGTGTGTGTGTATGCATGTGTGTGAAAATATATATATAATATATACATATTACATTATGCTTTATCCACTCATTGACTGATGGACATATGGGCTGTTTGCATATTTTGGCAATTGTAAATTTTGCTGTTACAAACGTGTGTGCAATTATAATTTTCATATAATGACTTGTTTTTCTCTGGGTAGACACCCAGTAGTGAAATTGTGCTGGATCAAATGAAAATCTACTTTTCATTCTTTGAGGAATCTCCACACTTTTTTCCATAGTGGTTGTACTATGTTTTTAAAAATGTACTCGTATAAGTACAGACAGTCCCTGACTTACAATGGTTCCAATTATGATTTTTTCAACTTTATGATGTTGTAAAGGCAATAGGCATTCATTAAGAAGCATACTTTGAATTTTGATCCCTTAGGCTAGAGATATGTGATACAATACTCCCTCACAATGCTGGGCAGCAGCAAAGAGCCACAGCTTCCAGACATGTGATCACAAAGGTAAACTGATACTTAACAGTGTACTGTGCTGCCAGATGATTTTGTCTAACTGTAGGCTAATTTAAGTGTTCTGAGCACATTTAAGGTAGGTCAGTAGGTTAGGTTCTTTATTGTTTGTTTTGAGACAGGGTCACACTCCATTGTCCAGGATGGAGTCCAGTGGCACAATCACAGCTCCCTGCAGGCTTGACCTTCTGGGCTCAAGTGATCGTCCCACCTCAGTCTCCCAAGCAGCTGGGACTATAGGCACTTGCCACCACACCCTGCTAATTTTTGTATTTTTTGTAGAGATGGGGTTGCCCAGACTGGTCTCAAACTACAGAGTCCAAGCCATCTGCCCACCTCAGCCTCCCAAAGTGCTGGGATTACAGGTGTGAGCTACCACACCTGGTGAGGTTAGGTATACTTAGTGCATTTTTGGCTTATGATATTTTCAATTTACTGTAGGTTTATCAGGATGTAGCCCCATCCTAAGTCAAGGAACATATGTATAATGTACCTCAGATTTATCAAAGCATTCTTTAATTAGTAGGAGAAATTTTGCATATCAACTAACAGTACTATGAACATTAATGAACAATTGCCAAGTCTGCCCTGCAGACTGGCCAAGCAACAAATGAGAGGAGTACTCAGATAACAGGTATCCAGTGAAAGAGTGGGCTAGGGGACTGCTGGCAATAGGGGCTGAAGAGAGTTAGCAGCCCCCCTAAACCAGCAACGCTCACATTTATTTAGTACAGATTTAATGACAAAGGTGTGGTGCAAACACAATTTGTGGGTAATAAACTTTGTCAATGCCCCAAGTGGAGAGCAGTCCTACACATGAATGATCAAAGGTTGGTTTCTGGAGACAGGAGTAAACAAATGTATCTAGATAAGTTACTTTACATTCCCTTGTTATCTGCCCTTTGCTCTTAGGCTCCAGATAAGAGAATTTGGCTGCCTTCAGTCAAATTTTCTTTTGAAGCTTTTGCAAAGCCTCCTGGCCTTCCAAGAAGGTTTGCATCTTTCCCTATAATTTCTCCCACCACCCTGACCAATGTCCTACAGAACATCACGCATTTTTAGCAGTTGGCAATAAAACAGCAGATGTATGATAATGGCTAGTCCAGGGAATGTCTGGGTACTGTTTGCTTCTTAGAAGCAAGAAGCTTTAACTTTGGAAAGAATGATGAAGTAGATTCATGAGTCAGTTACCCTCAAGCCTGACATGTTTTAGGATATCATTATCAAATACAAATATGTAAGCAGCTAATTTTATGTGTCATCAAACTGTGATGATATACATGTATTACAGCAATACTGCATAGTCAGTGGGGTATAGTAGATGGCAATCATCACAATGATAGAGATTTTATACCTATACCCCATCAACAACCACTACCCACCACTGATTTATTGATAAAAACTCACTCACCCTCTCATGCTTGCTGATGTATGAATGATATGATAAAAGATAAAATGAATCAAAATGTCTCTACATAATTGTGATTATCTGTGGTGTTACTTTTATACTCATCATGAGAATCTTAAAATGATAGGTAAATAAAATGTGACATATCCGATTAGAAGAAAATATATTATAAGGCATATTTCAAAAAGCAGTATCTGTTCCTCATTATTTTCGTTAGTTAAAAAATATACATTGAAGAACATTCCTAAATGTAGGAAAATAAATTTTACACTTTTAGATAAAATTTATGGTAACATTCATTATTATGTAACATTGTCTGTTATTGGTTTATCACATCACTTTTAGATGTAGCATATAAATGTATTATTATACATTATTATAATTATAGAACTTGAAAATTTCTATATTATTATTTCTAAGTATTATTATAGAACTTGAAAATTTCTACTATCTGAAATTTTATCTAAAAATGGTAGATGAGAAAACTATACATTGTGAAATACTCATTGATTAAGCATACTTTAAGAAAAATTGCTAAAACATAAATGATATATTTTATGTTAACAGAATACTTTTACAGTCTCCTAAAATTAATGATGATAGAAAACTATCAACTTCTTCAATATGTCCTTCCAAGGATTGCATAGATTTTGGTAAAGAAGAAACAATAGGTTACATATCTTAAGACAATCTATCTTAATATGGGGATGAATCTTAACTTTAATTACACCTTTGTTTATAATATTTGTATGGGGGTTGAGTTTTGATGGACAAAATAAAAACATTCTATGTTAAAATCACTTCAGTTTTTCTTAATGATCAAATATAATGTCTATGAATATTTAAATTTGTGTTAATCATAAGAAATAACTTTGCTTCCAGTTCTGAGGCCATATGTCTGTTTCAAAATAGAGATATCCAAAAATAAAGTATCATACGATAACTGTATCTGATGAAGCTAGGAAAGATAGTAAGAGAATAGTAGAGTGCTGCCCAAAACTCATCATTCTAAGTGCAGTTATAGAAAAGATATTAATTTGTTTGCTTTCCATGTCTGTGTGTCTGTGTGTGTGTGTGTGTGTGTGTGTGTGTGTGTGTTCATTTATCTGAGAGTGTCCATTTGGGCTACTATAACAAAATATTATAGATTTGGTAGCTTGTAAATAACAGAAATTTATTTTCCACAGTTCCGGAAGCTGGGAAGTCTAAGATCAAAGCAAATTTGGTGTCTGGTGAAGGATCAACTTTCTCACAGAAGGCAACTTTTGCTGTGTCCTCATCTGGTAGAAGGGAGAGGTCTCTGTGAGGCCTCTTTTACAAGGGCATTAATCCCTTACAATCCTCATGACCCAATCATCTCCCAAAGTCCCCACCGCCTATTACCGTCATCTTGGGAGTTAAGATTTCAACATATACATTTTGCAGGGAACAAATATTCAGACCATAGCATTCCAAGCTTGGTCCCCCCAGATTCACATCCTTCTCCCACACAAAATACTTCCATTCCATCCCAATAGCCTCAAAAGTTCTAAGTAGTTTCAGCATCAACTCAAAAGTCCAGTCTCATTTAAATATCATGTAAATAAGATATGAGTGAGACTCAAATAGGATTCACTTTGAGGTAAATTGCTCTCCAGCTGTGAACCTGTGAAACACAATTCCAGCATCCTTCTCCAATTCATAGAAACCTCCAGAAGAATGGGCTCGATGCCCACTTCCATGTTTCCTTCACAGAGTTAGCAAGTTGCACAGGCAAATCAAAGTTGATCCAAAAGCATTTGGTTTATTTGTACCATTCACAAACATGCCAGTGGTAGAAAAACAAAACAGGCCAAAATATGCCTGTAAGCTTGCAGATTACTGTTTTCTCTTTTACACCTAATACGCATTCACGATCACGATCGTGGAATTTTGATTATGTCTTCTCCTGAAACACTTCTGACTTGCCTGCCCAGTCCCCTTTCTCATGGCCCCAAGAATTTTCTCTTCTCCTTTCTCATTTTTTGGATCAACTGTCTGTCTCAACAGTGATTTTTTCTTCCTATTGACCATGACATGTTTTTCTAAATCTATTGATTTTATGAAGCCTACTTCTACCAGTAAGATATAACATACAAAATATCTTCAAATGAATGATGAAATGCAGAAGCTTTTACTATAAAGGCCATTTTCTATATATGTACATATATATAATATATTTCCAATTTGTTGCATTAGGATATGGAAAACATTAATTACATACATAAATTAAATATATAAATTATATACGTAATACATAATCACATACATAAATTAACAATTTTTCCATATTTTAACGTAATAAATTCAAGCTAGCTTTATGGCAAGTCCTCTCATGTACAGCCTTTATATTTTCTTTTGCCTGAGGTGAAGCCTCCCATCCAGAAGCCTTTCTCATTTACAAAACTTTGATGTCACACTTTCCATTGTTTTTGTCTCACATATGAGTACTTAACCAGGTGTATTATTCAGAGTTGCAAAGGTATTCATCTGAAAGAAAAATAAAACTACCTAATACAATTATTATATATATATTATATTTAATAATATAATAATTATTTTAAAAGTAGAGGAAAGGAATTGAAACAGTGTGGGAGGTAGTAAAAGTAAGCTTAATTGCTCATCTTTTATAGTATAATTCAAAGAAGAATTATAAATGTATACATCAAATAACAGAGCTACATGTAAGCCTATTTTTTACAAGTATGGTGATAACCACCAAATTAACAAAGATAGTTAAAACAGTGGAAGTTTCAAAATAGGAATGAGCATGAGAGTGGGAAATTGAGATGGGGATATAATTAGTTTACATTTTACACCTTTCTGTACTATTTGGACTCTAAAAAGGAAAAAGAGTACATATAATTATTTTATGATTCCCCCCAAAATTAAAGAAATGTGTACTCCCTGTAACTAAACTTTGTATTACCTGAAAATAAATGTGCACTTACTCGTCAAGACACACTGACTTCATTACTGATGTAAAGTTTGTCACTGAATTTGCCTTCACTTTCATAAGTGGAAGGTCACCAAATCTGTTGTTTCTGTTACACAGAGGAAAGATGAACCTTTCCACCAGCTTGTCTTGAATATACTTCCCTACCTGGCTTTCAAGGAGAATGAAGAACACACAAGGTTGTATCATTAGCTGTGGGACAGTGGGAAGACACAAATTACAGATTCAGGTCTTGAACTCAAGCTCTGGCTCTGCTGTGTGATCCTCAGTGGGTCACTTAATGTCTCCTAGCTTCAGTTTCTTTTGTGTAAAGCCAGAATAATATCACTCCAAGTTGTTGAGGGGATTAATGGAGGTAATAAGTAGGAGGGTATTTTCTTATTGTACATAATGAAATGCTGTTAAATATAGTGGCTCACATGTCATTTGTTTTCTTTGTAACCCGCCTCTTGGCAATCACTGCAGCTATTTGTTGGTGTCTCTGACCTCTTCCCTTTCCAGTATCAGCCTAACAAGGAGTTTTCTCAGCTTAACTATAGCACAGTTCTTCTTTTTGTTTCTGGCATAGTGTAAGAGAAATGACTGCTTTTCTAACACACCCTGGTTCACCTGGGTACAGAGATAAAATTTCTTTATCATGTTATATTTTCAATCTAAATGATTTACATTTGCCTGGATGAAGCATGGCTATAAGAACATGAAAGGTTAATTCCTTCTCCCTCATAAAGAAAGTTGAACACTGCTTTGAATTATTGACCAAGAATGGCTTTTAAGGGTCATCTAAACAGTAAGTTGTGAATTGTAGCCTCCTTGTCTGAACCCAAAGCCTGGCTGTCTTCTTAAAAGTAGTTAAGTGGAAGTTATTGATGACAGCTCTAGTGAGATTTGGCATTAGGCTTTAATTATACCTTGAAAGGCAAGGAAAATGGAAAATGAAGCCTAATTCAATTGAACAGTTAATCACTAAGCAATAATCACAAAAAAAAATTTAACCCAAGTGCAGCTCACATGGAAGATTGGTATCAGTAATTAGATTTATGCTGCTCTTCTTAAGATTTTTTGGAGCAAGAGAGGGATGTTTTATTTAACCTATTTGAAAATCTGTATGCATGGACATATAAACCTGGGACTTCCTTAAAATGCAAGAATGGAACTAAAGATACTCATTATTTTAAGTCTCCTAAGCACATTAATCTTGAGTTCCTGGTCAGTACCGACCATGGTAGAAATAGTCAAGGTGCAAAGCAGAGAGGCATTACCAAACAAAGACCCACATTTTGGAAATAACTCATATTAAAACTTTAGAATGTGATTACAATGACTGAACACACTAAAGGTACATTGAAATGTACTTAACACATCAACATCTCTGCAAAATTTTCTGGCGGTTTAGTTTGTGCATTTTACTCATTGGGAAACATAGGGGTGTGCAGCTTGTTTATTTCCAGTCTCTGCCATTATCCAGTCAAATGGAGCTACTTACATCAAATATAGCATTGTTCTAAGACATTCCAAAATTCAAGAAACTCTTTGTAAGACTGCCACAACTTTACCATGTTGAACCATATGATATTGCTGATGTCCAAACACTTTTTTTTACCTAAAAAAACAGTAGTGTCATACGGTTCAACCTATTAGAAACAGACAAATTATGATCAAGTTTCTCTAATTCTGGAATGGAGTTGGATAGAGTTATAGTCATGATCTCCATTGTTTAGGGAAACACTTTCTGGTTGAAAAAACTCAGTGGCACTTATCTTTGCCTGTTAAAGTTGAACATTAAAAAGCTTCATTAATTCATGTGACTCTTCTCCTCCTGAAGCAATTTCAAATGAAAAAGCAGTGACACTAAAAGATGTTAACAGAGTTATCTCTGCTAATATAGGTTAATTTTTCCTATCTATAATTTGCCATATTTTCCAAATTTCCATGATGAACAAGTATTTTAAAATCAGAAACATGTTGTTTTTAAAAATTAAAGGAAGTTGAATTTTAAATATCACATTAAAATCTGAAAAGAGCAATTTGTATAATAAATAGGACTATTCCTTCGGAAAAATACCTATGAATAATTCTAAGGAGTGACTTGTTTATTACCATCACCCACACCCCCAATTTCTCTTCCCGTTGACAAGTAGTCAGGGTAGTTGACACTTCCAGTTTCACTTGAGCTGATTTGTGACACTTATTAGTCAACCAATTTAGGAGCCCAATGTGCTTTGGTGGTCTAATGTCACCTCTGGTCACATATTAACCTCATTTTGGCTTAAATGCTCCATTTAAATGGGAAACCCTATCCAGCTGGCAGGGGAATAGCACTTGCTTTAAATTGGATATTATTTTGAATTACAGTCAACTCTGTAATTCAGTGTGATGTGGCTGCTAAAAAGCCAAGGATCTTAGACTGCATTAATAAAAGTGTAATTTCTGGTTTATGGGAAGTAATCGTCTTTCTATATTCTGATCAAACCACATCTGGAGTATTATGTTCAATTGCAGGTCAACATTTTAAATACCATGGCAAATTAGAATATGACCCGAAGAGGAAAATCAGGATGGGAAAGGGTCTGAAAGCCACTGTCATTTTTAAGGAACAGGAAATGGACAGAGGACTAGGTGGTATAGAGGACGTAATAGCTGGCTTCATATATTTAAACTGGCTGAACATAAATGAGAGATGGAATCCTGCATTGTTCAGAAGCAACTTGAATATGGGTTTTACATGAATGCAAGAGGATATTAAAATGGAGCATCTTTTATCCCTCATTTGACTGAGACTACAAAAGGCTGGGGACAAGCCATTAAGTGGCAAGTGTTTCAACAACCTAACATGAGGTGCCTGATCGTCTGAGCTCCATGTGCAAAAAAGGTGACCAATACAGTTTAATAGGTTACCATTGTAGTATTCGAGAGTGAAAGTTGTCTGAGAGAGTTGTTGGAGAGAAATAGCATTGTCCCTACCCTGAAGGAAGGAGGACCAGGGGTCCCAACCCTTCCCAGAAAGCAGAGTGAGACAGGTGGAAGCACTCAGAGAGCTTGATATATGCCTCTGGAGTACATGGAGCACAAAGACTAATGTGAGACCCACAGCAAAAGCCACACTGACCTCGGACAATAGAACAAGGAGAGGAATCTCACCAGGAATGACCTGAAGCTGGCCTTCCATGTGTGCTACATAAAGCTGCTCAACTGAGTTGGCAAGTAGAGGCTGAAAGACACCCACTTCTCTGATCCACGTGAATGGGAACACATCTACCCACTTGAACGGGATGCATATTCACTGGGCACTTATTTTTTGTCAGGTACCGTGGTAGTTACTGGGGATAAACTCCAGAGCAAAACAGATGCAAACCTTGCTATTAAAGAGCTTACAGTACAGCTGAAAACACAGACATCAAACAAGGAATCATAAGCATCATGAGGATAACAAGGTTAACGAGGGATTATAATAACACCAGACATCACCTAAAAACTGCTGTGTTCCAACCCTATAACAATACTGGATGCAGATATGATAAGCAAGAGCCCAAAATGAAAGAGAGATTGATCAGCTGTCCTCCTAGGTACTAGCCTGTTTGGACCAGTTTGGCCAACCTATGAAGAAGCAATACAGCAGTAGTGTTAAAAGTTTATAAAGTGATGCTCACTCCATTACCATACGTTATGTATTTTATTTTATCTAGGTAACTGTAGGGAAGCATTGCAACATTTAACAAGAGATCTGAAAAGCATTCTGTTCCTTTCCTAGAAAGTTTTATTGCTGCAAATGTTCATCATTCTTATAGAGAGGTGAGTGAAGACAGAGGAACAAAGACCTTTGCTATATCTGGGTTATATTATATTAGTCAGCTTGGGCTGCTGTAACAAAATACCACAGACTGGATGACTTAAAGACATTCGTTTTCTCACAGTTCTGGAAGCTGAAAGTGCAAGATGAAGGGGCCAGCATGGTCAATTGCTGATGAGGGCTCTTTTCCTGCCTTACAGATGGCTGCCTTCTTGCTGTGTTCTTACAGAGTGGAGAGAGAGAGAGAGCTCTCTTTTCTGGTATCTCTTTCTTTTCTTCTAAGGGCACCAGCCCTGTTAGGCTAGGGCCTCACCCTTATGACCTCATTTAACCTTTATCACCTCCTCACAGGTCCTGTTTCCAAATACAGTCACCCTGGTGGTTAGGGCTTCAATATATAAAATTTGGGGAGACACAGTTCAATTCATAGAATGTATTTTTAAAAAGACCAAAAAGACCTGGCTAGAATTTTCTGACAAAGAGCCCAGATAAGCAAACATTAATCAAAACTAAAATAAACAAGTGTCCTTGCCTTGCCCTGAGATATAGAGTGGAGCTGGAAAGCTGCTCTAGTAATCTTTTGTGACAGCAAAACAGAAGCTTTTGAGACCAAATTCAAACATCTGAACAAATGCTCCAGCTTTCACAATGACTTTTTGATGAGAGTATGAGGTGGAGGGAGAAGTTGGGCATAGTATCGCCTGATAAACTTTTTCCAGTCCATACCTGTGGAGACTTACCAAATCTCATTGCAAAGGCCTGGTATATACGGTCCACTTGTACCTCCTGCATTACTACTAGTGAGCTGTGAGTAACAACAGACTTTCTCTTTGAAAATAAGAGCAGAAGCTGAAGATATCCTCTTTTTAGCATGATCAGTGTGTGACAAAGCATTGCATTTCCCCATGAGGTTGGAGTCATTAATGCAAGTAGTGAACTGGGTAATAGACACAATTTGTAGTAAGATGTGTTGTCAACCTCTCCATAAATGCTGTAAAGCCACTCTGAGCGTTCTTGTGATTAGCCAAATCTGGTGTGTACTAGGTTGGCAACATACAAAGCCATGGAAAGACTAAGAAAGATTCAAAGCCTGTGACGTTAATCTACATGGGAATTCAGCATTTGAATGTTAAATAAATAATTTGTCAAGCATGCTTTTTAAAAGGTTTCCTTAAAAAATAATTACACATATAATACTACAACAACAATCAAAAGCAAAAAAAAAATTGCTTCCAATCTCAATCTCATAATTACAACAAAACAATTCAGTGTCTCCTTTTCTCCTTGTCCATTTGAACAAGGAAATGTCATATACACAGAACAGAAAAAGGAACATGTTTTGGGACCGACAAAGTAAAGAACATCTGTGTACCGTAAAATAATGTAATAAGGAATTATGACATTGGAAACACAGAGCCAAAGCAATAGTAGAGTGACTATAGATAGCTTAGTGGAACCATGTGGAAGACTGACTTTCACTTCTTTTAAACCTTAAGAAATTACTGCCAGGAAAGTGACTCTGTTTTCAGTCACTACTGTGTTGTGGCAGTGCATAAATACCGACTGGAGTGCCAGCTGGTTAGCCACATGTCCCTGGGTCACCACGATGCTTCTGCTCATTCAAAAGGACTTTACCAGGCTTCAGTTGACACATGTTTCACAGTGACACCAAATGGTAACAAGAGAAACAACAGCAGCATAAATTGTGACCCTCTTCAGATGATTATATTTCTTGGTTTTATTTCCTCCGTGAACTTATCACCAATGAGTATTATTCTCTGAACCAGATAAAAATATTTGAAATTTTTGAAAGTAACTTACATGTTGGGATTAAATACAGGAGAAAGATTTTCCTGGGATAAAAGTAATGGGGGAGAGGAGAAGGATAATAATGTTAAGTTGATTTGTTTGAATAAAACAGGGGAAGAAAAATATATAAAGAAGAAAAATAAAACGTGCACAAGATCTCTGCCCACATAAAACTTGTTGACATTTTAATAATTAAGAGTTTTACACATATATGATTGGAAGATTCAAACACTACAGGAAACTAGAAAATGAAAATTAAGTGTCTCCTTTACCCTTCTGCTCTGCTAGTGCATTTAACCAAGGAAAGTGGGACAATTCTGCCACTGTATTTAAACAAGGAAAATGTGAAAATTCTGGGTCCTCCCAGAAGCAGACACTGAGCTAGAACTAGATGTGCAAAAAATTCATTAGGGGAAGTACTTGTGAAAGAAAATAGGAAGAGAGTTGAGAGAAGCTTGAAGAGCAGTCAAAACATGATGCAGTTCTGACCTGAGGGAAGGAGGTGTGGAAGGAAAGAGGCTAAGTTACAGCTTCTTAAACTTGTGTACAGTTTTAGGGAAATTATAGCAAGACAATTTAGGAGTCCTAAGTCCAAGATCACTTGTCCAAGAAGACCTCTGTCTCAGGAGCAGGCCTGTCTTAATATCCCTGCTGGGCTCAGTCACTAGCCAGGAGCAACCAGTGAGTGAGAAGCTTGGCTTTTAGCTCAATGCAGCAGTACATTTTAAATTGCAGTAGTTGGGGTTTCCCGTCAATTATGCTCTCTGCAGTCAAGATTTGAGGGGTGCTTTCTCTTGGCTATTCTCTTAAGCAATTTTTGCCATTTCTCCCATAATTTTGAAAATAAATATGGTTTCAATCATCAATTTTTATTTATAAAAATGACTCCAGTCTATAAACTGTTGTGCATCTTACTAACAATATAATACATCTTGATATTTCCCTATGGTTTCACATAGAACTGCCTACCTATTTTTATTATTTGCCTAGTATTGTGTCCTATAGTTATAAGATAATTTTTAACTAATTCTGGACTGATAACACTTCAACACAAATTTTGCTACTAAAAACTTCTGTAATAAAAAATTATCAAATTCCAGAGTGATAATTTATAATTATATTGATAAGGTATAATGATGGCATCACTGAGTGCCACTGTTGGGTTCCTGCAGACTCTGAAAGAAAAATTCGCATGCAGGAGGTTTATTAAGGAAAGCTCTTAGAATTGGCACCCAAGGAAGTTGGGGAAAGGGCGAAGGATCAGGCGGTAGGAGAAGGTGGCACAGTCTCAGTGACCCTGGAGGACTCTAAATCTGGATGGTCCTTCAGAGATGCCCCAAGTTAAATCAAGGGGATCTTCATATGCCCCAGCTGACTAATTCTTGGATACGAGTTGCTGTGAAAAGAGGCTATGATCTTGAACTAGGCAACTCTCTTCAGTTGGGGAATTTTCTAAGTGTGCTAACACCTGGGAGCTGTTGTCAGCTCTCCCAGCCCCTAGAGAAACAAGTCCTTCTCCACTGAAGGGGGTTCTGGGCAGCACATCACATCCACTGGGCAGCACATCACATCCAGCCCATCTGGGCAGCACATCACATCCACAGCACACTCCATCATCCATACACCAAGTTTAAGTGTATATGATTTTTAAAAAAACAAAATTGCTAAATTCCCCTTCAGAAAATTCCAACTATAAAGGAATGCTTGCGTATTTTTCCGAATCCTTGGAAAATCAGCATATTATCATACTTTTATTAATAGTTTCACTGGTATAATAGATTAGAACTTGAGTATCATTGCCATCTTTATTTGAAACTTTTAAAAATTTATGAATGATATTGAGCTTCTTCATATTAGACACTTGCTTTTCCCTTTTCTGTAAACTGCTGGTTCAGATCATTTCTATAGGGTTGTGTTAGTCTTTTTCTAATTGATTTGTAAAAATTCTATGTTAAACTAGCAAAACTGACTTTGTCACCGTAAGTTCTGCAAATATGTTTCCTACTTCATTCATGGTCTTTTTGCCATCATAAAAATCTTAATTTCTATATGTACCATGTATAACTTTTCTTTATGAATTCTATAATTTTGTGCCTTCCTTTCTGCAAGTTAATAAATACCCAAGCTTTTATCTAGAAATCTCATGTTTTCTGCTTTTAAAACTTTTGTTATTGTAAAATAATATGCATAGAAAAGATATAAAAGGCATAATTGTACAGTTTAATGAATTATCACTAAGGAAACATCTTACGTAACCAGATACAGGTCACTCAGAGCATTGTCAGCACCCCAGAAACCTTCTGTGTTTCTCCTTCCAATCATAGCCTCCTCTGCACCCCCGAAACCACTACTTTGACTTTTATGATATTTATCCGCTTGTACCTTTAAACCAAACATGGTCAAAATGGAACCCTTGTCCCATGTCCTCTTCCTGTTACCACAAGAAGACCCCGCTCCTTATCTGCTTTTTTCCCATCTTGGTAAATGACACGCTGTCTAGCATAGCTCAAGTCATCCCTGATGGCTACCCTTCACTCCCACATTTGATCCTTCGCTTACCCTGGTACCACTACCTGAAGACCATAGCCTAATCGGTATATTTCCATGGCTAACTCCCTGCATCAAGCCCCCACATCTCTTTCCTGGAGAATTTCAAAAGCTTCCTTACTTGTCTCCCAGATTCTTTTGTCTGTCTATCAGCCATTTTTAGTAGTGTGCTGGCAAATGTTTACTAGGGGAAGAAAACCTTGACTTTCTAGAATTTGCCCATTTCCACATTATAAATACTCCCAACATGGCTGATTTCAAGGATGTACTTGTTAAGCAGAGGGCTTGCGAAATTCCCGCAAATTTAACAACAGTTGCTTGGAGCCTATGAGGTCGGCTCCAGCATATTACTTTCTGGCCTTCATATCATACTCAGAGGGATCTTTGCAAAATGTGAACTAGATCTCCTTCCATGTTTTTCTATAATACTTAGCATAAGGATTTAGGATAGGGATTTACTGATTTTTATTTCTACTTATAAGCTTTCCTTCCATTTTATAATCCATATCAAAATAAAAAAATCTGGAAGAGAACCAAATTACAATTACAAATTATTTTTTACACATATGTGCTCTCTTCAGATTTATTTTGAAATTAAATCATATTTGTAATTTTTGTAATTCTATTTTACTAGATTTTATTCCTCACCAGAAAAAAAAAAAAAGTATAGCAATACTTCCAGGTTCCTAAATTCTCCACATTGATTCTTCTCTTAATCAAATATTTTTATCTACACATTATAACTTCATAGATCATTTGTGGGTGATATATGGTATGTACACTATTTGCCTACTCCCTTCTGTTCTCACCTATGTCTAAGAATCTTTCTGTCTCTTCATTCCACATGGATAGCATGTGTAAGAAAATCTTGGGTTTGGTAGAGAGGTAGATATTGTTGCTAGAGAAGAATGCATTCTAATAATCTTGTAAAATATATTTTCTTTGCAGTAGAAAGATAACCAACAATTTTTCTAGGTTGCATAAATTATAGATCTTGCCTGTTCAATTCCACAAATAGGCAGTATACAATTGACAAAAGATCTCCTTGTTGTCTTTCAAGATAGAAACTATGCAGCAGGAACCATCAATGTGTCTGTCAGTTCAGTTCTACAGAACTAGTTTCAAGTGGACATCCCTACTGCAGCAAGACTGTTGCTCTTAATTACAATAGTGTTGCAAATTTTCTTCTATTTTTCCCCCTGTGTTTTTAGGGGTGTTTTATTTAGAATTTTAGAGACTTTATATCAATGACTGCTAACCTGGTACTATTTTTCAATACAGAGTCTTAACCATCTTTGAATTCTGGTTGTCTAGTGGAATACCTGAAACTTCAGCCCTAACCTCCACATTTGCAGAGGACGACAAAGCACCTACAGTTCTAGGCCTGAGCAAATTGGGTAAAGTGTCAAAGTACTAGATAAAAGGCTAAAATTAGACGTGTTGATTGTTGGTCAGTTCAAACCAGAATCTTTGAGTTAGAGTCAAAAGTTAGGAGTTAGAAAGAGTAAAAAACTTTTAAGATCACAGGGGCTTTTGAAAACTGGAAAGGAAACTGGATTTAAGAAAGACCAGGTTAGAAACAAGCAAGTTCTGGGCAGTCTAGAATTATCATCATAAAAGTAATTAGAACTTCCTTATCTTAACTTCACTATTCAGTGGATGTCTGGTAAGTATTATTTTCAGGTAGAGAGTTGGAGAGAAATTCCTGGCCTATGGCAATGTTTCAGTATTTTAGCTCAAGTTTTTAAACAGCTGTGATGAATGTGCAAGTGGTTTATTAAGCAAGTCACCCCAAGAAGTATCAGTGAGGATATGGAGCAACATTATAGATAGAGAAGCCAAGAAATAATAACTTTGGGTAATTTCCAGACCCAGCCTGATTCCACAAGAGATCTGAACATTCATGACATAACAGAGTTTGTCCTGTCTCAAAGCAAACTGATGGAATTTCAAAGCTGCCCCTAGTTAGTCATTGACTGAAGGCTGCCCCTGTAGGGTTATAAACTCCCCAACATTTTCAACTCTGTCTGGGGGAAGCTGTCCCTGGGGTTCACAGATAACTTTGGAACAAAGTTGCAGGTACAAGTACTGGTAAGTAATATGCAGTCAAGGACTGGGGGACAAGTATAGAGAACTGCAGGCATCTACTCTCCTTCTTAAATGTTGATAATTGTTGAATGGATGATGGATGACCAATCAGAAAACCTCAGGACTTCAAGCAACATGCAGTGTAGTTAGGAGGGAGTAGGCAAGGTTTGGACAGATAATAAAATAAAAAGTGTAAAAAAGGAGGTACAGAGATAAACCTTATCTTTCTCATAATTATGCCATATCATGTACAAATTTACTTATAATTTACTTATACCTTCAATGGAAACATCCAATATGCTGGTTTCTTTCCTAACTCAAAAACCTGTCCTTGGTTCTTAGAATTCCTTTAAAACATTGTTAATATTGTTATAAAGGGTTTCCTCAGGTGAAATCCATTTCCGGTGTGATTTTTCTCTCTTTTTTTTTTTTTTTTTTTTTTTTGGTCTTTTCTTGCAAGCTACCCAATCAGAGTCCTTCCTACATAGACTTTTTTTTTTTTTCTCTGTTAGGGCCTTGCATCAGCAAATCCATGTAGGGTAGAATATAGAAAATAATTTTCATTCAATTATTCATTTGCTTACTCACTCATTCAATGGTAAATATGTATTGGGTCCCTACCATAAGACAAGAACTAGGAATGGAACGGTGAATGAGGCAGTTCTTTCTCTCTAGCTTCCAGGGACACACTTGTTTGTCATGACTTTCTTGGTGATGAGCAGAACTTCACAACCTCCTCAACAAGGTAATTTGGTGAATGTATTCAAAACAGTTTATTGAGCATGCACTAGGTGATGACTATGATACATGTTATGATGAATAAAAAATCAGTCCTTTGTGGACATGGCTCTTCAGGTGTTTATAGCCACTGTGTAATTAATGAAAGATCTCCTTGTTGTCTTTCAAGATGAAAACTATGCAGCAGGAGCCATGAATGTGTCTGTCAGTTCAGTTCCATAGACACGATTACAAGTGGACATCCCTACTGTAGTAAGTTGACTCTCATTCTTAACTAGACTAGTTGGAAGTCTGGGAGTGGTGGGTAGGAAGATTATTAGGCAGCCCCAGCTTAGTCTCTAACTAATAGATCAATTGAAAATAAAAGGAAATGGGGTGGCGGAATTGGTGTATCTTGACCATTTATTGTATGTCAAGTTATGTCAAAAAAAAAAAAACAAAAACAAAAAACGAAAAACCTTTATATGTGTGCTGTCATTTAATATTAAGAAAGTGAATTACATCATTTTTATCCACATTTAGTAAATAAGAGAACAAAAACTGAAAAGATTCTTTTGTCCAACTTTACAATGTAAGTGGTTAAAATTGTCTTCAAACTAGGATATTTGATCATAAGCTCATGTTCTTCTAATACATCATGCTGCAGGTATGAGCTGAGTGGAGTATTAAAAAAAAAGTAAAAAAAAAAAAAAAGAAAAAGAATACATCATGCTGGACACTGGAGAGTATTTGAAATAATATTTCTTACCCTCCCACACTAAGACAAAAAGTCTATTTAAGAACTCTCTAGAACTCATTAGGCTGAAACGTCATAGAAGGGAATTTATAAATAAGCTAATTATGAGATTGTAGCTGGACAGAAGGGCTGGGAGAAAGGAAAACACATATCACCAAGAAAATAATTGAGGTATAAGGAAAAGGTCTTCAGTGCTTTCACTAGTGAATGAATACTCCGAATGAGCATCTGGACTTTTGAACACTTGGAACACAACCAAAGCCCTGAACTTTCCAAAGCTCAAGCACAACTAATGATTAGTCGGCCTAATAAATATAAGGTTAGATTATCATGCCCCCACTATGTGTGGAAGAAAAATCAATAATATCAGCTTCATATTAAATAAAAGCCTTTTGGTTCTCAAATACAGTCTAAGGGCAGATACATTTATGAACTGAAAGTATGACGAACTCAGTGCTGGTCAAGGGGTCATCGGACTCAAGATATCACATTGTTTATCATTTCTTACTAAGTATATTCTAGGTCATAGGTCATTAAAAAAGTATATCAGCAACAAACAATTTAGCAACTCTTCATGTAGAAATAGGTTAGAACCATGTGTCCTTTAAGTTTTCTGCTTAGCTGTTGAATTTCACATAGGCACATTTGAGTTTATCAAACAGCATTACTGAGCGTCTAATATAAGCTCATCTCTGTGCTAAGTACTATGAGAGACAGAATGATGCATTATCATTAGAAGATTATACTATAATTGAGGAGATCAGTGTAAATATCATATCCTAGATTTTTCCAAAATAGATCCAATTTCAAGCATTTTACGCCATTGGTAAAAATGTGTCTTCCTTTTTTGGTTCAGAATATATGGGCAACATAGAAATTATTTCTAGATATATGAATAAAATTCTGAGTAATAGACGTTAAGTGACAAGTGGTCGTACCTGTTAAATACTTTTTGAATCCATCCATTTCTCTCCATCTTGATTGCCAGAATTCAGCCCTGGTCATCACCAATTGTTTTACCTGGATTGCAATAATACACATTTTTCTTATCTCCCCCCTCTTAAAAGACCTCAAAACCATTTTTTTCTTCACCCTGCAGAAACATTTTCTATGAATAATAAGTCTTTGCTGAAAAGACTTCCCTTTGCCTTCAGGATAAAGTTTGAACTTCACAGCATATTTTACAAATTATTCAAGAGCCCTGTTGCTTGTCACCCTCTTTAGCCTTACCTAGTAGCAACCTACATTGCTCAATGTGCTCTCTGGGCTTTCTGAGCTCTTTCAGCTCTTTCACTACTGTCCTTTATGCTGTATCTTAGTACTGTCTGTTACCTCTGACACTGTCACCCTCTCTCCTCTTGCCCCAGTACACATTTTTCAGATAACGTAGACATTTTCTAGATCATTTCTACTCATCCTTCTAATCTCATCTTAAAAGTTGTTTATTCGGGAAGGCCTTCTCTGTTTTCTATACTACATTAAACTACCATCACTGTGCTTTGATAATACTTCCCTGCTGTCTCCCTGCCCTGCAATCATCATAGTTTATTTTTGTTATTTGTTAATGCACTGTTTTTTCTCCACAGCGGTAAGAATCATAACTATCTCATTCAACATAATAATAACAACACGGTTCATGAAACATTTTAGGAACTAATTCATTAGAGTGTTGATAAGGGTAGAAGATATTCAAAATACTAAATGACTAGTATGGTATATTAGTCCATTCTCACATTGCTACAAAGAAATACCTGAGACTGAGGAATTTATAAAGAAAAGAGATTTAATTGATTCACATTTCGGTACAGCTACAGAGGCATCAAGAAACTTACAATCATGGCAGAAGGGGAAGCAAACATGTCCTTTTTCATAAGGTGGCAAGAGAGAGAAGTGCAGAATCAAGGGGGAAAGCCCCTTATAAAACTACCAGATCTCATGAGGAGTCACTAACACAAGAACAGCAAGCGGGAACCACCCTATGATTTAATCACCTCCCATGAGGTCACTCCCCCAAGACATGGGGATTATAATTCCAGATGAGATTTGGGTGGGAACACACAGCCAGAACATGTCATTCTGCCCCTGGATCCTCCCAAATCTCATCTTTCTCACATTTCAAAAGATAATCATGCCTTCCCAACAGTCCCTCAAAGTCTTAACTCATTCCAGCATTAATTCAAAAGTCCACGTGCAAAGTTTCATTTGAGACAGAGCAAGTTCCTTCCATCTAGGAGCCTATAAAATCAAAAGCAAGTTAGTTACTTCCTAAATACAATGGGGATACAGGTATTGGATAAATGCTCCCATTCCAAATGGGAGAATTTGGCCAAAACAAAGGAACTACAGGCCCCATGCAAGTCTGAAATCCAGTGGGGCAGTTGTTAAGTCTTAAAGCTCCAAAATGATCTCCTTTGACTTCATGTTTCACCCATGTCATGCTGATACAAGAGGTGGGCTCCCATGGTCTTGGGCAGCTCTGCTCATGTGGCTCTGTAGGGCACAGACCCTGTGGCTGCTTTCATGAACTGGCATTGAGTGTCTGTGATTTTTCCAGGTGCATAGTGCAAGCTGTCAGTGGATCTACCATTCTGGGGTCTGGAGAATGGTGGCCCTCTTCTCATAGCTACACTAGGGAGTGCTGCAACGGAGACTCTGTGTGTGGGCTCCAACCCCACATTTCCCTTCTGAACTCTCCCAGCAGAGGTTCTCCATGAGGGCTCCATCCCTGGAGCAAACTTCTGCCTGGATAACCAGGTGTTTCTGTACATCATCTGAAATCTAGGCAGAGGTTCCCAAACCTCAATTCTTGATGTCTGTGTACCTGAAGGCCCAATAGCATGTGGAAGCCACCAAGGCTTGGGGCTTGCACCTTCTGAAGTGATGGCCTGAGCTATACATTGGCCCCTTTTAGCCACAGCTGGGATGCAGGGCACCAAGTCCTGAGACTGTACAAAGCAGCAAGGTCCTGGGCCTGGCCCATGAAACCATTTTTCCCTGCTAGGCCTCTGGGCCTGTGATGGAAGGGGCTGCTGTAAAGCCCTCTGACATGCCCTGGAGACATTTTCCCCATTGTCTTGGTGATTAACATTTAGCTCTTCGTTTTGCACGCAAATTTCTGCAGCTGGC
The DNA here is from genome assembly GCF_002776525.5 of Piliocolobus tephrosceles. NCBI lineage: Eukaryota > Metazoa > Chordata > Mammalia > Primates > Cercopithecidae > Piliocolobus > Piliocolobus tephrosceles. The sequence continues at coordinate 92,863,736 of NC_045447.1, read as the reverse complement.
TTTAATTTCTCCCTGGAAAATGGATTTTTCTTTTCTACCACATTGCCAGGCTATGAAATTTTTAAACTTTTATGCTCTGCTTCCCTTTTAAACATAAGTTCCAATTTCAGATCATCTCTCTCAAGTTTACAGTTCCACAGATCTGTAGCACAAGGGCAAAATGCCACCAGTCTCTGCTAAAGCATAGCAAGAGTGACCTTTGCTCCAATTCCCAATAAGTTTCTCATCTCCATCTGAGACCACCTCACCCTGGACCTCATTGTCCATATCACTATCAGCATTTTCGTCAAAACCATTCAAGTCTCTAGGAGGTTCCACACTTCCTCACATCTTCCTGTTGTCTTCTGAGCCCTCCAAACTCTTCCAACTTCTGCCCATTACTCAGTTTCAAAGTGACTTCCACATTTTCAGGTATCTTTATATCACTGCCCCCCTCCTGGTACTAATTTACTGTATTAGTCTGTTTCCACACTGCTATAAAAATTATACCAGAGACTGGGCGATATATAAATATTATATATTGTGAGGTCCAATTAACTCACATTTCTGCATGGCTGGGGAGGCCTCAGGAAACATACAATAATGGTGAAAGGGGAAGCAAACACATCCATCTTCATAAGGTGGGAGGAGAGAGAAGTGCAGAGCCAAGGGGGAAGATCACCTTATAAAACCATCAGATCTCATGAGAACTCACTCACTGTCATGAGAACAGGATGGGGGAAACAAGCTCCATGATTTCATCACCTCTCACCAGGTCCCACTCTCAACACATGGGGATTATGGGGGATTATAATTCAAGATGAGATTTGGGTGAGGACCCAGAGCCTAACCATATCATTCTGTCCCTGGTCCCTCCCAAATCTCATGTCCTCATATTTCAAAACCCATTATGCCTTCCCACAGTCCCCCAAAGTCTTATTTCAAAGTTCAGAGTCTCATCTGAGACAAGTCAAGTCCCTTCTGCCCAGTAGCCTGTAAAACGAAAGGCAAGTTAGTTGCTTCCAAGATAAAATGGGGGTACAGGCATTGGATAAATGTTACCATTCCAAATGGGAGAAACTGGCCAAAACAAAAGGGCTGCTGGTCCCATGCAAGTCCAAAATCCAATGGGGTAGTTATTAAATCTTAAAGCTTCAATATAATTTCCTCTGACTCCATGTCTCACATCCAGGTCATGTTGATGTAAGAGGTGGGCTCCTACAGCCTTAGGCAGCTCTGCCCCTGTAGCTTTGCAGGGCACAAGTGCCCCCACCCCAGCTGCTTTCATGGGCTGGTATGGAGTGCCTGTGATTTTTCCAGGTGCACAGTGCAAGCTGTCAGCTGATCTATCTGGAGTCTGGAGGATGGTAGCCCTCTTCTCACAGCTCCACTAGGCAGTACTGCAGTGGGGACTCTGTGTAGGGGCTCTAATTCCACATTTCCCTTCTGCACTGCCCTTGCAGGGGTTCTTCATGAGAGCCTTGCCCCTGCAGTAAACCTCTACCTGGACATCCAGGTGTTTCTATACATCCTCTGAAATCTAGGCAGAGGTTCCCAAACCTCAATTCTTGACTTCTGCTTGCCCACAGGACCAACACCATGTGGAGGCCGCCAAGGCCTGGAGCTTGCATCCTCTGAAACAATGGCCCAAGATGTCCATTGGCCCCTTTTAGTCATAGCTGGAGTGGCTGGGGTGCAGGGCACCAAGTCCTGAGGCATACAGGAAGTGGGCCCTGGAGCTGGCCCACGAAACCATTTTTCCCTCCTAGGCCTCCAGACTATGATAATAGGGGCTGCTGAGAAGGTCTCTGAAAAGGTCAGAGACATTTTCCCCATTGCATTGGTATATTAGTCTGTTTTCAGGCTGCTGACAAAGACATACCTGAGACTGGGAAGAAAAAGAGGTTTAATTCGACTTACAGTTCCACAAGGCTGGGGAGGCCTCAGAATCATGGCAGGAGGCAAAAGCACTTCTTATATGGTGGCAGCAAGAGAAAATGAAGAAGAAGCAAAAGCAGAAACTCCTGAAAAACCCATCAGATCTCGTAAGACTTACTCACTATCAGAAGAATAGCACAGAAAAGACTGGCCCCCATGATTTAATTACCTCCCTCTGGGTCCCTCCCACAACATGTGGGAATTCTGGAAGATACAATTCAAGTTGAGATTTTGGTGGGGACACAGACAAACCATATCACTCGGTGATCAATATTTGGATCCTTGTTACTTACGGAAATTTCTGCAGCTGGCTTGAATTTCTCCCCAGAAAACGGGATTTTCTTTTCTACCACTTTGTCAGGCTGCAAATTTTCCAAACTTTTAAGCTTTGTCACCTCTTGAATGTTTTGCTGGTTAGAAATTTCTTCTACCAGATATCCTAAATTATCTCTCTCAAGTTCAAAGTTCCACAGATCTCCAGGGTGGGGACAAAATACCACCAGTCTCTTTGTGAAAGCATAGCAAGAATCACCTTTATTCCAATTCCCAAGAAGTTATGTCAGAGGAGTTTGAACCAGAGCAACTTCATCTTGAATAGGAGCTAGGTAAAATAAGGCTGAAACCTACTAGGCTGCAATCCCAGATAGTTAGGCATGCTAACTCACAGGATGAGATAGGAGGTCGGCACAAGATACAGGTCATAAAGATCTTGCTGATAAAAACAGGTTGCAGTAAAGAAGCTGGCTAAAACCTACCACATTCAAGATGGTGATGAGAGTGACCTCTATTGTCCTCACTGGTACACTCGCACAAGCATAGGAGGAGAGAACCCTATGGAATGACTCTGGGTCTCCAAAATTAACTGTAGTGTACTCAGAAAACCAAGGATTTTTAATAAGTTTATCCATTAAAGTAATTTAACAGTTTACAAATGCCATGGCAATGTTAGGAAGTTACCCTATATGGTCTGAAAAGGGGAGGCATGAATAATCCACCCGTTGTTCAGCATGTAATCATCAAATAACCATAAAAATGGGCAACCATCAGCCCTTGGACTGCTCTGCCTGTAGAGTAGCAATTCTTTATTTTTTTACTTTCTTAATGAACTTGCTTTCACTTTATGGATTCACCTTGAATTTTTTCTTATGTGAGATCCAAGAACCCTCTCTTGGCATCTGGATCAGGACCCCTTTCTGGTAACAGTTCTTCATCTCCATCTGAGACGACTTCCATCTGGTCCTCATCTGGACTTCATTGTCCATATCACTATCGGCATTTTGGTCAAAGCCATTCAACATATCTCTAGGAAGTTCCAAACTTTCCCATGTCTTCCTGTCTTTTCTGAGCCCTGCAAACTGTTCCATCCTCTGCCCATTACCCAGTTCCAAAGTTGCTTCCACATTCTCAGGTATCTTATAACTATGCCTCACTACCTCAGTACCAATTTACTGTATTAGTTTGTTCGCACATTGCTATAATGAAATACCTGAGACTAGGTAATTTATAAAGGATAGTGGTTTAATCGACTCACAGTTCTGCATGGTGGGGAAGGCCTTAGGAAACTTACAATCATGGCAAAAGAGGAAAAGGCATGTTTTACATGGCAGCATGTGAGAGAATGCACAGTAGGAAGAACTGTCAAGCATTTATAAAACCATCAGATCTCGTGAGAGCTACTCAGTATCATGAGAACAGCATGGGAGAAACCACCCCTAAGATTCAATCACCTCTCATCAGGTCCTGCCCTCAACATGTAGAGATTATGAAGATCAAAATTCAAGATGAGATTTGGGTGGGCACACATTGCTTAACCATATCATATGGTGTGGGCACCACCTGTTTGGTGCATGAATGCATTGCAGTTGAAAGCCTGCCCTGAACACATGACCATAAAGAGTGATGACTACATCACTGCAGTTTAGGGTGGCTCAGCAAGATTTTATGTATAACAAAGAGTGTTTCTACTACAAAAAATAAAACTGCACAAAAACATGAAAAGTGTGGGCCTTTTTTCCAGGTTATTAGTGCCGGATAAATTGTTTGAATAAGTAAATGATTAATTGCATGGGCTCTGGATACAGAAATATTGCCTGGAGAATAGCAAGGAGTCCATGGACACGGTGAAATATTCAGAGGAGAAACATACACTTCCAGGAAAGAGGTCTAAGCAACTTTGCCCTGTTGCCCTTTCATCAGCACCTTACCAACTGGTACATACCTCTATCCCACATCCAATAATTTCCTCTTGTCCACCAGTAAGCACAGAATATCTGGCCAAACTCATGACTACTCAGCTTTAAAAATTTGAAAATGTGGTTTGTATCTAACTTGTGCTGGTATTGAAGCAGCTGGTATACTTTACTGAAGACTTGTAAAAACAGGTTTTTCTCTGAGAGTCCCATTGACAGGTCTGGTTGTGATATCACCATCGCTGAAGTGGAAGAGAAATGGGATGTGTGTCTTCAGGGAACTGAGAATGGGCAGACACCAACATTCAAAATAAAAGGTTCCTCCTAAATATTTAGTTATGTCTTGATAGAGTGAATTATATGTGAATTTTTTTTAATACGAAACAGGAATTGACCCAAGACATCAAGTGTTTAAGGGTTAAATAAAGGGCTTGTTATTGAATTATAAAGCTTACTTGATTATAAAAATCTATACAACATTAGGCCTTTAAGTGCAAACACAGAAAACAGTGCTTCTCTCAGTATTCATACAGTATGTCTATTTGCAGATGTTAAAGTGAATTTGACATAATGGTAAGTAGTTCAAACAATCTATATTGCTGGGAGCTTTTTCCTCACAAGAGATTGATTTTCCAGCACCATCAGCAGCAAGTCCAGAACTTTTGTTTACCATCCTGTAGGACTGGGATTTTGTGTTTCACATTGTCTGCAGATATTAAGCAAACTTTTAAACATTTAACTGAAAAAGTTAATGAATAATTTTACTCTTAATTCTGAAATAACTTAAGACTCATTTCCCTAAATAACTGCTTATTAAGAAAAGTTTGTTTTGAGGAACCAGGAGAAGGAGAATAATGGAGATAACTATATTAAATTATCAATAAAAGTCTACTCAGAAAGATAATATATCCCAACAAGAATTCGAGGAGAGGGATTTTACTACTGGGGACTAGTTGCTAAAAAGCTGGGAGGCCCAGAGAGAAGGCCTTATGATGAGACAAGTGACAGGATAGCAACAGCAGAAGTCTCTTGCCACCCCTAGGGCTGGAGAGACAACATGAGGAAATGTGGCTACCAGAGTTGATGATTTGAGGCCATCCAGTGGGCACAGAAACCATAGAAGAAAGTACCCAGTGGGAGCTTTGATCTCAAAAAGATGGCAGCCACCTGCAACAGAGAAAGAGAAGTACATATACCCATTCATCCCTTCCTTCAATGTCCTACCTCTTTCTCACATTAATGGATCCCAGATGGAAGCTGTTGACCATGGAGTCTGGCAAATGAAGTGAGCATAGCCCAGTTGTTTGCAATACAAAGTAGAGTGGGGAGATGTTGAGGAATGGATCTGACAGCAAACAAGCAGATGGTCAGTACACCACATGAGAAGAGAAAAATGAGAAGACATTTTCATGCTGGGAATTCAAAGCAGGTCCAAGATAGTACGGGTCCATGGCTAAGGGGGGCTGTCCGTTAGTCCAGGTGGAACTTGAAGTTACGCCACTGGTTGCATGACATTTTGGGTTTGTCACTGAGATCGGAGCAGGGTTCTGGACAATAGCTGTGGATAAAGTTCTTAATGAAAAAGAGAAGAAAAGACATAAACTGGCCGAGAGTAGGAAGAGAGATCCCTACGGAATGACTCAAGGTCTCCAAAATCAGCCATAGTATACACAGGAAACCAGGTATTTTTAAGAAGTTTATCCATTAAAGTACTTTAACTGGAGAAGGGACATGAACATAGCTGTGTTTTGGAAGGACAGTCTGCTGGCATCAATCTTTAGAAGGAAGGGGCCAGGGATTTTTCCAGTAAGAGCAGCTTCAGTATTTCCTCTTTTGAGAGCATATCTTGCTCCAGGTGCTCAGAGAAGAAAACCAGATCTGTTGTTAGTAGTGACAATGGAAAGTCCCATCTTTGATATTAATTCCCTTTTTCCCTATAACTGACCCCAAAGTAAGCCCACTTCTAGAACTATCAGACTGGATCCAATAGGCCCTTGTCAGTCAATCTCAGAACCTTCACACATTCTGAGGGTGGTTCCATGTAGCAAGGAGGCATTTCTTTACACACCAGGCTCTGACATCTCTGTCTCATTAGAGAGCCTGTAGATTTAGGTCTTACCCTGCATGTCATCTTAGCAAAAGGGCAAAAGAAAGAGCACCTCCAACTTCTACCATTAGACCTTAGAAAATAACTAGGATTTTTACTCAGAGACATACTGTCTCAGAGTTCAGCCCCTAACTCTGGTCTTGGGACTGGGTGATGTTTATCTTGTTTATGTTAGTATGAATTTAAGAAAATGTGTTTTTCTCTCTATGGTATTTGTTTAATAAGCTTTATATACAATTATGGTGTGATGAATTTTATTTTCTGAGGAATTTTAGGGGTAGAAAGAAGAGACATTTTTGGAGGCAAAAGCTCTCAATGTTTAAGATGACCTTCTTTCACATTTCCTGGGATTAAATTGCAGAGATCATTTACTGACATAATTTGTGTATTCTCAACTGACATTGTAATGATAATATTATATTAATCCGCTCTTAATTATCTAACTTTATAAGAAATGCAAATAAAAATGTAATATAATTAAAAATATGAAGAAAAATAAAAATGCATATTCAAAGGAAAGCTTTTTTTCTTAAATACTTTTTTTTTATAACCTTGGAAACTTCAAACTATTTGCTGTCAGGATATGAAGAACTTTGGTGGAAGTAACTGATTTGCTGAATGCTGTTACAGTCTTTTGTAATGGCTCTGAATTCATTTCAGATAATATAAAAGGAAAAGAAAACCAAAAAAGGGGAAGAATTTAAATAATAAGTTTGATCTTTTATGGTATTCCCAGGTTTGGGGCAATCACTCAATCTTCCATTGAATGATTCCTTCCAATAACAATACAGTCAAAATGTCCTGCAGACATTTCCAGGAGTGAAGACTGGGTAAAGGAGCTCACATATATACAGATACAGGTATTACTCATTATTAATAGTACCCTACACTATAGAGAAATATAATTTATTCACTTTGCTCCTAAGACATTTGGCCATATGGGACTCTACACTTGGACTAATTTCAAGATACTTAAAAGCTTTTCCTTTCCTTCATCTATCTTTCCTCTTTATTTCTCCCCCATCCCATTTCCTTCTTCAACCTCTTTCTTTTATACTTGTCTTCATTCTGAAACATATGTAAAGTGGATTTATAAATACATAATAATACGTTCAGTTATATTATATATTATTTCAATATTAATACCTTTTAAAACATGAATAATATAGTAAAACAAAAGGGAAATGGGAGTAAGAAACAAGTAATAGTAATAAATATATGAACTACATATTGAAAAATATTGTTCTTCTGCTAGAAGTTGGCCATGAATTTGACTCTAGATTTTCTAGCCATCCATAAAAAGGAGAAATCAAAACCAGTTCTGAATAAACAGAAAAATACAAAATCACAAGGAAATTTCTCTCACTGATTTTATAGGAAGGATGTGAATTTAGGTAATGAAGACAACATTCTTACAACAACTAGAGAAACAAGAATCATTGAATTATTAGTAATGATATTCCTCAACCTAGGCACAATAGCAAAGACTTATTCTGAAAAGAGCAAATCTATACGAATAGTAAACTCATTAAAAGTATTCACTTTAACTTGAATTAAGCAGAACAAACTTTCCCAGACCTAGATCAGTACATAGTCCTAGAAATTGTTCTATAAAATAAATACTAAATGGTAAGAAAGTAAAAAGATGAATGATTGGAGATCAGCTCTTTCTTCACTTGTCAAACGTATTCAAGTAAGTCCTCAAAACTCAATGTCTCGTAATTGCATATCAAAGATTTCAACGCTTTTGTAGACTGTTTATTTTCAGGGAAACATAATCTCATACTTTGCAACTAAAATCTAGATACTTTCATTGGTTTTAAGTGAATTTACATTGTTCTCTTCAGTTTTAGAGGGTCATTTTTACATATTGAAGATAAATATGTACTTATTCCAGTAGAATTGTCAGGCATATGCTAGATATATTATCTGTTTCACTTCTTTAAAAATGAATATTGCAAACACAAATGAGATCCAAAATAATTAGGCAAATATCAACATCTGAGTAAAGATCCACTCATTCATTTTAACTCTGTTGCAATGAAATTGCTCCCTTTCCAAGTACTATCACTATATTATATTGAATTTCCACATAAAATGTGATCTCAGTTGAAAAAGAAAATAATATTAATTATATAAAAATAATACTCGCAAACTATTATGTAGCATCATCTACTGTATGCTAGACACTGTCCTAAAAGATTTACATATATTAACTGCTTTGGTTCTCATGAGAGCCTACGAGGCAGGTATTATTATAATGCCAATTTACAGCTGAAGAAACAAAACCATAAGGCAGTTAAGTAAATTGCCCAGTGTCATATAGTTGGTAAAAACAAAACTGGAATATACGGAAGAATGTTTGATTCCACAGTACACTCATGACTATTGTTATTTACTTACAAAGCAAAATTGCTAAACTGTTTCTGTCTAATGGCAGTACTAATATTTATGACAAAAACAATACAGGTAACTATAAAATATTCAAAGTGATTTTTATAAATATTTTAAATAACACAACCAAATTAGCATTATCCTTATTCCAACAATGTTATTGTTGAGAGATTTTTCAGAAGTAATTAATCCACAGCTAATTTATTCTGTAAAACCTAGTTACTTTTAGCCACATATGATTTTATTTTACCAAAAATTATTTGACACACTTTATCACCAATGCTATGTGTTAACATTTTTATTTTTTGAATAATTTATAGCTGTTTCCAGAAACATAAACTACCTTCAAAAAAGCAAAGGTTGGCAATCATTAATATCATCCAAAACGACAGTTTCATGTTTCACTCATGAGATATTTACTTAGCTCTTGAGATGTGACAAGACCACGAGGGTGCTGGGGATACTAATATATATAATGAGTAATGACTTTCCCAAGTCATTATGTGATTACCACCTCCCTGCCTCCAAAGAGGTCACAGTTTATTGATCTCAATAGGCCTACATGATTACCGTATATAGTGGAAGTGATATTTAAAAAAAGATAATAGCATGGAGCTATTAACTTAAATTGTGGAACAGAACAAGAACGTGAGGAAAGGCTTCCCAGACAAGATACTACCAGAGCTGAATTTTGAATGACACAAGGAAAACAGCTCACTTATCAGGATGCCACATATACAAGAAGCATGGAGGTTAAAGACAGCTCCATTCTCTTAGGGACTCCTAAAGGGTTAAGGCACAAGACAGAGAGTAATGAGATGAGATGATGATAGGGAAGTGGAGACTGGCCAGATCACAGAAGGCCTCTCTGAGAAAAGTTTCCGCTTCCGAACACTGGTGAGACAGTACATGAAAGTTGTAGGCAGAGGAATGAGATAAAGAAGCTTGCATTCTATAGAGATAATTCTGCCAGGAGGATGAAAAAAAGAGAAAAAGATGGTGGGGAAACAAGACTGGAAAATGGAAGATGTGTTTGGAGGCTATTAAGGCAATCCAGCAAGAAATGATGAGAGTGATTCTGAAGGCACTTCAAAAAGAGCTACAAAGAATGCTTTGAGAAATGGCAGGTCCTGTTGATGCAAGTGTAGAGGCTCCCTGATGAGTACTTTTGAGAATCTGGAACTCATTTAGAAGTGTGTTCAGGCATTTTTGCATGTGTGACAAGGACAGTTTTCCAAACAATAGTCCTTGAATTGAAAATTTACTCCTTGGAATGTGCATGATACTCATCACCATAGAGATTGCTTTCGCTAAACCCTTCAAGAAACAAGCTGCTTCTCCCTGAAAATCCCTTTATAAGCTCTTCTGTCTCTTAACAAGACATGTAGAGAGAGCCCCAAAGGTTGGCAGAGAGGAATGTTCTCTTTTATCTCCATCCAGAATTCTATTGAGTGGCACCTGAGATTGACCCTAGTGCAATGGCAAGAATCGAATTAAATTGACTTCCGCCCCACCCCACAGGACCATTCCAGTCAACCTGCAGCAGAAATTGACACTGCAAATTTACTCAGTTACTGAGATCCCTTGCTTCCAAGAGCTGGAGCTCCTCCAGCAGCTTGGGAGACTCATTAACATTCACATCTTTCCCAGCCTCATTATCTCGCCCAGATGTTTCTGTGACTGCCCCTTTAAAGCATCTCTGTCTATATTTTATTTACATTTGTTCAGCAATATTGATGCTTAATGAATAAATGCACTAAACTGTCAGTACTGGAGACTAATTAAATCTATGTATGAGCCTGAGAAGCTGATTGAAAAATTTGCAAGTAACTAAACTGCGTTTAAATAAACACTTTAGTGTAGTGCTTTAATTACACTTTAGTTTGTAATGTAATTTTTGGCTGTTTAAACTATGATTTAGGCTGAGCTAATTACAAATGATTTTCTACTCTGTAATTAATAATAACAAAATTGTAATTAGACAGCTGCTCTGGATCAGGACGACAGTTTGTATGTGCTGGCTCAGGATGATGGGTCTGGCAGAGGCACAAAAAGAGCACTTGAGGGTTGGGGCAGCCAGCCCCTCTCCAAGGTTCATTATTAAAGAACAAGGCCTGAGCATCTAGGTGAGTTTTATAATCCCAGCTGATGCTAGGGAAAAGGGTTTTTTATTTGTTATACACTAAGTGTCCTCAGACATTCTCAGTCCTCTGGAAAATCACTGATGATACCAAATTTCCTTTTATTCCTAACTGTAGCTTCCAACTCACTCACTTTTCCTTTTTGTCAGAGATTAAATCAACTGGTATTAGTATGTCCATCAATAAGTCAATTCATCATCATCATCATCATAGTAATGATTATCATAACTTAGATATTTTTTTCTGGTTATGTTTGGTGCCTAACACATCATCCCAATTGTAGGTCATAAAACAACTATTCCATTATGGTGTAAGATTCTATGGGTCAAGAACTTGCACTGGGAGCAGTGGGTGTGGTTTGTCTTTGCTCCATGAAGTTTGGAGCCTCAGCTGAAAAGACAAGAATGACTGATGAAACTGGAATCATCTAGAGGCATTTTTTAGTCAGCGCTTCCACCCCGACTCTCCATGTGGCCAGTGCTTCCTCGAAGTGTGGCAACCTAGGGGTAGTTGAACTTAGTACATGGGAGCTCAGGGACCTCATGAGTGAATTCTGGAAAACAAGGTGGAATCTGTATTGCCTTTCATGACCTAGCCTTGAAAGTCACATAGCATCACATCCACCATACTTTGTTGTTTGTATCAACAAGCCCATCCAGATTCTAGGGGTGATATAGCAAGACGGGTGACTAGCAAGGTGCTATAGAATGAATGCTTGTGTCCCCTCAGAATTCCTATGTTAAATGCTAATGCTCAATAGGATGGTGTTATGAGATGAGGCTTTGGGAGATCAGGTCAAGAGGGTGGAACCCTCATGAGTGGAATTGGTACCATTAGAGACTTAAGAAATCTTCCTTGACTCTTTCATTATGTGAGGACACAGGAAGAAGATGGTTATCTACAAACCAGGAAGTGAACCCTCACCAGACACCTAATGTGTCAATACCTTGGTCTTGTGCTTCTCAGCCTCCAGAACTGTGAGAAATATAAGCCCCCCTCCTCCCAGTCCCAGTTTATGAAGTTTGTTATAGCAGCCTGAACAGAGTAAGACACAAGGTCACATTGCCAAAGGGCTTATGCAGCCATCTTTGGAAAATGCCACCTGCCACAGATTTGCAGATTTTATAGTTTTTGAAGTGCATTTGTTACATAATTGGATATTTAAAACCACATTGATGTAGGCAGGACAGTAAATGCTACCTTCATTTCACAAATTGTGTTCTGTGAAAGATAAATAATTACTTACGCCTTTGGTATGTGGCAAAGGTGGATAAGACCTAAGATTCAAACACTTTATATGTCCAATTGCCAACCAGAATTATGTAAAAAGAAAGACCTGGTTCTTTATCTCTTATCATAGACTTAATTCTGAACAGCTTACTTCAGCCCATTTGTCTCATTTGAAGTATTTCTGTTTCCAGATAGTCACCTTGTTTCTTTGTTGTTCACTGCTCCATTTTTGTCCTCTGTCACCCTTACTACTTGTAACCCATGACATTTTAAAAAGAACATCATGTTTGTCATTCACATAATGTTCTTGTTCAAATGTCAGCTGAGGTGATCAAAGTTAATTTAACAAGTAATCCTTTGAAACTTCATTCTAGGAATTGGGTGCAGTGATAGTCTTACCTACAGAAGAAACCAGAACAAAATTTCTAAACCTCTCTGCCTAGCCCCCTTTCTCTCCCAACTCTCTCTGACACACATACACTCTGACACTCACACACACAAAGAACTTCCAAAGGGGATGCCTGAAGTTCTCCAAACAGGGAATGAAGCTCGCCATGATGTTATGTTGTAGACCAAAATGGAGGTCCTGTAAGAAACCTAGCCCTTGTTTAGTAAATCTCACCAGCAACATCAGAAAATTTTAAATAATTGAAGGCCATATATAATTAAGCATCAAAATATGCAGTGAAAAATGGCTATGTAAATTCAGGTAGACAGATGTCAATAGGAGAGGAAAATGGACAGGTGACATGAAGGAGTTAGATCAGATTTGCATCTTATTCCACTTTAATCGAATATGGGAGTTGACGAAAATACTTTTTATGGGTAAGAGATCAGCATCAGTAAGAACACAAAGGAGAGAGTAAGCATGGCACATGGAGATGAATGTTTTAACAATGTTTATAATGGAAAAAAAAAAAACTGGGAAAAAAGCCCAAATGTTCAACCACAAGGAATTGTTTAAACAAATTAATGTATACCTATTTAATACAATATTTTCTAAATATCTCCTGGATAGAAAGAGGTGAGGTTATGTCATTTAATGAATCAAAAAGGGATGAAATTGAGTGTATATGTGGAAGTGTAGACTTTGGGGAGAATAAAATGTTCAGTTTCCCAAACTGAAAAGGATGGACGAAGGAATGGGTATACGAGAGTTTAGGGACAAAGATAAATATGAAAGAAAGCTCCAATGGTTAACTTACCACTGAAATAAGAAGAGAGGGCCTCTGCTTACAGAAGAAGGTCTAGAGATGCATTAGCTTTTTGAGAACACCTTTCTCTAAGTTACCTGTACTCATTGGTATACAAGTTTGACTGCCATACCAAAGCCCTAAATACAAGATATAAATGTATTTCTCTTCCATTAAAGAGTGTGAGTGTGTGAATAATTTGCAACTCAAGAATGTCGGGGAACCAGGTTCATACCCTCTTATTGCTTTGCTCTCCCATCATGACACTATCATCTTCCATTTAGTCCAAGATGGTTTACCACCAGGTTCTTGTCCCAATCAGTAGATATAGAAAGAAATTGTAATGGGAGAGCGCAACTGTATTTTTCTTTAAAGACATTTTTAAAACCACTTTTACTTAGTTGTATGACCATGCCAAGGCCTGAAGGAAGCTGGGGAAAGTAGTTTTAAAATGAACATTCATGTAATAAAAATATAATGCTATGGGAAAAGAAGGGAATATATACTGAGAGACAACGAGGAGTTTCTGACACAGTACTATTACCAGATAATTCAGTACAAGAAATAAAAAAAAATTCTATGAGATCCAGCCTCTGTCTAGCATCCAAACACTCACTGGAGTCACTACATAATCAGAATCCTCTCAGAATTAAATGTGAGTAGGACATATCTAATTTTAAAAGAATTACATCATACACACATACACACACACACACACACACACACACACCCCTAAGAATCACTAAAGTGCTGGTCCTAGTTACAGCAGTAAACTGAGTCATGATAATAGTAAATGCAGAAGCATGTTGAATTACAATTATTTAAGTAGCATGAATGACACACTCTAGCTAACGTTTTATGAGTAAGACCTCAGTTGAATATTGTTTACCTTCTACCCTGCAATGTTTACGTGTTGCTTTAGAAGTTTCATATCACTTTCTGAATGAAAGTTCTCATTTCCATTCCTTTATTCTTTCACTCTGCAGCTCATGCAACCCTTTCAAAAATTTAACATTTAATTTTTTTCCTCAAACTTCTCACCTTGTTTTAGTATGCCCATATTTATTGTCTCTCAGCCAAACACTGGATTTTCCTTTATTTTCTTTCAATATTATTAGTGATATTAGCATATCTCTAGATGTAACGTGCCAGCATTTTCATTCAAGTATCATTTTTCACCATTCACCAACTCTGTTCACTTACCAATTTTGTAACAGAAATATCTTTCTCTTCATCTTGTGTTACAACTTTGGAATTTTTTATTGACTATCTCCTTTGCTTGAAATATATTTTATATGTCTCCAAATCCTATCAAGTCTTAAACTTCTCAGAAAATCATCCCTGCCTTCCTGATGCTTTTGCTGCCTATTTTATGATTATTCCTAAAATTATAATTTATTTCATGGCAGTTCATCTAAATCCATCGATAACTGCTCCACTGTCTTCATTTACAAATCAAACTCTTTGATCTGATCCTCAGTATCCTCCATAATTTGCTCTAACCTTATGTCACTCTAATTCACCATGTTAAGCATTTAGCCCCTCACTACTCAAAGCCTGTACTCTGATCAGAACAGATCCACCTCATCTTGAAGACTCACTGAATCAGAATTTGCCTTTGAACAAGACTCCTCCCTTTTCAGGTGGCAGATTAGCATTGGTTTTAGCACACAATTCTTGGCAAAAAATTAAGACCTTACTCAATGTTATTACTACAACCTTGTGTTCATTCTCCTGTTCTTTTGTTTTGTTCACTTGCCCTGGATAGACTATAATCCACCTTTGTCACAGGCCCCAGTTTGCTTTTTCCTAAAAGCTAATTCAAGTTTTACCTCTAAGACTTTTTAATTTGGTAAATATCTGATTTCTGATGTGACAGTTTTCTAGTGTAATATTCGAGAAAAATGGCAAGCCGGGGTCTCTGGGCTCTCATGAATTTACAGGTTCCTCCCTCCACACTGGCTCATGAGACCTTCAGGAATTGGGCTTGCCTCTGTGAAAACATTAGCTAGAGTGTGTCATTCTAGAGCTGCATCCATTGACTTATAACCTTGAAATCTTGCCTGTCCTTTGCTTTGCTTATTTGCAGATTTGGTTGTAATTCAAAATAAAAACAACATTAATTTCATCCAATTTTTTATTCTATTGTTAGCTGCTCATCATTACTCTCATCCTTGTAATTATTGTTACGATTATTATGATTTAAGACCAAGATGTCATCATCTTGAACAAAAGGGTGAAAGTTGACTTTACATCTGATAATTGATATATCATGGCCAAGGCTGATGATCTGTTGACAATAAGGATCTGGTTTCCATAGTGAATAAGCTTCTTAGAGAGAGCCACTGACTCATTTTACTTGTATTATTTCTACAAGAAACATGGTATATCGTCTCATTATAGCTAGATAATGGTGGCTAACCGTCTACCTGTAGGAACAATACAGCCACAGAAGAGATGTCCTGCCTTTTTAGAAAAAGCACAAATTAGAATTATAGAAGATTTTACCAAGAAGGCTTTGAACTCACAAGTGTACAATATACTTAAGTATTCCTAAGTTTTTTTAAATCTAAATGCTATCACCTTTTATGAGTTTGCATGGTAACTTCAGTCCTCAGACTATACTCTCTGGGTCCACTTATTCTCACACTCATGCCAGTCATGCTTTCATTCCCAAAACTGCATGGAAACTACTATCACAAGAGTCTGCATATCTTCACATCCAATATACATTAATTCTCATCTACTTGAAATTTGAATGGCAATTGACATCCTTAATCACTTCTTCCTTCCTGAGACTTTTTCTTCTCTTGGCTTTGTAAGATCAGGTTATCCTGATTTTCCTTCTACCCCACTGGCTTCTCCTTTTCAGACTTCTTTGTCAACTCTTTCTACTTTTTCTAACTTCTAAATGTTGATATTCCTTGGGATTAGTGGTCAATTTATTTCTTCTATATTAGATAAATTCAGCCAGTCCTATAATTTTCAGTACCATTAAAACAAACATCGATAATCATTAATATTTACATTTTTAGCACAGGTATTTCCCACAGACTCTAAACTTTTGTAGCCAATAGCCTATCTTTTACTTGAGTTTCTAACAAACATATTAAACTTCACACATCCAAAACAACTCTTAATTTCCTCCTGCTATGGTTTGAGTGTTTGTTCCCTCAAAAACTCATGTTGAAATGTAATTGTCATGGTATTGGGAGATGAGAACTTTATACATGGTTAGGTCATGAGAGTTCCACCTTCATGAAAGGATTAATGCCTTTATTGTGGGAGTGGGTTCATTATCATAGGAGTGGGCTTGTTACAAAAGGATGAGTTTGGCCCCTTCCTCTCTCTCTCACTCTCTTTTTGCCCTTCTGCCTTCCACCATGCTAAAAGGCACTCACCAGGTGCCAGCTCCTTGATCTTAGAATTTCCAGCCTCCAGAACTATGAGCCAATACATTCTGGTCATTATAAATTACCTAGTCTGGTATTCTGTTACAGCAGTACAACAAAGACTAAGACACCCTCATCAGTTCTTTTAACATTTGCCTACTAAGCAAAAGGCAATACCAATTATCCGACTGTTCAGAGCAAAAACCTTGTAATGATCCTTGGCTCTTCTCTTTTTCACACACCTTGCTTCCCATCCATATGCAAATCCTGTTGGTTCTATATACAAAATATATTTCAAATCCAATTGAAATACAAAATATTTCAATCCAATTACTTCTTACCAAATCCACCACACTACTGTGCAATACCCTCTGCTGAACTTCCACACTTTCTTTTAAATGGTCTTCTCATTTCCACTCTTGCCCTAATATAATCCATCCTCTTCCTGCAGGCAGAGGGATTCTATTAACATGAGTCAGATCCTGTCACACACAGCCTAATACTCTCCAGTGGCTTCTCTTTACACTTACAATAAAATTTAATCTCCTATCTTTACTACCGAGGTGCATTCCCTAAGATATTTCTGTGGTGTATTTCCTGCCTTGCATTGCAATGATGTGCCTAGGTGAGATGGGAGAAATTGTTTAGTGTATCTTAAGCTGGACTTCAGAGCTGTGGTGCTCTTTCTGGGGCAGCCATTAGAAACAATGTATCAAGGTGATCAACTTTTCCTAAGTTGACTGGGAAAATCCTGGTTTTAACATTAAAACCTTTGTATTCTTGGAAAATCCCCTCGGTTCCGGAGAAATTCAGACCATTGATCACACCACAATGTGTTCACACCTGTGACTATTGAGTCCTTTCTCACAGTGGCTCAATAGAGTCACTTTCTCTTATTAATCATGTATTTAAATAGGCTTTTATGGGATCTAACCACAAATCTGCTGTACATTATACACAACTACTCTAGATTGCACATAACCAGTTTTCAAGTTAAGAGAGAGGCTACAAATGGTTTAGAAATTTGTGTGTCTCCTGAATATGAATGAACACATAAAATCAAAAGGTATTTTTTGTATAAATTTATGGGATACGAGTATAATTGTCTCACATGGATATATTGCATAGTGGTGAAGTCAGGGCTTTTAGTGTATCCATCACTGGGGTAATGTACATTGTATCCCTTAAGTAATTCCCCCCTCCCACCTCACCCTTCTGAGTATCTCTTGTCTATCATTCCACACTCTACATCCATGGTATATATGTTATTTAGCTCTCACTTAGAAGTGAGAACACGTGATATTTGTCTTTCAGTATCTGGTTTGTTTCACTTAAGATAATGGCCCCCAGCTCCATCCATGCTGCTATAAAAGACATAATTTTACCCTTTTTTTATGGCTGAATAGTATTCAATCATATACATATATATTCTACATTTTCTTTATCCAGTCATCCATTGATGCACACAGGTTGGTTCCATATCTTTGCTATTTTAAATAGTGCTATGATGAACATACAAGTGCAGATATATCTTTGATATAATGATTTCTTTTCCTGTGGATAGATATCCAGTAGTAGATTATTCCATAGGTGTATCTTGCAGGAATCACATTTACTCACTAGGACCCACAATAAGGAAAGCACACCTTTTAACAATGAGATGAGAAAACACTTTTCCCATTAGTGCAATATTTAATATTGTTCTGTCAGTAGGAAGCTAGATATAGACTAAGTACAATAATATACTTTTAATAAACCTCCAAATAAAATAAATATAAAAATACACAAGAATAGAACTGCTATTTTAATTGTTTTCTACCCATAATAAGTACTTTTGTGTTGAAGAAAGCCAAGAAAGAAAAAGAACAGATCCCTTGGAACAGGGTCACCAACCCACAGGCCACTGACTCTTTCCGGGCCATACAGCAGGAGGTGAGTGGCAGGTGAGCGAGTGAAGCTTCATTCGTATTTACAGCTGCTTCCCATTGCTTGCATTAATGCCCAAGCTCCATCTGCTGGCAGATCAGGTGCAGCATTAGATTCTCATAGAAGCACTAACTCTATTGTGAATTGTGCATACAAGGGATCTAGGCTGTGAGCTCCTTATGAGAATCTAATGCCAGATGATCTGTCACTGTCTCCTATCATCTCCAGATGAAACAGGAAAACAAGCTCAGGGATCCCACTGATTCTACATTATGGTGAGTTGTATAATTATTTCGTTATATATTGCAATGTAATAATAGAAATAAAGTGCACAATAAATGTAATGCGCTTGAATCATCTGGAAACCATCTCCCCACCGATAGTCAGTGGAAAAATTGTCTTCCATGAAACCAGTTCCTGGTGCCAAAAAGTTTGGGGACCGCTGCCTTAGAGGGTTGCAATTAAAAGTTTTATAATTTTATTTTTGGCAGCTAAACAACTGAACTGCAAAAACACATTTATCCCCTATTTTCAGATTTGTAACAAAATAAAAACAATGCAAATAAGATGATATTAGATATCTGTTTCTAATGAAAAGTGTTTCTGTATTATTTATATTAAGTATCTACTTATAAAACATTTACTTTATTACCATTACATGTATAAAAATCATTGTTCATGATCGTGTTCCATTATGCCAAATCATTTTAAAATTATTCATTTTAAAATATTTCTATTTTAAAATTTTATTAAAAATAGACTAATGCCTTCATAGCCATGATTAGACAGTATTTTTATAAATAACATTCTGTTTTCTTTTTAAATATACATACTATTTTTTCCTTAACTATTTACTGGTTCACAATAATCAAAATTTTTTCATCTTCACTTTTTTGAGGGATGCAACAAACACTTTTGGTTAAAAGTGCCACCTTAAAATATTTATTAAACAAATCATAAATGTCTAATTCCTTCTTCCATTTAAATAAGCAGGAGAAAGAATTAAATAATTCTGATGACACGATCTGTGGTTTTTGCTGATTTTCTCTTTGCCTTAGTGGCTTATCATCTTTAGCCAGTGAATTATTCTTTCATTTTGAGCTCATCTTGTCCCTGATGGCCCAATTATTGCTTCTGGGTAATGACCCAGTCAGATCTTATTTAGAAAGAAACTTATTCTTAAACAGCACACAGTGATGCCTTTTTGACCTCAAAGAAGCCACAAAAGACATCTGCATTATCATACAGAGTAAAATGGGTCCAGTAAAATTAGGTTCCAGCTGAGAAGAAAGCTTCCTGAAGGCATTTGGTGCCTCAGAGTCATGGACTAGATCAAATTTTCCATAAGAAATAGTAATCGGTTTCAGTCTTCATTCTCCCAGATGTCATTCATAAAAAATTATTAGGCGGTCATGTTTGACCACAAGGTAGACCCTTTTATGCAATCTTGAATCTGCTGTTACTTAGCTAAATAATCCAGTTCTTTAAACAGTCCTCTTCAGATTTGTTTTCACCCCTTCATCATTACTGCACATGGTATTTTTAGTCTGTTCTGTTTTTCATGTTTTAAAAGGCAAAGACCAAAACTGGTTATTGCAAAACCTGATTTCTCAGCGCACTAGGGAGAAATGCCCTCTAGTGTAGATGCACACAGAAGGAAGTACTTGATTCTTCTTTTTATAGTGAGAAAATCTTAACGGACAAAGACAGATTACATGGAAACACATAATTGTTCAGTTTATGTTGAGACTTATCCTCTGTTTTTTGAAAATTCAGACAATTCAAACAAAAATTCAAGATAAAGTTGAAAGCAGGAAGCATCTGATTTTTGGGGACAGCTGATACACTTAGGCTGTGAGGAGCATAGGATGGTAGGAGAGAATGAAGCAGTAACATTGATGGCAGTGGGAAGAAGCAAGGTGTCACACCAAGGCCAGCCAAGACCCATGCAGCATTAAGGCCATGGGCTTCCAAATGGGGACTTCCCTGCCAATCTTTTATTAATGTCACTCGAGAAGTTTTGTGTGTTCCTTGCCCCCTTGGCAAAAACTGAATCTATATCCTCCCCTGTCTTTTAGCATTCTGCATCACTATTTCCACTCAAATGATAGTGTGATATTCTAAGGAAGTAATCAGTTAATAGCCAGATGTTATCACCAAATTATGAATCTTTCTCTGATGAAAGGTGATCATAACTAATTTAATGCCAATAATTTTCTTTTCATCTTTTTGGTGCAGTAAGAGGTTGTCTTTTCATCCCTACATCACGCATGAATAAGTACAAAGTCCCCTAGTTCTCTTTACTGAAGTACGGCTAATTACCCTGAAAGGATGAAACAAATCATAGTTATGAGCAAGGTGAAGACATTTCCCTCCAACTCTGATCAAATTCATTTCTCTTCCTCCTGTAACCTTATAACTCCAACTCAAGGTGTATGTTTCCAAGGAAGGTCATGTTTTAAAATATGACTTTAAGCCCATAGATTTTACGCAACAGTCTCATCCTGAGCAAGCACACTACATAAATCCAGGTATTGTTGCTGTTGTCATTAAATCATGTTAGTGGCTTAAAGCAACATTTCTCAAAATGTTGTCACCTGACCAGTGCATTAGCATCATCTGGGAACTTGTTAGAAATGCAAATCCTTGGCCCCACTCAAAACCTGCTGAATTATAAACTCTAGGGGTGAGGCCCAGCAATCTGTTTTCACAAGCCTTCCAGGTGATTCTGATGTACAGTAATGTTTTGGCAATCACTGTCTTAAGAAATAACACAAAATATTTGAGTCAGGTAACATAGATCATCGCTAAGAGCTGAAGAATTAACAAAGACCACCCCAATGTGAAAAAACAGATGATATTTATCAGAGCTTTCTAGGGCAAGGGAGTCAGCTACCACCAGTTGCATCTGGCAGAAACTCAAGGCAGGCAGGGGAGTGGGAAAGCTTTACAGTTTAGTTTTTTAAAAAGGCAGGGGGAGGGCTTCAGATATGCTTGGAGAAGCTGAAGTTGGGCTAACTAGTAGTGGAACATCTTATGTGATAGATTTCAGAACATATGTGACTTTACTTGATTTCGAGTTGGAAGCAGGGTCAAAAATAGAGAAGCTGGCAATCACTGACTAAGTTCTGACCATTCTGGGCCAACTGTGGCAAAGGTATTGTCTGGCTTACTAGATTGGATGCTATAGGGGTTTGCGGGTAAGGGTCCTAGTTTACATATGGAGGTCTGGCCATCGTCTATTGGTATGTTCGGTCTCACAGCCCCTCTTTTGGTCATTCTATCAGTTGAGTGAGGTTGACAAATTCAGGGAAAGCTAACAATCCAGATCTTCATTGCTTAAACATTGTCTGCTTGTCTCCATAGTTAATTGTATCATGAGGTCCTCTTGACCATTCTGTTGTTGCATCATTGTGGCAAGCATTTGCCAAGAAAGTTACTCCTCAGAATCACTTAAGACTCTGACTATAATGTAACAAGCCAGCATCACAACCACTATGACCAAAACAAAAACAAGTAAAAGTCCCTGTAAGATCTTTGGAGAAAAGAACCCCAATTGCTCAACTCAGGCCAAGAGAAGTAATCTTATAAGTCATGAGGACCAACCTTAGAAAGCCATGTAGCTGTATTCATAAGGCAATATATAAATAGCTGTTCTATCTTGGCAGTTTCATTGATCCAAGTTCAGCAAGAAATATCAGCAATGGCAGAAACACCAAAATGATTAGCCAACAAGAAATCTAAAACAACGCAATTGTCTATCACTACTCATGCCCACAAGACTAATCTGTATTTAGGGCAAGGGGAGTAACATCAATGAAATCTGTTAGTTAGTGATACATTTCTTACTGTCTTTTCTCTTAGTATGATTGCTACCATTGGTAGCACTACTCTGATTGCTTGTATATACAGTGAGTCAGTCATTCTCCCAGGAGAACCACCTCACTAATTGAAGATAATCTCTTTTTGAAGCTCACTAGGTTCTCAGTGCACAGACAAACCTCAGCATATTATTCCTAAGATGCATGAGGTGCTCATATGAAGCAAGGAGTACCAGACATCCAGGCCCTCAAGGAAGTAGTATCCAGCAGGAGTCCATGAAGATTTTTTTTTTTAAGGAGTTGTTTGTAACACAAGGTAAGAACCAAGGCCTTACAGTAGCTGGATTTGGAGCGCTATTAATATTTTTCAGGTGTCAAGTATTTAGCTTATTGCCTTATAAAGGTTGTTGAATTCAAATTTGGACTTACCTAGGGTCCAATCAATAGATTTAAATAATTTGACCTTTTTCTGAAAGGGAGAAACACTAGCAAAGTAACAGTTTTATTTACTTAAGGTCATTTTGCTTAAGGTTGTTTGCTTAAGGTCATTTTCCATGTAGATTCAAGTGGAAACACTGTCAGGTGTTATTTCCCATGGTTTCATTTTATGAGACCAGAATTTCCCAGAGATTTTTATCATGGTGATCCAGTGATGGATGGCATATGCAGCAGTTGGTGAGACTGAAGGCAATGAAAACAGTTTGGAAACCTAAGAAGGGCATTAGAATGAGTATGTTCTGAACTAATAATTATAATAAAAAGGAAAGAGAAAAAGATTATTAGAGTGAACAACAAGAAAGGAAAATGAAAAGAGATGTTACTATAAGCAAGCAGATGAAAACGAAACAGGAATTAAACAGGAATCTTGGTCTGATGTCTTGGGCAGAAGCTGCCTGCTTTCTAAAGTCATTGCCTTCTTCCATTGTTGTTAAGTCAGCTCTCCTTCTGAAGATCTGAAGATCCTTCATTGGATTCCATTATTAGAGTAGACTCCTGATTGTGAGGAATTCTGTAGTGTCTTTTTTAGTTGTGAAACATGTACCTAGGGATTGACCATCTAGAGTTTCACTTCTAAATTTGTTATTAATAGTACTTAATAAGTTTATTTCCTATGAATGTTCAAGAGCAGTTTTTCCATGATACTTTCTCCAATAGACAAAAATCTCCTGGCTGAAAATTGTTAAACAGTAAAATTCATAAAGATGTTGTGGGGAGGCAGCCTTAACCTGTTGATAATAAGATTGGGTATAGTGCCTGAGTCCCTTGAAATATTTTGCTATGTCCGTGTGCAGCAGAGTCTAGTATCAGAAGTGAAATCACTAAATGCAAAGGCCTTTCAATGACCAGTTCATAGGCAGACAACTGATGTGTTCCCAAGGGAGTGAACCATGTGGATATAACGGGTAATGGGAGTACATTTAGCCAAAGAAACTCAAGGGTTCCAGAAAGATTTTCTAAGTGTACTTGACAGATGACATTAGTTCTTTTCATCTTTTCAGAAGATTGTGAGTAGTAAGAGTAGTGTAGTTTTTGAGTAAGGAGCAACACCTTACAGAGTTCTTTTATAATGTTTCCCATAAATTGATGCCTCAGTCATTGAATATAGAAATTGATAAACCTAGGTTGGACACACAAGATCAAACAGCATTTTAGAGAATGTAAAATGTGTACCGTTTGAGCAAAGAAAGGGTTTAACACATCCTGAAAATTGACATTTGATAATGAGAACATATTCAGATCTCATGGAGAATGAAAGCTGGGGGGAAAAAAGCCATCTGAGGTGGCCAAATGACCCTTTAGGCTTTGATTCATGTCCATGCTTTATCTTCAGTTTTTCTAGCATGATAATTTTGACATGACATGATTGGAAAGCAAGCTCTCCTGTTTTTTAAGTTTTACAACTAATACTGATTTAAGATAATAAGCCATTTGTCTACAGCATGATTAGTGGTTTTATGAGAAAATAGCTAATATCTATTTGAAATAATCTGATGCTACCAACTAGCGACCTTGTGATCATCAGAGATTATTTGAAAGAAGGGTAGAACCAGATTTTTTCCACTCTTGCTTTACAAAATAAGGAGCTACACAAAGATATTGCTTACTAGTCTCTTTGAACCCTTCCAGAGGCTTATGCTTTAAGAGTGTATACAGGACTACAGTCTTGATTAAAGTTGCTGTTTGGCATAACCAACTTCCAGAGACTTTTCTTTTACCATCCATATTTTAATAGGCAGCTTCCTAGGAAGTAAGAGTTCATTTAAAAGTTCCCCAACTTGTCAATTTTGGTAGGTGTTTCAGCGGATGTAAAGATCCTCCTTTGCTTCCAAAACATCAGAAAGTCATGTATTACTCCAAAAACTTGCTTGCTATCTGTATAAATGTTTATGTGCTTTGGCATAGTAAGTTTTAGTAAGTGCAGTAAGTTTAGCAATCTAGGCTGATTTTACCCTAGGTAGAGCACAATTTCAATAAGATGAGCTTAATTTAATGAGACCATATCCTGATTGATAACCTCCATTTTCAGCTTTGAGATATGATTCATAAACAAATAATAAGTCTCAGTCATTAATGAGAGATTCTAATAAGTGTAAGCAAAGTAGAGAAGTTTTCTTTCTGAGATGATACAATCACAAGGATCTTTTTTGCTGGTAGGGACACAAGAGTAGTGTCAGGATTCAGGGTGTTGCATCAGTGAATAGTAATGCAAGAAGTAGAGAGTAACAGAATTTCAAGAGGCTAATTGGATGACGGAGGGTGTGTGCTCTTAATCAATAGTGATGCTTTACTGTGTGAGAAACTATGAGGTCAAATGGGTTGCTAGAACTAGTTCAGCAAAGCATTAACAAGTTTGAAGTGACAGCTATTGCTCCAAGGCAAGGGAGGTAAGACTTTGCAATCAGGTCAAGGGTGAAACTATTCTAAATGATGGGTTTTTTTTTTTAATGATTCCCACAATGTTGAGTTAAGATCCCAAAGACTTGTCCAGATTGCATGTATATAAACAGAGGGCTTTTTGTAGGTAGGGAAGACTTGTTCATGTTTGAGCTCCTGGAGAAAGGAATTTCTTTCATTGACAGTTTAGTCAATTTGTAAACAGGTGTTGCAATCTCAGAAAAATTTGACACCCATTTCCTGCAGGATCCAAATAAGCTCAGAAATCTGCTCAACTGTCATTTTATTAAGAGTCTACGATACGTTTGGATGCTCTTTAGTCCATTTGAAGAGAGGTTCTCCCTCTTTAAATAGGTCACACCATAAATAATGGACTGTGCTTTGGCAGATTGGTAGTTTATCTTTTGAAACTTTATGTCCATTTTCTGCTAAGACCAGATCAAGTAAATAGAATCTTTTTTTACACGCTTCCTTGTTCTCTGAACAAAGTATTTTTTCTTTAAATAAATCATCTATATATTGTTTGAGAACTGAGTCACACAGAAAATTTATGTCTTTTTAGTTTTGAATGAAGACCTAGGATAAATAGAAGAGAGCTTCAGTAAACACCTGGAGCATAACTTTCCACAAATATCATTGTCCTCCATAAGTTTAGGCAAAATGGTATTGATTGTCCTGAGCTAGGGGAATACTGAAATGGACAGAAAAGAAGACCATTATGGTGAAAGAGGGTGCTTTAGGAATTGATGCCAGGATTGTATGTGGGTTAGGTACCACTGGGAAGAAAGAAAGAATTTTGTGAAATAGCCTGATTTCATGAACAAATTGATATCATTGTTCACTTGGTTTATTTACTGATGGAAGAGTTATAAGGACTACTGCAGACTATGAAATGGCTTTTAGATAGAACATCTTCAACTCTAGCTTTGAGTCTACTTTAACTGGCTTCAAGGGGTATTGTGGAAGTAGACAGTTTGGTAGGACCTTTCTGAACTTTAATAGATTCTTCACTAATTATTTTTCCTACTTCAATAGAAATTTTAGTCCATAAAGTGTCAAGTATGGTGTCAAGATCTTTAACTGGGGTATACAACAAATATAATGGAGATAGCAAAGGTATATCCAGAGCAGACACACTATGATTCTGAATATTGGAGTTCTCTGGGATCTCAAGAAATAGTCCCTCTGTACACTTAATATTATAATTCCATTTGCAAAGTAAGTATCTTTCTTTTAAATTTTCAGGGTGGTGTCACAGAGTAAAAAGTAGTATTGCTCAATTGAAGGTCCATGGGTTATGTTTAAGGGCTAGAAGATGGGAAATATCTGTGGGTTATTATAAATACCTAGTACCTGTGTGCTATGTTTACTCCAAGGAAGAAGTTGAACAAAGACAAGAAAGTTTAATGAAGGAAGAACAGTGCCCATAGCTACCAGGAATTGATGACATTGACCACCTATGTTAATAGATAATTCACCTTGACTTTTTAAAGGTAAGGCATGATACTAAGTGCTTTTTTTCATTCCTTAGAGTACTCCCTTTGACCTGAGTTGAGATATGTCTTTTGTCTTGGTGTATATTTTGTAAGACTGAAAACTATTTTGCTCAAAATATCTCTTCTATTTAAAATATCTACAAGTAACTGAGCATGGTAGCTCATGCCTGTAATCCCAGCGCTTTAAGAGACTCAGGCAGGAGGATCACTTGAGGTCAGGAGTTTGAGGCCAGCCTGGGCAACATAGTAAGATCCTGTCTCTACAGGCTGGCACATGCCTGTAGACACAGCTACCCAGAAGGCTGAGGAAAGAGGATCCCTTGAGGCCAGGAGTTTGAGGCTGCAGTGAGCCATGATTGTGCCACTGCACTATAGACTGGGTGACAAAGCAAAACCCTGTCTGTAAAAATACATATATACAGAAAGAATTATATCATATATATCTCTATCTATCTACCTACATAGATATTGTTAAAGATAGATAGATTTGTATATAGAGATATCTATATCTTGTGTGTGTGTGTGTGTGTGTGTGTATATATATATATATAGAGAGAGAGAGAGAGAGGTACAATTATATCATATGTATCTACCTACCTATCTACCTATATAGATATTACTATAGATAGATCTGTATATAGAGATATCTATATCTTGTATATACATATATATGTGTATATATATGTGTGTGTATATATAAAGAGAGAGAGAGAGAGATCTATATATAGCAATAAGTATCTTTGTCAATGGTGATCTGTTGGGAAATGTGCCACCAGCTCTTCAATCTGCAGAGTCAGAAGTTTATTTTGACTTCTGTGTCATAGTGTTCAAGAACAATTGCAAAATGTTCTACAAACTGTTAAAACACTTATAATTCAGGTAAAAGGGATACTTCCCATTCATATTTCATCTTTTCTGTAGTTGCATGATGGAATTATGTCCTGATTTATTTTTATTGGAAATGTTTCAATTATGGCTTTTAGAAAATGTTCTCCTGCTTTTGGACCTTTAAAAATCTTTGGGTTTATTGTAGAAAAGAAATATCTCTAGGTTAGTTCAATCACCTATAGCCATCCAAGATTTCACATCTGACCTTCTGATCAATATGTATACAAGTTGATACAGGTCAGGCAACTCTGGGTCATATGGACAAAAAAAATTTAAGTTCTTATACAAGTAATTTACGGTTTCCTTTGAGTTTAGGGAAAATTTTTGAATTTATATACAGCTTTTTATTTAGCATGGGTAAGGCTTAAATTCTACAGCTGCCTATAAACTTAACTCATGGGAAAGACAGATCTTTAGAGGCAACTGGTATTCTTGGGTCTTAGAAGAGGCGTTGGGAAAAGGTAAAGAGTCTGGACAAGAAGGGAAAAGAGTCAGTGGAAGTATAGATGGAGAGAAATTAGAAGGACAAGGGGAAGAAGAGCGTCAGATACAAGGAATCAAATGAAGAACAATAAGTCTGAAGATTTACTGGAGAAATAAATCTACAAGTGCTCCTTGCTTTACGATGCAGTTACATCCTGATAAACCCATCCTGAGTTTAAATATTGTAAATCCAGAAAGTACTTAATACACCTAACCTACCACATTTAGGTCTATCCTACCTTAAATGTGCTCAGAACAATTATATTAGCCCACAGTTGGGCAATATCACCTAACACTAAGTTTACTTTATAATAAAGCACTGGATATCTCATGGAAGAGTATTGTGCTACATATTGCTAGCACAGGAAAATATCAAAATTCAAAATTTAAAGTTTGTTTTCTACTGAATGCTTAATCACTTTCACACCATCATAACATCAGAAAATTTTAAGTTGAAACCATTGTAAGTTGGAGGCTGTCTGTAGTTTGTACTGCCTAAGTTTGTCAAACTGCCCATTGGATTTGGCCAAAGAACCTTTTAGTGAAGAAATTTTTGAATCAGAATTTTGTGTGGTGGTCTCTATATACCAATAAAAAAAAAAAAAAAAGCCGCTCATGTTCTCTTTGTTTTCTAAGGTGTTTCTCAAATAAATAATGTTATTCCAGTTAAATATTCCCCAGCATGGACACTGAAGGCCCAGATTGTAACTTGGGAAAAGTTATGCCATTCAGGGAGACACACATAGGAATTAAAATTTTAATGAGAATATATATAAGAGGCAGGAATGTCTGCTGGAGGATGACAGGATTTAGGCTTAGATGGTCTCATAAGATTTGGCAATAGCTGGTCAAAAAGTGATGCTTGTCCATTTCCTGTCTCAGGCACCAAATCTAATAGTTGGCCATTTTTAAATTCAGACTAGACAATCTTCACTCCACATCAGAAAGAAAACCAGAAATATTGTTCTTTCTGTGTCAAAGCCAAAACATCAGGACCGAAAATCTAGACGGAAAAAGAGTTTTGTCTAATATTACTGGTGATCCCGGAGCAAAGTTTGTCCAAATGGATGCCTGTCCAGTGAGAACAACACTCACCTGTTTGTGTGGCTCACTTATGTAACAGGGTTATAAGGCATGGTTGTGTTCTAATCTGTGATTCTCCTTTTGACTAACAACAATTTTAGATAGCACAAAACAGAAGCACAAAAGGGAAGAGAACAGGATCAAAATGAATGGCCTGATTCTAACAAGAATGCCAAAAACTGGGAAGCAATAACAAAACCTGGGTGCCAAGCAGAATAAATAGCTGTGGAGCTCAACAAAAAGACAGCAGAGTTCAGACAGGGTGCTAGTTTACTGTGTCAGCACAGCCTCCACTCATTGTGATCAACAAGATTCAGGGCCCTCCATGGGTAATTTTACACCAAAGTGTGGGCCCCATGGTGATGAACAGTTCAGGTTATATCTTGGTGGATCCTCCAGGAAAACTGCAAAAATACAGGAAGACCACCCAAGTGGGAACAAACAGAGGCTATATGTTTTAGAGCTTTCTATAGTAATAGAGTCACCATGATTTCAATTTGACAGAGATTCAAAGGTAGGCAAAAGAGTGAGAAAGCTTTGTAGTAAAAAAAAAATGTGGAGGGAGGATTCAGGTACACTCTAATAGAGGTTGTTGGGATGGAGAAGCTAGAGGTGGACTAATTAGAAGTAGGATAGCTTATATGATTGCTTTTAGGACCATGCTTGTCTTTCTCTGGTTGAGTGAAGGAGAAACTGGGAAGTTGGTAGTCATTAGCCAAGTTTTGAGTATTCTGGTATGATTGCTACAGAAGTTGTGGTTTTGATTCATCGGCTGGTTGCTACAGAGGATTTGGATTAGAGTTCTGTTGTCATATATGATCTGGTTTATAATCTAATTTTGTATCTTTGCTTTACTTATCTTTTTTTTTTTAAGGATAGCAGGGGAAATGAGAGCAGGAAGTTGTAATAAAGAATGATAATTGTTCTATTGCAATAGACTCAGGAGATCATTCAGTGTATGTGCCTGTCGTCTATTAGAATGGGTAGCTATTAACTAAAAAGAGGGAAAGTGATGAGAGCAATAATTCTAAAGTTAAATAATAAAAACTACAGATTTACTAATGGCTTATCCCTTATTTTGATCTTTGGATCTTTCTGTCATATACCAATAATCTTTGGAACACAGATATACCTTAGAGTGGGAAATATATAAGAGCTCTACTCTTTACCCTTCTAACTGTATTCTCGTTCAGGGGGCTTTGCACCCAACTCATATATTCCACTCAAGTGTGTACACACAAGGACTTGGGCTCATTCACATTCTGATTCCAGCTTTATATCTGTAAATTCCATTTTATTTGGATCTGTTATCTCATGCTTCCATACACTGGGGTCATTATCTTGAAGCATCTAGAATTATTTTGCAAAATGATCTCACGAATGTCTCTAAGAGCCTAAGCAGGTTTTGTTCCCTGGTCAGTCCCCTCAAGGGAGGGTAGGGGTGCAGGTGTGAAGGGTAGCCAGAAGGGCATTTGCATTTGGTAAAAACAGGGATTGTAGGTGCAGGTTAGGATGTCCTCACATGTGCACATAAAGGTTTTTCAGCAAGTTAGTGTGAATACATCTTGCTCTTGTCTCTTACATACTGTTTTAGTCCATCTTTACACCTCTACAAAGAACTACCTGAGACTGGGTAATTTATAAAGAAAAAAAGGTTTAATGATGGTGGAAGGTAAAGGGGAAGCAAGGCATGCTTCCATGGTGGCAGGAGAGAGAGAGAGCAAGGAAAGAACTGCCAAACACTTGTAAACCATCAGATCTTCTGAGAACTCACTTACTATCATGAGACCAACATGGGAAATCCACTTCCATGATCCAATCACCTTCCACCAGGTCTCTTCCTTGACACATGGGGATTACAATTCGAGATGAGATTTGGGTGGGGACACAGAGCCAAAACATACTGGTCCACCCCTGGAACATTTTTACTCCCAATCTCATATCCTTCTCACATTCCAAAACACAACCATGCCTTCCCAACAGTCCCCTAAAGTCTTAACTCATTCCAGCATTAACTCTAAAGTCCAAGTCCAAAGTCTTATCTGAGACAAGGCAAGTCCTTTCCACCTATGAGCCTGTAAAATCAAAAGTAAGTTAGGTATAATGAGGGTACAGGTATTGGATAAATGCTGCCACTCTAAATTGGAGAAATTGGTCAAAATAAAGGGCCCACAGGCCCCATGCAAGTCCAAAACCTGGCAGGGCATACATTAAATCTTAAAGCTCCAAAATAATCTCCTTTGACCCCATGTCTCACATCCAGGGCACGCTGATGCAAGAGGTGGGCTCCCATGGTTTGGACAGCTCTGCCTATGTAGGTCTGCAACATACAGCCCCTGTGGCTGCTTTCACAGGCTAGCATTGCATGCCTAGGCTTTTCCAGGCACATGGAACAAGCTGTCAGTGGATCTACCATTCTGGGGTCTGCAGGACAGTGGCCCTCTTCTCACAGCTCCAGTAGGGAGTGCCCCAGTGGAGACTCTGTATCTCCAATCCCACATTTTCCCTCTGCATTGCCCTAGTATAGGTTCTTTATGAGGGCTCCACCCCTGCAGAAAACTTCTGCCTAGACATTCAGGCATTTCCATATATCCTCTGAAATCTAGGTGGAGGCTCCCAAAGCCTAATTCTTGTCTTCTGCATACCCACAGACCCAACACCATGTGGAAGCCACCAAGGCCTGGGGCTTGCAACCTCTGAAGCAATGGCCCAAGCTGTACAATGTCTCCTCTTAGCCACAGCTGGAGCTGGAGTGGCTGGTACAGGGCACCATGTTCCAAAGCTGCATAGAGCAGCAGGACCCTGTGCCTGGCCCACGAAACCATTCTTCCCTTCTAGACCTCTGGGCCTGTGATGCAAGGGGCTGCCATGATGATCTCTGAAATGCCCTGGAGACATTCTCCCCATTGTCTTGGCTATTAACATTTGGCTCCTTGTTACTTATGCAAATTTCTGCAGCCAGCTTGAATTTGTCCCCAGAAAATGGGTTTTTCTTTTCTACCACATGGTCAGGCTGCAAATTTTCCAAACTTTTACACTCTGCTTCCCTTTTAAACATAAGTTCCAATTTCAGATCATCTCTCTGTGAATGCATATGACTATATGCTTTTAGAAACAGCCAGGTCAAACCTTGAATGCTTTGCTGCTTAGAAATTTTCTTCACCAGACACCCTAAATCATTTGAACTCTCAAGTTCAAAGTTTCACAGATCTCTATGGCAAGGGCAAAATGCTGCCCTTTAGTCTCTTTGCTAAAGTATAGCAAGAGTGACCTTTACTACAGTTCCCAATAAGTTCCTCATCTCCATCTGAGGCCACTTCAGCCTGGATTTATTGTCCATATTACAAACAGAATTTTGGTCAAAACCATTCAACAAGTCTTTAGGAAGTTCAAAACTTTCCTACATCTTCCTGTCTTCTTCTGAACTCTTCAAACTATTCCAACCTCTGCCCATTACCCAGGTCCCTGGTTGCGTCTACATTTTTAGGTTATCTTTATAGTAGTACCCCACTATCCCAGTACCTATTTTCTGTATTAATCAGTGTTCATACTGCTATAAAGAACTACCTGAGACTGGGCAATTTATAAAGAAAAAAGGTTTAATTGACTCACAGTTCTGCATGGCTGGGGAAGCCTCAGGAAACTTAAAATCATGATAAATGGCAAAGAGCAAGCAAGGCACATCTTCCATGGCAGCAGGAGAGAGAGTGAGGAAGGAATCACCAAACACTTTTAAACCATCAGATCTTGTGAGAACTCACTCATTATAATGAGAACAGCATGAGGGAAACGTCCCCCATGATCAAATTGCCTCCCACCACGCCCTTTCCTGGACACATGGGGATTACAACTCAAAATGAGATCTGGGAAGGGACACAAAGCCAAACTTTATCGCGTACATTCAAACAACTGAGAAGTTCAGTTTGGAAACCCACAGGCCTCCTTTTTTCTGTTCTATATGGCCTTGTTACTTGTGGTGTGTTCCAAGAATCATACGTATCACCTGGGAGCTTGTAAGAAATGCAGAATATTAGTCCCCATTCCAGACATATTTAATCAATTATTTTACCAAGACCACCACCAAAGTGACTCATATGCTCCTTAAAATGTAAGAAACACTTCTATAATGTTAGCTTTCTTCTTTCTTATATTCACTTAAGACTTATCCACCCAGGGAGGGCAGGTGCCATGCCAGCTTACATATTTACCTTAAATGCTTAGGGTAGTCTGACTCACAGTATGAATTTTGTAATTTAAATGAATTAATTGATGAATTATTGAAGGAGACAGAGAGTGAATGAGTTCCAGGTTTTTATAAAGTTGATACACTAATCTTCAAATTTGTTCTGTTAAGAAATGTATACATTACCCACCTAAATGTCAAAATGCAACCATAGCATCATAACTAGACTAAGGGGCTAGACTTGACTACTACAAGACCCTCCGAATCGTTTTCTGTACAGGATTTAGTGAATTGAGGCCATGTCCAGTTTTTCCCTATACTACTCATAATAAAACATGCCTATGAACACCTGCCAGTATTCATAACTGCTTTATGCTTTAAGAACTTCAGTAGGATACTGATATATAAGCAAAATTCACCTGGACATGGTGATAGTGTCTAAGCACTTTTCCCTATAATATCTCCAGTTTTATATAGTTCTCCTGTACTAAATTGGCAATGTAATTTTTTTAATATAATAAATAGTGTTTCTCTCCTTGAGCCTCCCGCAGTATTTCAGACAATAACATGATTTGTTTCTTCACACTGGTGTTACTTTATAATCAGGTTGCTATAAACCTAATTAAATGCTCCTCAACTGCCTAGTTAGAACTTAGAAGGGGATGCTAATGTCTTCAAGTCCTAAAGTTTTTAAAAAATCAGGCATATTCAGTCACACGTTTGAATTTTTTTTTTAAGTAGTACCCATAACAAAATATTGGTTTGGAAAAATAAGGTAACAAACCTAAAGAATTTCTCGGTTTTAGCATATTTCATTCATTCAGCAATTAATTCATGAATTCATTCAGTGAATATTAATCAAAAGGCTTCTCTTTATAAAACTCAGCTCTAATCAATGTGAAAAATCGAAAGCAAAATACAGTAATTCCTACCTTTCAGTGGGTCTCCAACATTTTCCTATACAATTCTTCCAGGATGATGGTAACTTTATTTTTTCATATGTTTAGGAATTCCTAAAAATGATTAAATATATGATGTGGTTTAATATTTTAATGCCTTTACTCCACCATTCCCTAATAATTCATGCATTTATTCATTCAACAAATATTTTTTGGAATACAGCAAATACCAATATATTAGCCACACAGTGGTGAATGAGAACAACAATATTGCTAACCTCTTGGAACTTATAGTCTAGTGGAGAGAGACAGAAAATAAATAACTAAACTGTATATGAGATCACTGCAGAGACTGATAAATTCTACTAAAAAAGAAATAAGGACAATAGAAATAAAAATAATTGGGGGATATGGGCTCTTTTCAGCAGGAGAGCTAAGCTTTATCAGATGAAGTGATTTAATTCGAGATATAAATAGTAACAAGGAGCCAAGCATGTGTTCATCCGGGAGAAAGATGATCCAAGCAGAGAAAGCAGCAAATATAAAGATATTAAAGTGAAAACAAGCGTAGTACAAAAATGTTCACAACTGCATTCCCAAGTGAACTAGTTTCACAATGAAATATACTATGGTCTTTAAATGACAGACTCGGCAGAAATTACTTAAGATTTCTAAAACATAAATGGTCCTTCAATTTATATTACGAAGCTCTTATGATTTATTACCAAACTAGACAAATGAAGTACAAAAAAGACAGAATTATAATCATTATAGAAGAAGATAAAGAAAATTTCTCTGCATTCCAACTATCACATTTACCAACATATTTGCATCTGTATTTGTACACTCACTTTCTCTACCCCAATGTAAATTACTCCACTTACATGCTAATTAGATCTAAAATTTCTTGCTCATTCAATGATTTAGTTCCAGCAACCCTATCTCTCTCTCAATTTCCGACTTTCTCCTGAATTATTCTCAGCCACATACAAAAATGATGTTTTTTCTTCCAACTTTTAAAAAATGTAAAACCTCTTGATTGCACTCTTATTTAATTCCTGTCCTATTTTTCTGTTTCCCCTTACGCAAAACTCAGGAAATGTTTTTGCGCTCACCATCTCTAATTCCTCCTCTTCTATTCTTTCTTGAACCCATTCTAATCAGACTTGACATTCATATCACTTCATGAAAATACCTCTTGTCAAGATTGTGAATAGTCCCCCTGACCCCATTGTCAAGTACAATGGCCAATTCTGTGTTCTCATTTTACCTGAGTAGTGGACAGCATGGGGCGACAGCTCACTCCCTTGCTCTTGTAGCATATATTTTACTTGCCCCCCAGAAGAGTGCTCACCCCGATTCACTTCTAAATGTAGCCTATTTCACCAATTTTTAACTTTTAAATAATTTAATTTTTTTTCCTTTTTCACTACCCTTACTCCTGAGGTTAATTCAAGTTTTATGGCTTTATATATTATCCACATACCAACAACTTGCTACATGTATCTTCAGCCCACTGAATTTTATACTGACATAGGATCATTTCAACTGCATTTGATTCTCATAGGTGTCTCTAACTCAGCATGCTCAGATGGACATCTTGCTTCTCCCCAGTTCAAACCTATTCCTCTTTAGGCCTCCCCATTTCAGTAAAAATGGCAACTGCATTCTTAAAATTTAAAATGTATTTCTCAAAAGATGCTTACTAGCTAATTAGCGGTCATATATAAGCTGAAAATGCCATGAGGCTTTGTATTTGTTTGATTTTTATAACTTACTGAATTTCAGTATACTTACTGAACTTTTGAAACCGTAAGAATTGTTACCAAACTAGATGGAAAAAAAGTATAAGGACTATTAGTTCTTACAGTTTTGTTGATTATTTGGGGTTTTTTAGGTTGACAATCATTTTCTTCACATAATTCACATGCTAGTTTTAGTCTTCCTTTCCAATATTAAAACTCATTTCTTTTAAATTTCAAATTATTAAAATAAAACTTTCAGCAATGTTAAACGATAGCACTCCTGTCAACCTTCTAGCTTTTAAACACAATACTTCTGATGTACTTTAAAATATAATGCTGACTATTAATTGAAGACAAGTACTCTTTATTATATTCAAGAAATATTCTATTCTTGGTTTTCTAAAAATTTTATTAGACACAGCTTACTTTTAATAATGGGCATTGTTTCAATGATGATCATGTTCTTTTAATGTTATTAATGGGTTGAATTTTATAACCGGATTAAGTCTTTCTTGGTCACTGTATAGTTTTCTTGTACCAACATGCCTAAATTGACTCAATGTAGGATTTTTTATGCATGTAAGTTGATTGATAAGTGAATCTTTTATTTATTTATTTATTTATTTATTTATTTAGAGATGGGGTCTTGCTCTCTTGCCCAGGCTGGAGTGCAGTGGCATGATCACAGCTCACTTCATCCTTGAATTCCTGGGCTCAAGGGATCCTCCTGCCTCAGCCTCCCAAGTAGTTGGGACTACAGGCATGCAGCAGCTAAGTTTTAAGAATTATTTTATTTATAGAGATGGGGGGAATCTCACCGTCTTGCCCAAGCTGCTCTTGAACTCCTGGCATCAAGCAATCCTCCTGTCTTGGCCACCAAAAACGCTGGCATTACAGATGTGAGCAACCATGTGCCCAGCCTATGCACCTGTCGAGCTGTCTTTGTCTGTTTTGAGTAGGGTTACATTAGTTTTACCGATTGAATTGAATTAAGCCTTTTCAAATGTGTGTGTACAGTGGTGGTGTAAATCTCACCTATAAAATCACATGGGCTGCAGCCTTTGAGGGGAACTATTTATTACTAACTTTTTCAATCTCCTATTGTTCTGTTTCTTTTATCTACCTCTTGTTGAGATAATTTGGTTTACTTTATATTATTCCTAAATTTCTCCATTTTATCAAAACTGTTAAACTTATTAATATCAGCTGTAAAAGATACCTTCTAACAAGTATTTCAATGTATCTCCTACATGTGGCTCTATCTTCCCCCCACTTGAATATATTTTTGTTTTCTCACTGTTTCTCCAAGCACACTTCCTGTGAGGTTGAGTATTTTTATTAACTTTTCAATTATTTATCAATATATGTTTTTGGTTTCCTTAATCATTAACTTCTGGTTTTA
Source organism: Piliocolobus tephrosceles (assembly GCF_002776525.5). Lineage (NCBI taxonomy): Eukaryota > Metazoa > Chordata > Mammalia > Primates > Cercopithecidae > Piliocolobus > Piliocolobus tephrosceles. The sequence goes on along the minus strand of NC_045447.1, from coordinate 92,826,352 downwards.
GGTTTTGCCCACTTTTTCTTTTCCTTTTCAATGTTTTAAAATTTTAGGTATTCTTTTTCTGCCACTTGCACTTGAATGTTTTATTTTATTTTCTTCTGTTTTATAATAAAACGATTCCAGACTATGGATTTATCACTGAGTATAGCGTAATGTGTTATTATTCTTTTTTTAATAGTGTACAATTACAGTTTTGATGTCATTTTATTATGAGTTAATCTGGATAGTAACTTTTATTTCTAAATGGTTGTTTTTTAATGTTGTGATTTTTTTCATTTGTGATTTCCAAAGGTAGATCACACAATTATATGTCATTGTAATTGTGAACACACAGACACACACAAACACACACTCCATAGACTTGATCATTAACCTGGGAGTAATTAAGAAGACCACAAGAGAGTTTAACTATGGGCAGAACCAATCATATTTTTACTATAGAAAGCCTTTCTAATTTCCATGTGAAGAAGGAAGTTCAGAAGGGCAGGGAGACTTGTTAGGAATATGTAGAGTAATCCAGGCAAGAGATCATGGTATCCTGAAATAAAGGACTGTGGATATAGAGAAATATGGATACATTTATGAGATATATACCCTGTCAGTAGTATTGGTTAACGATGGATAGAGAGTAAAAAAAAGATGATACTGGGGATCCTGGCTTGAGCAACAGTGGATGCCATCCACTGAGATAAGGAAGAGGGAGGAGGAGCAAAGGTGGAGGGAGAAAAGAGTTGAGACAGGTAGTTTCCAATGCCTATAAATCTCTAAATTGAGATGATAATAAAGAAAAAGAAATCTGGCTATTTTATTGTATTTTTTTAAAAGAGAAGAAAGAGATAAAAGGTCTAGATAAGAGATGAAGATTTGGTGGTCATCACTGTATGTCTGATAATAGAACTCGTTGAATAAGTGAGATTATGTGGAAATAATCTCTAGGCTGAAAGAATAGCCTACAATTGAACCTTAAATTCTGAGAAAAATCTTTATTTCTTCTTTCTCATTTTTAAAGAAGTAAACTCTAAAAATATTAATATATGTAATCTCATACATAATTCTGTTTACTGTATTTCAAAATGGAGTCATTTTATGCATACCTCTCTTAATCTCAACTTTCTTCCTCTAATTCACATCTTGTAATAATCCTTTAAAATGAGTTGGTCTGGCTGCATTTCACTCCTTTTAATGTCTGCATTATATTCCATAGGGGAGAGAACAATAAATTATTGAACTATTTTCTTAGTTAAGCGTTTTCTTTGTGTTCTATTTTGTGCCAAGACAAATAAGACTGCAATAAACATCTTTGAAAATTAATCCTTATATATTAGTAGTTGGGTGCGGTATGTTAGCAATATCACATGGTGAAAACTTGACTCTAGCCTTTTTTTTTTTTTTTTTTTTTTCAGCTCTACATTAGCTTAAAAGAGCAGCTTTTTCCCAGTGTGATAAGAGTGCTAGCAGCCAAGCTTTTTAATTTTGTTTCTAGGATGTGGCAAGTGGGTAACCTGACCCCTTTATTCTGCATTCACAATGGGGAAGAGCGTGGTAGATTAGGCCATATTCTGGCTTGACTGAAAAGGCTGAGTTCAAATGTTCAGGTTGACCAGGATTAACTGCCTTATGCACTCGGTTGTCACCAGTTTCCAGAGATTTTTCAGGAAACCATCTTCTTTTCTAGGAGGCTAGTCTATAGGAGATCAGTCTTGGGCAGAATAATCCCTAACTCTTAATATCTTTGGCTAGTTTTCTTTTAATTTCTACTCTTCTGCTTCTCTCTCTCTCTCTCTCTCTCACACACACACACACACACACTCTCTCTCTCTCTCTGTCTCTGTCTTCCCTTCTCCATAAATCATTTCAAAAACTCATACATAATGGGTAGTTGAAATGATTCAACCACTTTGGGAAACAGTTTGTCAGTTTCTTTAAAAGCTAAACATATGCTTACTACCCAGCCTGGGAATTTCATCCTAGGTATCTGCCCAAGAAAAATAAAAACGTATGCCCACAAAAAGATATTTACATGAAAGTTCAAAGTGCATTAATCATGGTAGCCTGAAACTGGAATCAATCCAAATGCCCATAAGGTAGTGAATGAATGAATGTATATATAGTGCATATGTATAAAATATATTATATATGTAATATATAATATATATAATATATATATAAGACCATTAATATGTTTCTACTAGATAGTGACAGTCTAATTCAAGAATTCCATTTCCTTCTATCTATATATAATGCATGAAATAGGAAACTGCTCAGCAAAAGAAAGAAACTATGACACACAACACAGATGAACCTCAAAAATATTATACTCCATTTAAAAACTCAGACATTAGCCACTATAAACTATATTGTTTCTGTTACATAAAATTGTAGAAAAAGCAACATAATAGAAATTGAAAGCAGATCATTGGTTGTCTGACACCCAGGGATGACAGCAGCGATTGACTGCAAAGGGCCCAGACAAACACTTGAGAATTGTATCAGTTTCCTGTTGCTGCTGTAACAAATTACCACAAACTCAGTGGCTTACAACAAACAAACACAGCAATGTTCTTCCAGTTCTAAAGACCAGAAGTCCAAAATGAGTCTTAAAGGGTTAAAATGATGCACAGCCACGCTCCATTGGAGGCTTAAGGGAGAATGTTTTCTTGCCCTTTCCAGAGTTTAGAGCTGAGTTCCTTGCATCCCTTGGCTCATGGCCCCTTCCACCATCTTCAAAGTTAATGGCATAAAATTTCTCTCTCTGACTCTGCTTCCATTGTTTCTGTCACATGGTCTTTATCTGTTCTATCAAACCTCCTTATGTCTCCCTTGCCAAATTTAAAACAAACAAGAACCAATAAGGAAGAAGCCAATGTCAGAGAGACCAACAGGAAGAAATATACAATGCTTGCAGTAACACACCAATTAGTTCATAAAAGCTCTTGGATCTGCCAGTCATATTCCATATGACCCCTGACATTCACTCTCCATTATATTCTGTAAATATATTGACCCAAGGCTCCCTTGAAAGAGAAATACATAAAGAGATTTGATAGACAGAAGGGCTAAAGATGTAAAAGATTTGATAGACAGAAGAGATAAAGTTGTATCTACAGAGGAGATAAACATGTAATTGCATTTGTTACAGCCAGCTGCTATCACAAACCAACCTGCAAATTTAGTGGCTAATGCAGTACATGTTTTTGATTTTTCTTTTTCTTATCTAGAAGACTATTAACATATTTCTACTAGATAGTGCCAGTCTAATTCAAGAACTCAATTTCCTTCTGTCTTGAAAAAACACACCTCATAACTATTAGCATCGCCTGGCTCAAAACTGGAAAACTCACTTCTGTTCTCATTCCATTGGTAAGAACTAGACACATGCCCATACTTAGTTTGCAAGGGGTACTCAGAATTGAAGTCCTTGGATGGAAAGCTGCTCCCCAGGACATTTCAACACTATGGAGTACAACAGTGCCAGTGCTACATTTAAAGCAAATGAGAACCAGGAAGGAAGAAGCCAAAGTCAGAGAGACCTACAAGAAGAAATATACAATTTTTGTAGTAACACACCAATTAGTCCATAAAAGCTCTTGGATCTGTCAGTCATATTACATATGATCCCTGACATTCACTCTCAATTGCATTTTATAAATATATTGCTCCAAGACTGACTTAGAGCAAGAAAGTTTTACAAAGACCTGACAATCCAATATCTCATCTTAATTTCATGCAGTTCATACTCTTCATCATATGATGGTCCACAGTCCATTACTGAAGGATCAGGTATTCCTAGTCTGTGAACAAGAAGATAAAAAAATATACTCCCAGTCTATCTTTCATTTCTTCTTCTAGTTCTAAGGTTTTTCTTGTACCACTTATGATTTTCCAGTTCCAAATGCATCATGAAGTCATAGCAGAATCTATGTTATCTAAATTTTACTATCAGGGTTCTGATTTTTTCTATCCAAAGGGTACGCAAAAGCCTGCCCATTCTGCCATATGGAGATAAATCAAGATTTCTAACATGAAATGAAGGAGTGACCAGACTCAAAGCTTTTGCCCATCTGACTTTATTCTAATTCTTGAGGAGAAATATGAATCTTCTACAAACTGAATTTATTAGCACAAAAGACAACAGCAGAATAACAAAAATAAAGGTTTTTGTAATTGTTTCATACCTAAATGGAAGTTACATAAATAGAATGTCATTGTGTACAATTACTCTAGATTTGTGCCCAATTTGGGAGCACAAATCTAAGCTCTCATCTGTTCATACTTTTTCAAGTATGCAGGCACCACAAAAAATGTCCAAGCAGAAAGTGAATTGAGCACTTCTCTGGGATCATATGGATTTCTTCAATCTGAAACGAAGTGTAACTTCTAGAAAACATGCAGAAGGGAGAAGCCAATTTTTAACCTACATTTTAGGCATCACAGGCAGCTTCAAAATTAATTCAGATACGTAGCAGGCAAAGTTTTGACTAAATGTATCATCACATAAAATGAGTTAAACATACTCTTTGCCTTCAAATATATAGTTTAGCTGTGAGGGGTAGATACTCCAAATATATAAACATACACACACACGTATATATACATGTACATATACACATATATATGTGTATAAATGCACTCACATATATACATACATGTGTGTGTGTACACACCTTCGAACTAAAAATGTATACATGCTCATTCATAACACATCTTTATGAAAACTGTGAATGGACATTTTGAATATTTATGATTTGAAGATTACCAAAATACATGTTCATTTATGTTAACATACTCTGCAATGTCAAAATGTATACCAATAAATAACTTACAGTTTGATTAAGTCACTCTCCATTGCTCCCTTTTTTGTTACTGTTTTTTGGTTTTTGTTTTGTTTTGTTTCTGTTTGTTTGCATTTTTTTTCTTTCATTGTTCCCTTTATTCTGTAGTATAGACAGGTCAGAGTGCAAGAAGCATCATTCTTACCGTATTCTTTGTGATTGGTGCTCCTCAGAGTTGTATAGTCCATCAGTGTCAAGCTCAAGGCCAGCACTGAGCACCATGGTAAGATGGACTGAGAAAGGAAAACTTCCTCTCTGCTACACTCATGACAGCTCATTTATTTATATGGCAACTATGATGTGTTCATTGGGTATTTAGTTAAAACATTTGTGCTCAAACATATTTTGGCCATAGGCTAGATATTACAAAACTTACTTCAACTCTCTGAAGTTTTAACCCAGTTTTTACACAGGAATAATGATACCTTCCATACACACTGTTATGAGGCTTGGATTAGACTAACGTTGTCAAGCTAAGTAACCATGCTCAATTGCTCAGAATTGATAGAGCCTACTATAGAATTGAGGGTGTATTCTCATGAGAAGAAAAGAAACATATGGGATGTCTCAAACAAAAAGGGATGTCTTAAGGTCATTTTTATTTACAGACTAGCCCTGAGGAATGCAATCTCTCATGAATATATTAAGTTTGCAAATCAGCAAGTGAGTGGGAATCTATCCGTTCTGATTAGTATCTCTACCCCCACAGACAGGAGATTTTGAATATCTCAAATGTCAGTGTTCCAGCACTGAGCAAGCTGCTCTCAACTTCTATTCTGTCTGCCTTACTATTAATTAAGGCCTACAAAAAAACCTGTCTCATGTCTTGCTATCCATGCACACATCTTTTGCCTTCCCAGATCGAAAGTGGCTTTCAATCTTTGATCACATCTTTCTTATCTTTGCATGCTTCCAATTTTCAGCACACATCCTGTGAGCATAGCAAGTGCTCAATAAATGTTAGTTGAATTGAAGAGTGCTAAGAAGCAAAGTAAGTAACATGTTGGTGAACGAAATATGTATTATAAGGCATTCTATACTTTGAAGGACTCAGAAGTAAAACAAAGAATCTAGGGACTTATAGTAATTGAGTGGGGGCTGTAGCTACGAGAGGGTTGCACACACAGAATCAAATCACATAGGCGAGTGTTGGCAGCAGCCTGGCGGGAAAGAACAGTTTATGCTCTCCAGATACACACCAAATAAGTTTGGAGAAATATGGTAATTGTGACTAATATGAAATTGACAAGAGAATGGGGAACCAGCTTGCCATCTGATTACTACTTAGTCAATATTCCAGCTTATAAGAAAGTGAACAGATGTTAGCCAAAGCAGATGTGAAAATACACGTAATAAAGACTAAAGGGATTTTGCCACCTGCTTATAAGAGTCTATATTTTGGATGAAAAAACATTCAAATTAATTCAACAAAATGAGGTACATTTGGCTCACGTATTCCATTTTTGCTCATTTATTCCATTTCCAACAAAGTTTATGATAAGTTTGAGATTAGGCACTTGACAAAAATCTCTCATCAATTTTGCAGCTCAGCAATCCAAAACCATTCCTCTTTTCCTTGGCAGGGTCCAACAAAGGACCTAAGCGGGGATTTCTTTCTTATAACAAGGAGTGTTACCAAAACAGGTAGGATCACAGAGTTGAAAATATCAAGAACCTGAAGTTCAGAAGTCAGAAGGCTACAAAATCATGTGAGGCCCAAGCGTCAATATTTGTTTTTAAGGATTCAGGTAATTCTAATATATAGCTAATGTTTGAGAAATATTCAGTTAGAGATAAGACAGACCTTCCCAAAAGCTAATAATGGGACTTGACAACCAAATTCTCAGCCATTCTCTGGAACCTAACTTGAGGGGGAAGAAAGTAGCAGCAAATACTTCATGATATCAGCTTCAGTCAAACACATTTGATTTCACAACTCTGGGCAAGAAAGGACAAGAAGAAGGAGTTGTATAACATGGTGATACAGTTAATAACAATGTATTGTATTCTTGAAAATTGCTAAGATTAGATATTAAGTGTTCTCAACACACACAAAAATTATGTCTGTGCAGTAATGCATATGTTAATTAGCTCAATTTAGCCATTCCAGAATGTATACATATTGCAAAATATGTTGTATACTATATCTATGCAATTTTTATTTATCAATTAAATACATAAGTAAAAAAGGAGAAAAAAGAGGAGGAAGAGGAGGAGGAAGAAAGGGAAAGGGAATGAGAAGTAGGAGGAAGACAAAGAGCAGGAAGAGAAATAGGAAGAGGAAGTGGAAATATATTAATAACAGCAGCAAACACAAACTCTGTGCCAGGCACTGTTCTAAGTGCTTTGAACTCAAATCTCAGAATAACCCTGTGTGGTTCATGGCTACACTCTCCGGAAGGAGCTACATTTTCCAATTTTCTCCTTTGCTACATTTGAAATAGATGTTGGTATCCTTGGGAACTGAGAAAATTTTATAACCTGTTTCTTGCCTGTAGGATGTTGGGGCTCCTGGGTCATTTTAAGTTTCCATTGGCCTGAGACACTTGAGTCCTGGCTCATGGGTTCTTTGACCACACAACAGTCTCAAAAGTTGAGTAGACTTCTTACCTGTTTGATGGCAGTCAACTCATAAGCCAAAAGTCATAGCCATTGATTGTTTTTTTCTAGAGATCATTCTTGATCTGCTCCATTTCTTCACTCTTTAAACCCCTTATTGCTAGACTTAGTGGTGAATAACTTGGGCTCATCTGGCTTCCTGGGTAGACCTGTACTTCCAGCCTTTTCTTCCTAAGAGGCTTTGTCCAATTGATATAATGTGTGGGTCATCACTTAACCCACTCAGAGTTTTGAACAGTGAATGGGACAGCTGTACTCTTGCTTTGATCACTACTATAAGTATTAATTTTAATCCACTTGGTACTTTAAAGAATTTCTAGATCTTATATTTTTATTTGTTGTAAAGAAGAGTGCCTTTCCACTCTACATATTGCCAAATTTGTGGATATTTTCTAATCCCTTTCATTCATGTTTGCAAATCAGGGTGTTCTCTTCTGAGGTCATCTCTTTGACTAATACATTGTGAAATGTAGCCAACATCACCAAACACACTGCTAATATTTATGTTTCCTATGTCTTTCCCTGGGACCATATGTTCATTAGTTACCTGATCTGCTTTTCATGTTACCAAAGATTTTTACCAAATGACTTTCACTGAAAAGTAATGGAATATCATCCCTCTAAATTCTGATAATAGGCTTGCTGTCTACATCCAGTTTTTTAAGGCAATGCCATATATTTACGTTTTTTGTTATGTCAGCATCTTACTTTGCATTACCAATTAACCACCGTAAATATTCAGTGCCGTAAAGTAGTATGGTTTATTTCTCACTCACATTTTATGTCCACTGCAGGTTAGTCAGGGCCTCTGCTCTATGTGGTCTTTACTCCTGACAATAGAGGAGTCACTATCTGGATTCTTGTAAGTTGCTGTGGTGAAGTAAAAATGCAGCTTTTCATTTCTGTTTCACAACAGAAATTAGATTCTCCATCTGAAAGTGAATGGTGTTCCTATCTTTTATAACCCCTTGGCTAATATTAGTCACACAGTCCCACCTACAGGAGGGCTAGACAACATAATCCTATCATTAGCCGAACAGTACTATTGAGGAACAATCTTGTCTCCACACTATTGCTAGAGTGACCCAACTAAATTATGTCAGATTGTGGCATTCAGAGCACCTCCAGTTGCTTCCCACACCACTCAGCAAAAGAGCCAAAGTTCAAACGATGGCCTCCATAGTCCTCCATCATCTGGCCTCCTGCTACCTTTTGGCTGCATCTCCCATCCTTTCCCCTCCTCTCTGCTCCAACTGCACCAGTCTTTTTAAAATACAAGGTTCTTAAAAATTACTTTTATCTATTTTATTCACTGGAAGATCTTAAGAGCCTGGTACTACTAGTTGCTCAATGAGTACTTCCTGGATGTACTAGTTGCTCAATGAGTACTCTCCTGGATGGAGAAATGAATGAATCCACGAACACAATGCTGGTTCCAAGGCAGCAAAGCACTGACTGGGACACAACATACCAGGAAGAGCCTTGGATTTTTTGGAGGACAAGAAGAAAAGGAAAAAGAGAAAGATGAAATGAAAATTAGCAAAAACAAAAAGGAAGATTTTCTTTTTCCTAATTTTCCCTGTAACTTGTTCAGGTTTGTGAAAGGATCAATATTTAAGAGGACACAATATACTGAAGATAATATTTGAACCTAAATTTCTTCTCTCCATTTTCCTCCCACGACTCTTGATCTCCCACTGATTTGAAAATCTGTCATGCTTACATTATTAGCACTGAAAAAAATGTGGTTAAGGAAAATAGAGATTTCCCTAAATTATAAACTAAGGGAAGAGTCTGTAAACTCACAGGAAAGAAAGTGAAATATGAACTTCCTATTTCATATTTCAAAATATGAACAGGATATACCTTTACCTTGGAGATCTATCATGATACCTCCCACATGTAGGATGGAGAGATCTAGAAGAAAGAGTCATCAATCTCCTTGACATAACAGGTGGTCTTTCCTCAGTTCAACAAAATAGAAAACTAAGGCAGAGAGTAGTGTAATGAATTGTCTAGAGTCACAGAAATTATGAGCAGCAGAAGTTAAGCCTCTATTACAATTGCTGAGCCCTGAATTATTTGTTTCTTTTCTGCCCTATAGTGCCCACAAGAAGGTCTTATTCTAAATTCAACGGGAGGCAAGATTCAGTAATTTTTGGTTAGCACAGCAAACCTGAGTCAGACAGCAGAATATGAATTTGAGAAATTAATCTCACATTCTGAAGAAATAGATTAAAATATTTAACAAATCTTTGCAAAAATTTACATATGAGAGAAGTTTGATGGACATTTGTGAATAAATAGTTTTATATCCTTTTTTTCCTAAGAGAGTAAAAACAGCTATAATTTTGTGTATTGCTCATTTTCCTTTTACAACTCCTGGAACATAGGCTAAGTTTTCTGCTGAGCCAAAAACTGGCCCACATAAAGACTTAGAGACTGCCTGGCCCAGTATTTTCTGGACATTTTTGACTTGCAAACCCCGTTCACATAACCTTTCAAAACACGAATTTTAAGTTATTTCAATTGTTTTTGTATCCAAAAAGATGCAAATTTAGGTTAGAAATTTAACTTTGTATATCAGTAAAAGTTCTTTCACTTAATATATTATTCAGTAGTATTAACAATATATCATAGAGGCCCAACAACATCAGAATACACATTCTTGAATACACATTCTTCTTAGAGCATTTGCAAAGATTGGCCGTAGGCCATAAGACAAGCCCTAATATACATAAAATAATTAAAATTATACAAAGTAAGACCACAATAAAATTAAAAATGAAATAAATAACAGAAGGATTTGAGAAAGTCACAATTATTTAGAAAGTAAATGATGCATTCCTAATAACGAATGGGTCATGAAGAAATCACAAGGGTAATTAGAAAATACCTTGAGATGAAAGAAAATAAAAGCACAACATACCAAAACTTGTAGCTATAGATAAATCAGTACTTAGATGTCACATATACAGTGGCAGAAATTTTGAGCTAATGATGAACTAAGTCATGAGCACACCTAACTAAGTGCAACTAACTATTCCCAGAACGTGGACATGAACAGTATCGGACTGCCCTATTTAAAAGGAGCCTATCAACTTTGATTTGAACCACTTCTTACTTTCATCCTCTAAGCATTTGCAGGCAGTTGATTTTGGCCAACCAAGTCGTTATGCAGATAAAGAATCTGAGTTCTAGAAAGGATGACATTTGTTCACTGTCACACAGATGAGTAGTGACAGAGCCAGTAGGTAAAGCCAGTCTTTTGGTGACTTTTGCATCCAACCATACTTACACCAGCCACTTTTCACACATCCATGGCTGCCAACTCATGAGTTTGGTGCTGTTATTAATAAAGCAAGATGTTTCTGTTTCGCAATTTGTTTTCTTCTTGTATGATGAAATCACCTTCTTGATTTTAGAAATTGCTTTGCTTTGGTCCAGCCTCTTGGGGTAAATACTTGCATAATTGTATGCAGTGGTATAGATAAAATACATCCTGAAATTTGTGCGGCTGCTCTTTTTTGAAATTACCTCTGGAGCTGATTATCTGGTATCATGACTACATAAAGACTGCAGGATAAAAACAGGTGTCCCCTTTTGTTAATAAATACAGCAATTGTGTCTTTGGCAGGAAATCCATATAGTTTCTTGCTCTCTTCTATGGACTATAGATCATGATGCCTGCCATACTGGAATTTATCTTTCAAGGAATGTTCAAAGGACTTATAATAAGCTTAGATCTCATTCAAATCATGGAAAACAGTAAAATTGTTTGGAACTTTTTGGAGTTTGGTGGTGTTCTAATAGGAAGACTCTGTCCCCTGTTCTCCTCCCTTCTTATAGAGCAGGCGCAAAAACACACACACGTCAGTGGGGAAGTAGCAGAATATTTGGGTGTCTGGCAGCCTTAGTCTATATGTTAGCTGTTTAGAGGAATTGCTGATAAGACCAGCTAACTCAGAATATAGAAAACTTGGGGCCCAGAGAAAGTTGCACTCATCCTGCTAGGAATAAAAATCTTTCTCACCTACTGAAGTCAAACTCAAGAGCAACTCCACCACTGGGAAAGGGGGAATGGCTGCATTTGAACATACCATCTAGTACGCGCTCACAGAATCACTATAATCCTGTATGCTGAAACGTGGGGTCTTTTAAAGGCTTCAGTAGTAATACCACTCATCCTCACCTAGGTTTTGAGTAAAATGAGAAACAAAACAAAAAGTTAAGTCCAATGGGAGACCCGATTATGACATTATTTCTGCTAAAGACTTATAGGGAGATATAACTCAGGATGAGGCCATACGTGTTTCCTAATACTGAACTCTAGAAACAAATAGACTTTCCCACCCTGTCAGCAGCAATTCTGGACCTAGGAAGACTCTCTAGGGAAGGCCCACAGCACTGAGGGGCTGAGGATGTATGACTTCTAGGACCAGATCTGATCATAAGAGACAGAAAGGGGAGCTGGGTCAAGCATGTTCCACTTTTTCTTCTCATTATTACCAATTTGAAAAATGATCATACCTTCCTTGGGGGAGAGTGAGTGAAGCAGGTGGAGGCAGCTCAGGAGTGTCATAAAAGTGGAGCTCATTCCCATGAAAGGTGACATCAGGGGTGAGAAACAAGTGGCCCATGCCAGGAGTATCCAATTTATTATTAATCTTTATTAAACTATCCTACACCACAAGAGCACATTTGCTAGACAAATTCCATATGTTTAAATCTGTGTGTAAGTTTACATCCAGTCAAGTCTGGGTTCTGCACTGATGATAACACATTCCTTGACAGGCTGTTCACTCAGCCATGGCACACTTGCACACAGGCTCTGATCATCCTTCCGTAGGAAGTCATAGTCAGGAGCTTGTCTCCCAGTGATAACGTCTTGGTTCCTTATCACCATGACCTTGGTATTTGAAGCCATCTCCCTTTAAAGAGCTAATCAAAATAGGAAGTCTGTTACATTGTGTCATCTTCACCATGCCAGATCAAAGATAGGGGCTAATGGCACAGCCAGAGCTAAGGTAATTAGGAAATGTCTATATAATGCTAATATCTTTGTTCCAGCCAATGGACGGAGATGACATAAAGCACGGGCCCTTTTTGCAGATATATAAAGGTGTAGTGCACAGGCATTTAGAAACAGGTGATTCAGTTCAACAATGTCAACAATTATAACAATAGATTTTTCACTTTTAAGAACTATCATTTCTCTAAAATTATTGCTCTTGAATCTGCTCCCTCTTTTTGTCACGTCAGTTCTGGCTTCCTCATCATTTGGGAATTGTCTTTAAGACTACTACATCTTTTTAGGTGTTTCCTTAGGATGTCAAACTGCATGTCTAATTTTTCTGAAACACAAGGAATTCTTTCCCACTTTCATACTCCTTGGATCAGTAAAATAGTTCCACAACTGTCCCTCAAAATGATTTTTCCATAATGGTGTTGGTGTTTTCTTCATGTAATTAGCAAAATACCAACTCTGAATTGGTAATAAAAAAAAAAAAAAAACTTTTAAAATAAATAAAAAGTCAGGGTTAGAAGAAGTTATTATCTATTTTTCTAGTATGAGTTGATCATAGAAGGATAAGGTTTATATTGGTATCAATAGTACATTTTTTTTTTTCCTTTCCACTTATCTGAATTACTTGGGTAAGTATTACAAAGATGATTCATCAGGAACCAAGAAAAATGTCACATTCAAGATTACTCAATGAATAATACTTTTAGGACTTACATTTTTATCAACTAAAAAAAGATCTCACAATATAAAAATTTCACTAACACCAAGAAAGCCACATCACATTCAGCAACTTTTAAAATGTGCACAACTTAACTTGTATAGAGTCATGGATTGGTAAAAAATGGAAGGTTTTATTGTGTTACTTTGTCCATCCTGTGTCTCATATTCAGAAGACTTGCAATAACATCCCCGGTAGGTTTTCAACAATAGAGATATTACAGTCTGAAGCCCTCAATCTATTATGTTAGAAAAGGCAAATCGAAAATTTGTTACTATTATCTGATACATTCTATTATCTACTAACTGTCACAATGTGTCTTCTGAAACAAAAGCAACTCAACCCCTTCATTACATGATTGGTGTCCTGTCTTCCTTAAACCTTTTCTTCTCCAAGGCAAATGCTCTGCATCTTTAACTGCTCATGGGACTCATATGGTAGCCATAATCAGTCTGATAATGCTTTTTTTAAAATTTCAATTAATAATTATTTAACTGAATAAAATGTCCCCTGGGAAAAACTTTTTCCAAAAATTTAGTTTCTCAGAAGCCAACTCCAGTTTATCTCATCATTTTGTCTTACTTCTCCAAAGTGTATGTGAAGTAGACACTTATTTTTCTGGCATTCCCTGGAATCTTTACCATAATTTGGGAAATAACCATTTTGATTTTTCCAATTGTCCCTTGGCAATGTAACACAATCACACTGTAACTCAATACTGTTCAGATAAGGTCTGGTCAAACAGATTGAGAAGTTCACATCAGAGTCAAACCAGGTCAATGAAATGAAAACATGAGAATTTTCCTGGCATTCTGTTTAAGCTGGTCAATCAGAAGCCTGGAGCTGGCCCTCTTTGGGACAGCCTGCTTGAGAATGAAACCAATACCATCAAGAAATAGAGAAGAGACTGAGCGAAGCAATGTTCCAACGATCAGTATTTGAAGTTCTGGCTGAAGTTAGACTTGCTCTGTTGGCTTCTCAGTTACAAATACACATCTGTCTTCTTTCCTGTTTAAACCAGATTGAGTAGCATTTTGACCAATGTCTTCCAAAAGCTTCCTAATTAATATACTAGATATACATATATATGTTAAGATATATACATGTATGTGTGTAATATATACAGAGAGTTTATTGAGAGAGAGAGAGATTCTTTTTATAGAGATGTAGATATAACATTTGACTTCTGGTACATAGAACAAGATTTTTCTTCTTCATCTGTAACATTGTGTTATTACTATATTATCATTGGTTCAAACATGTCTTCTTTTTATGTTTTATTTTATCAGATATTTCCCCCTTCAAGTCAGCCTTTTTGCATGCTTCTGCTCCCAATCCACCCAAGTTTTACTTTTTATGTATATGTCAACATACAATACCTAGCAACACTTTTAATATATTTTTATTTGCATAAATAGCATTAAGCTATATGACCCTTCAGCTTATCATTAATAGCGTTTTGATCCATTCATATTATTACATGTACAACTAGTTCATGTATTTTGGGTCCAGTGTAGCAGGCCCTCATATGAAAATTTCACACAGTTTTCCCATTTATGCATTTCTAGATTGTTTTCAAGTCTTTGCTACTTCAAACAATGCTATTATTAACATTCTCATATGTCTTTCTTTCAGTATCTGGGCAAGACATTTTCTGAAGTGCACACTTAAAGGTGCAGTTTCTGGGTGTTACAATATGCACATATTCAATTTCCCTCAATCCTGCCAAATTATTCTCCAAAATAGCTGTACCATTTTCCCTTCTACAGATGTGCATAAAGGTTTCTTTTTCTCCATATCCTCCTGACCCCTTGGTTTATCTTATCTGGATATTCTTTCTCTCCCCTTGGTCACATATTAGTCATTGAAATCATTTGCATAACTTGGGTTTTGTTTTCTGATTTGTTGGTCATGACTATAATTATAATTTGTCTCCTCAGAAAGCAATTTTCCCCAACCAGTCTCAGGCCGTGACTGACAGCCTGCATTATTTCTTAATTCTATTTGAAATTTATTACTATCTTTTCAAGGAAGAGAAGAACAATTGTATAAATTGTGCAATTTCCTGTGATAGCATTTCCTAAAAACCTATGAAACAAAGATCTTCATCCTTCTCAAACTCTTCCTAACGGCATTTTCTCTAAATGATCTTTTATGATTTATCATTTTTTATTGAATGATTCCCTCACACCTCATTTCCGTCATTGTACATAGTGCTGTTTGACCAAGTGTAACATAAATTCCCCTTGCAAAAGAAAAATAGAAGAATCAGAAAAAATTAATTTTATTTTTCCAGCAATCACTTTGCAACTTCCTATGTTGCAAACATGGATAAGAATCCTAATATCCCCAGTCTGTCTGAGGGTCTGGGCCATGTTCCCCTTTTATCCTGGAAGTGAAACAAAGGAAATAGTCCATCTTGTAAAACACTCATTCAGATTCCACTCTCTATGTGATGGGCTTCCTACAACTGCTACATAAAGTGTCAACTGAAACCAGCCTTGTCATAGAGACTTTTACAAAATATGAACAGTGCTAAATACCTCAAAGTGAATCGATTTCCACTGAAAGTGTTTTAACCTCCTTTTAGGTCAAGAAATAGCAATTTTCCGAGCTTCACTGTAACCTGAGAATTAATCCTAAGAGGCAGGTGTGCACTGCATACATCATTTGTTTCACAAAATTTATTGAAGATGCCTTTGTATAGGACTGTCCTAGTAACGCTTTTCCCTTCCTTCAGGCAGAGGTGCGGTTCTGGAGCAATGGAGTGGTGACACTTGGAGGGTATTCTTTCTGCTAGAGATTGTTTCTTTGTTACTTTCTGTTTTTTTTTTTTTTTTTTTTTTTTTTTTTGGAACAGTGTCTCGTTCTGTCAACCAGGTTGGAGTGCAGTGGCATCATCTTGGCTCACTGCAACCTCCGCGTCCGGGGTTCACGCCATTCTCCTGCCTCAGCCTCCCGAGTAGCTGGGATTACAGGCAACCACCACCATGCCCAGCTAATTTTTGTATTTTTAGTAGAGACAGGGTTTCACCATGTTGGTGAGGCTGGTCTGGAACTCCTGATCTCATGATCCACCGGCCTCAGCCTCCCAAAGTGCTGAGATTACAGGCGTGAGCCACCACGCCCAGCCAATTTGTTACTTTCTTTAAAAACAAAATTAGGTTTGATTACTTAAGATGTGAGCCGCTTTTAGATTCCTAGAGGTGGAATGGGCATTGGGTAAATTTTACAGGTGAACGAACTGAGGCTCTGAGAGGTTAAAAACTTTAGCAAGGATTCACAGCTGGGATTATGACGTGCTAGACCCGAGCACAGGGCATAATCATGAACTGAAAGAGAAAGTACTGGCAAAGAATAAAGTGACACACACAATGGATAATGGAGATTGCTTCCATATGGCCTATGCTCTGTAGGACTGACATCTCAGAGTGGGGGCTCATATGTATGGGATAGTAACAATGATGATAATTATTGGCTCTAACAGTGACTGTTCACTATGTTCCAGACTAGTCCAGATACTTTATTAACTTATTGAACCCTTCCAACGGCTCTATGAATAACTGTTACTATCTCCACTGTAATGCAAAAGAAACTCAGAGAACTTAAGCCAGCAACTCAGAATTACACAGCAAGAAGCCAAGCTGAGTGCATAATCACAGCTGCGCACCAGCACCCGTATGCTTAAAAACTGCATGCCTCGCCTCTGCAACTTAAACAGTACCACATAGAAACTGTACACACGTGCTTTCTTGGATGGAAAAATACTTATCCAAATACAGGCAGTATAAAACCATTGTTTCCTACAACCTAGCCTGTCTAGAAGTTGTGCTCTCTTACCCAGAGTCAAGAGACTCTTTATAGCTAGATCTCTTAAGCATCCATGGTTCAGTTTTTTCTTTTCTTTGCCTGTGCAAGACGTGGAAAGGCAACCCATATTCTTCTCTTATTTCACTCTTCACTAAATAATATTTCACAGCCATTTCAGAAGCTAGACAGGACTCATTCTGTAGGAAAATTATCTTGGTTTCTTTCTTCCCTGGGCCCTGAAACACTGTTACTAATAAAAGCCTATCTTTCTAGTACTGAGATGCCCAGTAGAGAGTGTGAATCAGCCCAGGAAATGAGTATTGGTCCTATGAAATCAGTCAGTCCCTTGACCCTCTTCAATTCTCAGATGACTTCTCTTCTCTCTGGCACATTATATCATTTTTTTCCCCTCTAAATGGTGATGCATTTACTGATCACTATTATAATTCTTCATTCCTGGGTCAAGGGAGACTTTATGCTGACATATAGGTTGGAAGAAGGAATGGAAACAATTATTTATGTAGAAGAATGACTCAAACGCTCACTCGTGTTTTCATTTTTTTCTATGGCTCTAGCGAAAGGTCCAAAATGATGTCCTAAGAAGGCTATAGGGGAAAACAGACATGAGTTATCTCTGCTGTTTGCTGTCAGTTGTATCTGTCTTCTTCCATTTATTCATTAAAGAATAACTTATCCCTGGTCCATAAGGAGGAATTCAGCAGAATGAGGAATATGTGTTGTCCCAGGGAAAAACAGAATGGGAAAAGCAATGAACCAAGACAATAAGATGCTTCTTCTCCAAAGCAACTGGGGAGAGAAAGCATTGCACATTTAAATAAATAATGGCTATCCTCATATGGTAGATGACAGTGGTGTATTATAATTTTTAAGGAAGAAAAGATGAAGTGTTGCTATCAATGCAGACTTCCTTCCTAAGACCCAGAAGTATGGCTCATTCCAGTCATGACACAAGATATTGAAAGTCTCTGGAATGATGCTGCTACTGCATGTGTAAATCTAGCCCTAATGCAACTTCTAAGCACTTAAAGTGAATAATAGGTACTATAAGTACCAGGTTTGGATAAAGCTAGGCACCAACATGAAGATACGTGCTTGGTAATGGCAGTATTTGATGGAACACAGCAGGTTCCCCCTCCTGAGTTCCTGAAGGAAAACAACACAGTGTTTAAGGTTAGAGGCTCAGATTCTGTAATGCCTAGGATCAACTCTTGGTCCCAACTTGTATTTGTGATCCCCATCCTCCTAACCCTAAAGTATCTGATCCATAGATTTTTTAGATATTTATCTCCAAATCACCAATCCTCAGTATTACTTAGTAATTATATGTATTGCTACCATTTATTACATGTTTATTTAATAAATTCTAGGTATTTTAAGAACCTGTCACACATTGGTAACTTTAGTCCTCCCAGAAACCCTATGAGATAGCTACTGTTATTTTCATACCATTTTTCAAATGAGTAACTGAGGAACACTATGGCTAAATAACTGCACATAGCACTTCCTCAGAAATTCTGAGGAAAGCCTGGATATTCTAACACAATCTTCACTTCCCTCAAATGAGTTCTTCTGCTATGCCACAGAGAAAGTAGTTACTTGCTTTCAAGAGCTATTAAATGATCATCCTTTTAAATAGGTTTTATTCCAGATTTAAACTGGCTTTGTAATATTCATCCTATTTAACAACAATGTTGTGTGTTGTGGATTTATTTTCCCAACAAACATATGAGATGAATAGCATTGCCAAATCCATCTCCTTCAAAATTCTCTTTGTAATAATCTAGGAGGGCTTCCAGACTAAAGAAAGTTGCTTTTACTGTAGGAGTACTTATTTAATTCAGCTAGACTTTTGTTGATGTTGTTAACACAATCGCACTGGATGGTTTGTGCATTCATTTTAGTTGCTGTTCCTACTTACTGCCCCAAAGCTGGAAACAGGGAAAAGCTAGCATGAGTACTTCCTAGTTTTTGCACATTTGTAACATTATCCTTAGCCTGTCTGAGGGTCTGGGGTATGTTCCCCTTTTGACCTGGAAGTGAAACAAAGGAAACGGCCCAATAGTTAGGTTGGACAAGAAAGTTTGATAAGGTCCATAGACTATTTTTAAGGTCAAGGCACTTACAGAAGGTAGAAAGTCAAGATATCACAGATAAGGTGAATAATCTGAGGAACCAAGGGCAGCACAAGGTTCTGTGTTACAAAAGGTAAACAAAGACCTACTAGTGATCTTGGAATTTAGTTCTTGTCGGCCCAGAACCTCCTACTCCACATGCCCAATCCAGAACTGCTAGAGCATGCAGGAAGCCTTACTGTTCACAGAAGATTGAAAGCAAGGATTACTAGAAGTTTCAATGTGACGGTTATGACGGTTATGTTAGATAATGATTTAGCAAGAAATTCAGAATATACCTAAACAAGTCCAATCTATTTCTTCATCCACTTTGATGTTGGCTTGCATCACCCAAGCAATAAAGGAAGCATTCTTTGTTTCCTGTTAGCATTTGTTTTTCTGCAAGCGAAGAGAGGAAAAGAAATATTTCAACAGAAACAGAGCCCTGAAGCCACATTTGAACTGTCAATCATTCTCTTCCAGATTTCTAGCATGGACCCTGGTTTTCTAGTGCCCATTAGCAGACGCTTCTTCATCAGGGCCAAGCTGGAGGTGAGAAATAGAGTGTTGGAGACTGCTTTCAGCTCTGAGAATAAGATTCTTCAGATAGGAACTCAATTTTCCCTACTTTTCACAGAAGACCACAGCTCATCTTCTCACCATGCCTTACAATATTTCCAGGCCTTTCTCCCCATCTTCTTATACCTACATATCCTTCAAGACCCAACTCAACTCAGGCCTCTTTTCTGCCATGGAGGCAGGCAGTTCAGATTTTGGCTTTATCAGTTCCTAGGTGTAAAACTGGACAAGTTATTCAACGTCTCTGACCATTGTAAGTTGTGGATCCATAATGCTCACCTTGTAATGCTGCTGTGAGGATTAAATGAGAAAAATGTGTATTGGTGCTTGGCATTTTGGAGGTGTCCACTAAATGCTTTCTTTAGCCTGATATATGTGACTTTCCACGTATTCAAGTCAAGTACTCATCTGTTGTTAAAGATAAAAACTGCAGGTCAGCAAGGATTTTAGATCTCTAAATTACTTGAGAGGTCAGATTTCCCATTAGACAAAACTACAGTATGTTTATTTTTATTAGTAGTATCACCATTATTATTAAAGCAGCATTAAAAGCTACTATTTAATGAGCACTTTTATTATTCCACTCAATCTTTTCAACAGCTTTGCTCTAGGTGTTTTTGTTATTTGTTGGAATTACTCCAAAGCTTAGCAGCTTAAAATAGCAACTAACTGGGCTGGGCGTGGTGGCTCACGCCTGTAATCCCAGCACTTTGGGAGGCTGAGGCAGGCAGATCACGAAGTCAGGAGATCAAGACCATCCTGGCTAACATGGTAAAACCGGTCTCTACTAAAAAAAAAAAAAAAAATTAGCCAGGCGTGGTGGTGGGAACCTGTAGTCCCAGCTACTCGGGAGGCTGAGGCAGGAGAATGGCATGAACCTGGGAGGTGGAGCTTGCAGTGAGCCAAGATCACACAACTACACTCTAGCCTCTAGCCTGGGAGACAGAGTGAGACTCTGTCTAAAAAAAAAAAAAAAAAAAAAGGAACTAACTGAATATACTTCATGGATTTGTGGGTAAGAAATTTGAACAGGGCTCAGCAGGACAGTTCTTCTCCTCCATGTGGTATCAGCTGAAGTCACATGGGACATTCAGCTGCTGGGTAGGCTTATTTGGAGGATCAAATATGTCTTCATTACTATGTCTGGTGTGGTGCCGGGGATGGCTGGAAGAATGTGCCCTGCTAAGGAAGTCAGTTGAAATGCTGACATAGCCTCTCCAGCTTTGTAGTTTTAGCATAGTCAGCCTTCTTAAGTGGCAGCTTAGAACTCTTAGGTAGGAAACTTAAAAGACCAGTACAATATGGGATGGTATGTTGAGGGACTTTATGAAGTTCTTGTTTCTTTTCTTGTGGTTATTTTTGAAAAAGACCAAAGCTGTGCTAATTTACAGACATTATCTGCCAGTGTAACTTGGATGGCATTAATTCCCTCTTCCAACAGTCCAACTCTCTTTGTTCTTTCTCTCTTAGTCTCATCACAAAGTTACCATGTGGTGAAATTTAGAGGAATCTGCATCCTAGTCAGGAAGTAAAAGCTTCCAGTTCCTTAAGGCCTATGTCCAGATATTGCATTTGGCAAATGCAATTCATGATTCATAGCAGCATGATGACTTACCCAAGATCATACATCTAGTGGTAGAAGAATCTTTCAGAAGGTCTGACACCATGCATACCATCAAGTCTTAGTCATTTGCATTAGATAGTCTCTCTCTCTCTCACACACACACACACACACACACACACACACACACACCAGCAGAGCTGGAAATGATCACTTATTCAAGCAGTTCTGTTACCTCTGCGGAGAAGTGCCATGGGAATTATAAAGGCAATCAGCTTCCCTGCTGCAACTGAAAAGTTGGTTAATGTATTGGCACTAATACAGCACTTCTTCCCATCACAGCAGAATTGGCTGTTACTGTTATAGCTGGATTATGGCCACTTCTCCCTCCTTTGCAAAATTTAAGTCTGTGATGTTCTCGTCAAGGGAAATGATGATAGAGGTACAGCAGGCTGGTGATTAAATTTGCTCAGCAACAATCCGTAAATAACCTACACATTCCATTTGCTGGCTTTGATTTGGTCCCTCACTTATACAAAGGGGAGACTTCTGGGTATTGCAAGCGAAAACAGGCTGGGGCATGGGCAGGGGGCCACATGGCAGGGGGAGGGGAGGAAAAGCATAATGTGAGAGTCAGGTTGGTCTCACTTCAAATGAGAAGTTATAGGCCAGGCATGATGGCTCATGCCTGTAATCCCAGCACTTTGGGAGGCCAAGGCGGGCAAATCACTTGAGGTCAGGAGTTCGAGACCAGCCTGACCAACGTGGCTTAATCCCATCTCTACTAAAAATACAAAAATTAGCCGGGCATGGTGGCAGTCACCTGTAATCCCAGCTACTCGGGAGGCTCAGGCAGAAGAATCTATTGAACCTGGGAGATGGAGGTTGCAGTGAACCAAGATTACACCACTGAGCTCCAGCCTGGGTGACAAGAGTGAAACTCTATCTCAAAAAAAAAAAAATTATAAGCAGACTGGCATCTTAAGCAACCTCAGGAAAAAAAAATTGAAACTGGTCAGCCTTTCTTGCCCTTTTTAACTGTCTACTCTAAATCTCTTTCCTCCTTTGCTCATGTTTTGCCTGTGGCAGGTGGGCTAGTACCATTCACTTCTATTTAGCTGGAGTCTGACAGTGGAATCCAGTCTCTGCTCTCCCTCATTGCAGGTGATTACACTGAAAGGAGCAGAAGAAATGGGAGGCCATTATGCCTGGGTGATAAGATTCCATGAATCTCATTATAAGGGTCCTCCTCAATTTTTGTTCTTTCATTGTGCAGAGGCCCCAAACTCTGTTAAAACTTATGTACAGAAAATGCATTTATCTACAGCCATACCACCCTGAACACGCCCGATCTCATCTGATCTCGGAAAATGCATTTGCACTCTTGCTTTAAATGCCATCAAATGATAACCTGATAAGAGAGAAAGAACCAAGAAATCTGGCCTGTGGACAGAGGGAATGGATGCAATCCAAATTGCACTGGTGGGGAATTTCTATAAATTAGCACAGGTTTGATTCTTTTTATGAATTACAACCACGAGGAAAGAAACAAGGACATCATGAAGTCTCCATTCACAATCTCACATTGTATTGGTCTTTCAAGCTAAGCTGTCCTTTTTGCCTCTATGTTGTTTCAAGGAAAGTAAACAGAGGGAAAAGCACTTTCTTTTTCAAAAAGTAGCTTTATGAAGCATACTGTTTTTGTTCTAAGCCGTATAATTCAACTATTTTAAGAGCACACTTTAACAATTTTTACTACATTTGCAGAGTTGGGCAACTGTCACCACGATCTAATTTTAGAAAATGTCCATCACCCAAAAAGAGATGCTGTATGCACTTGCAGTCACTCCACATTCACATCTCCAGCTTCAGGCAACCAGCAATCTTCTTTCTGACTCTCTAGTTTCACCTTTCCTGGACATTTCATATAAATGGGATTACATGGTTTAATACACAAATTTATTAAATATAAATAGGATAAATGTAATCTCTTATGTTTAGTTTCTCACTTAATTAAATCTTTTTCAGGTTCAACAATATCATATCATATAGTAATAGTTCAATCCCTTTTATTGCCAACCATATTCCATTGTATGGATATACCATATTTTGTTCATCATTCATTAGCTGATGGACATTTGTGTCATTCCCACCTTTTAGATACTCTGAACAAGGTTGCTATGAACATGCATGTTCAAGTCTTCATGTCGATACACATCTTAATTTCTCTTGGTTGAACATCTAGAAATAGAATTGCTAGATGATATAAAATATCTACAAATATATAAATATAGTTCACATTTTAAGAAACTGCCAAACAATTTTCCAAAGCAGCTGAGCCATTTCACAATTCCAGCAGCAATATATGAGAGTTCAAATCTCTCCATATCTTTACCAAGAATTGTTATGGTCTGACTTTTTAAATTCTATTGTCTGTGAATGGCATCTCATTGTGAGGTGAGCATTCTTAGGATTCTTATGTATTACTTCTAAGATTAGTGCTGTTAATGAAGAAAATGAAATTCTTTCATATTTCAGGAACAAAATCTGTCTCTTTTCTATGCACTTAGAGACTCAAAGTAGAATTTTACAAATTTTGTCTGAGGATTAATTCAGGTTATCTTGGCAAATAGATCCAATCATCTCAAAGACATGCATATTAATAGACTGAAATTTTATTTTTAGTGTTATTGTGGAACATGTCAAATTTATAATTTTCGTTCATTACTGAAAGCACAGCTCCAGGGAGATGTTTTAGTAAAAATGTTTATCTCCTACCACTTCCTATTAAACATGCCCAGGAACCCTTGTATTATTTGTTTGCATCTTATAAAACACTGATTGTAGCTGGGCATTGTGGCTTATGCCTATAATACCAACACTTTGGGAGGATGAGAGGGAGGAAAGCTTGTGGCCAGGAGTTTGAAAGCGGCCTGGACAATATAGTGAGATCCCATCTCCACACACACAAAAAATTAACTGAGCATGGCAGCTCACACATGTAGTCCCAGTTACTCAGCAGGATGAGGTGGTAGGATTGCTTGAACCCAGGAGTTCGAGGTTATAGTAAAGTCCAGTAATTTATATATGCAAAAAACAAGGTTAAAAATAGAATACTGATATAGCTTAATTCCATTTAAATACAGAAGTGTAAGGTATGAAATGCAGTTAATGAAAAAGAACAACCTTCCCAGTAAAAACAAGCATGCACACACACGTGCACACACACACCACCAGTGCCACCACCAGGACTACCACCCCACCATGTAATTGTTTAAGGAAGAATTGTATTCAAACTTGAAAATTGACTCATAAGATTGGTTCTCTGCTTTTTAAAGCAAATGGCACTTATTTTGTTAGATCCCAGGATTTCTCAACCTCTGCACTGTTGACATTTTGGCTGGATACCTCTTTGTTGTAGGGGGCTGCCTGTGCATTATAAGATGTTTAGCAGCATCCCTGGTCCCCATCTACTAGACACCAGAAATAACCACCTCCAATCCCACATTGTGACAACCAAAACAAACAAAAAAAGTCTTCAGACATTGCCAAATGTCCCCCAAGTTGAATCACCCCTGTTCAGAACAACTGATGTAAACTGAAGGTATATGAACTAGATGGGAGAAACTTAATAAATAAACATTGAAGTACTTATATAAAAATCACATTGCAACCATTCTGCAATAGT
The DNA here is from genome assembly GCF_002776525.5 of Piliocolobus tephrosceles. Taxonomy (NCBI): domain Eukaryota; kingdom Metazoa; phylum Chordata; class Mammalia; order Primates; family Cercopithecidae; genus Piliocolobus; species Piliocolobus tephrosceles. The sequence continues at coordinate 92,801,390 of NC_045447.1, read as the reverse complement.
TTACACACTTAACCACAATTATTACTCATCGCATAAGGTATCTTTGCCCTTGAACAAAACAGAGATTTTCTGCCAGCTCCATCCCTATTTCTTGGAAGTAATGGTGTTTCTTTGACCCTTGTTCTCTCTTGTAGTTCAAATGCAGCTTTGTTTACCAAAGTCACATTTGGAAAAGCATCCATCTGTAACAAGCAGTCAGGCCTTTTGTTAATGTTTGTTATTTCAAAAGGTTTAGCTTGTCAAATCTTAAAAAATTCTCTGATATCAAAACCCCCCATCATTGTATATTAGTTTCATTCATTCGAACATAGTTTCCACTAACAAAGCAACACTTATTTCTTGCAATAAACAGAAGTACATATTTTATTTGCAGCATTTTTGATAAAATATATCATGAGAAACTGAGGCAAAGACATTTCAAGAGCTTCTCGAAGGAAACAAGAATTGGAAGAAGCAAACATTTTCCAAAACATCATAAAGATTTGTGACTGTTTATCCTCCAAGAAACTCTTTTCTTTCTACGCATAATTGATTGATGTCCACTTACAAGAAGAAACTCAATGGAATTATTTAAAATATTAAATATAAGTGCTAAAGTATTGCATAGCTTCATATTCACATAGCCAACTACTCACTAGATAAACTCTCAAAAATCTTACAGTGTCTAAAACTCAATCTAGCCAAAGCTGAATTAATAATATGTCTCCCCCCGCAAAAAAAATTATCTGTCACAGTGAATGTATCTTATTTCTTCTTACACTATCTGAAAACCTCAAAATTATATAGACCCAGCTAGTTTCTCGTATTCAATTTTTTCATCTCACTGCCCTGACCTTTGTGCAGTCCTCATATTTCATTTCTGTAATATTAAAATAAATTAATAGTGTCCTTTTATGGGCTTGTATTTCCCCCAAATTCCTACTTTGAAGCCCCCAAACCCCTAGTACCTCGGAATGTGACTGTATTTGGAACACGGCCTTAGAAGGGATAATTAAGTTAAAATAAAGTCTTTAAGGTTGGCCCTAATTCAATGACTGGTGTCCTAATAAGGAGATATTAGGACACATAAAGGGACATGTGAGGTCACAGCAAGGGGAGCATGTGTAAGCCAAGGTGAGAGGCCTCAAGAGAAACTAAACCTGCCAACACCTTGGCCTCGAACTTCCAGCCCTCAGAACTATGAGAAATAAATTTCAGTGTAAGCCACCCAGACTGTGGTATTCTGCTATGGAAGCCCCAGCAAACTAACACATGTAACCATTCTCTTTGGTGCTAGTTTACCTCCCTCTAGTTTTCCCTCCACAGCACAAAAGTAGTGAGACTTTTTTTTTTTTTTTCTGTCTAAACTTCATACCTGGCAGCTCCACATCCAAGCTTAAAACCCTCCAAAGACTCCCACGTTCTTAGAACAGTGATGTCAAGTTTCATCAGATATGCAAACATCAACAGATTGGTAGTGGTGCCAAGATATCCATGCCCAGAGGATTCAGAGAACACCATTGAACTTGGCAAGAAGAATACTGTATGACTGACAAGCAGGCCGTGCATGTGGATGAAGAATGTGATTGCATGCTTGCTTCCATTGCAATCTCCAGCTAAGGGCTAAAATACCTCCTTAGTTTGGCACACCAGCAACTCCACCCTCTGACCTTTTGAACCTCTACCCCTCTTCTCATGCTTCTAGCTCTCGTACACTACACTCTCACCCTAGTCACAGGTCTCTAGAATGTTATGTGATTCCGTGGTTTCATAGTTCAGTTTCTGTTTCATTTCCTGATGGGAATATCTTTTCTACATTACTCACCTTTTGTATATGTACTTCTATTTCTAACCCCAATTATGCCATTTTTTAAATAAAAAATATTTAATCATTTCCAGCATGGAAAACTACTCTCACATTTTTGTCTCATTGTACTTCATCTACCCTAGCCCCAGAAACACTTTATTTTACTTTGTTTTTACATGGCTACCTTTACCACTAGACAGTGCAGTGGCCTCCTTAAGATCAGGGATCGGGCCAGGAACAGTGGCTCACGCCTGCAATCCCAGCACCTTGGGAGGCCGAGGTAGGCGGATCACAAGGTCAAGAGATCAAGACCATCCTGGCCAACATGGTGAAACCCTGTCTCTACTAAAAATACAAAAATTAGCTGGGCATGGTGGTGAGCACCTGTAGTCCCAACTACTCAGGAGGCTGAGGCAAGGGAATCGCTTGAACCTGGGAGGCAGAGGTTGCAGTGAACTGAGATCACTCACTGCACTCCAGCCTGGGTGACAAGAGTGAGACTCCATCTCAAAAAAAACAAAAACAAAGATCAGGGATCATGTTTTATTCATTTCTGTATTCTCATGTGCTCACATATTGTGTTTAAATGAAAGAATAACTGAATAAATGAACATGTAGCTTTGGGCTGAAAGCATTTCTGGTGAATATCTCCAAAAAGTTTTTGTGATACCCATTCAGAAGGGTCTTCATACTTATGAAGTGCAAGAAAAGCTCCACAGATAAGTGGGTTTAATCCATAGCTAGAATACAGAAAATATCAAAATTAGGACTGCCATCCTTTGGGCAAGATATACTCAAACATAGTTGCATTCTTTGATCATAACAAGATGGAAATTTCAGAACTTCAAGAAAAAAGTGACCAATCAAAATGGTCTTTGTTAGTCCTGCATTACAGCTTTCTCCTGAAAGAGAATTTCTTCTAACATCCAAACAAAGTAGGAAACGTAGGCTGACTTTCCTTACTTGACTCTGTATGTGAACAATGAAGGGGCTTGTTTTAAGACTAACTTCCTGGCATAACAAGGAGGCTGCTTCAAAAAGGAGAAGATATTCTAAACCATTGTATTACCTCCTCTGAGGCATAAACTGCCACATCCAGCCATGATGATATTACCTTATTTGGGGATCTGACACACACACAAAAAAATTTCAAAATGAGAATTTTCATGGAAATTTCACAAACACGACATTTTCTTTTCTCTTGTTATATTATGTATAATTTATCTTCGTGGAAAGAGGCCCAAATATCTTAGCAAACTTGCTTAATACTCAGTTTGTTATTTTTATATTCTTAAGAAAAATGAAAAGAGAGATTGTAACATGGTGATGTTAAAAAACCTTCCCTGGGCAAACAAATCCTCTAATTTCTTCAAGTTTTACCTCCTATATTCACACACTGAAAGCAGCCACATAAGGTAATAGGGATAATGGCTAATACTTTGCTATACAGCTATGTGTTTCCATTGCCTTCACTCCTATCTTTATCCCTCCCATTCAAGCAGCGATGTTAGCTTCATATAAGTATTGTCCTCTGAGGGAGGGCAGACACCATCCAGGACCAAAATCCAAGTTCAGTTCTTAAATGTATTTCTTAAAACCATAGCAGATAAAGTGTGAAGAGTATATACTTCATCTGGGTAACAGTTGGGCTTTACTGAGAAAAAAGGACTGATGTTTCCAAAGATGGTATTAAGTATCAATAACCAAGCTTAGAATACTGAGCAGAGAGTACACACTAGAAACCATAGAGAAGAGTGCACAGTGAATGGAGAAATTATCTCCCCCATCCCAAAAGGTAGTAAGTGCTCAACCAGCAGACTTCAAAAGAAAACTTCGGTGGGGAGACTGAAATAAAGCAACTCGTGCTTGTCTTAAGAGCCGCAGATCAATTCCTTACCCAAACTCTTCTTAGACCCACAAATCAAAGATGGCGAAATGAGAGAGAAATCCAGTGTGGGTAGGAGATGCCCCAGAACAATGGAGTTACTGCTCTGTTCCCCAAAGCTTATCTCAGGCAGATTTCACAACTCCGAGCAAATCCCTGAGATGTGCACGGTGCTGGAGGCAACCGAATGTACAGGGAGCAAATTGATAATGACTGAGGCAAGTGTTCCAGCAGATTCTCTTGAAGGGAAGGAAACTCCAGAAAGTCCCTCATACCCCAGAGATGCACAGGACAGTAGCTGAGAATCCTAACCCTCTGAAGGGCTGATAGGGGCTCCAAGGACCATCAACTAGGAAAGTCCTGCGTTTGAACAACAAAATGCAGAGTACATGAGCCTCACAGCCAGAGCCACAGCAGAGTTCAGGCAGATCAAGCCATCCTTCCCTGGAAGCTACTGGGGTCAGAGGCAACCCAAGAAGCAACCAGACCCTACTCTTTCAATGCCCTGTGGGGAAACTGATCATGTCTTGGGACAAAAAAAAAAAAAAAAAATGCTGAAATGGAGGGGCAAGTTTTTAAATTAACTGAACATTTACACAAAAGAGACAGGGGTTTAAAACTAAACAGATAGTGGAAATAGTTTTTCAACAACAGTGTAGATGTTGACTTGAGAGCAAATATAGACTAGTAGAGAAAATTGCCTTTTTGCACATCTGGGTTGATATTATAAAATTTAAGCAACTATAATGTAAAATTCTATACACATATGGGCAGTGAGAAGCTTTTATGGTCTGAAACAATTTTCACGCCATATGTCATAATAGAAGGTCTTCTAGAATCCATGTGTGTCCAACAATAGCCACTGAAGGGAAGCTTACCGGAGTGCCATCGTGTTCCTTCCCCTAAGGATCGGACTTCCTGACTCAAGGTACACCTTAGTTTTGTTTCTATTATCCCTCTGCTTACTGATCCATTTGTGCTATTAGGCCTGAAAATAATCTGGAAACCTAATCAAAAGCCATCATTGTGCTCAGCGCTCTGAACGTTGAGGTAAACAAGGAAACAACAATGTTTGCAAGGACCTCAAAAACTGCCAGCAGCTACACACCCACCAGAATGATACAAAGGCAAAGGGGGGAGCATATGAATCTGGTGAGATGTAAAACAACTGGAGCTTCATTTAGTGCTGGCAGGGGTCGGAATAACCACCACTCTGGATATCTGTTTGGGAATGTTTACTCAAGATGAACTTATCCATACCCTTTGATCCAGCAATTCCACTCCAAAGTATGTACCCAACCAAAATATGTATCTATGTATCTTCAAATGATCCATACGTGAGTGTTCAAAGTAACATTACTCATAGTAGTGAAAAACAGTGTAAGTTCCCATCAAAAAGGGCTAAACTACATAATTGTGTAATTAAAAAAAACATTCAACAGTAAGGAAGAATGAATTAAACTGAAATATACTAGTGATGAGTGGATCTTACAAACATGATGTTGAGTCTAGGACGCCAGACTCAAATGAGTACAAATAGTATAATTCACTATTTGCAAACTGCACAAAAGGCAAAACAAATCTAGAAGACAGGAGAGTGACTAGAGGCTGAAAGGGGGAATGAGAAAGGCATATGGATTTTATTTCTTGATCTTAGGGCTTTTACTCAGGTGTGTGTTCAGTTTGTAAAAATTCAGTGACTTGTACATTTATGATAGGCATGCTTATTTGTATCATATAATGCTTTACATTGTGTTATATATTTCATTATATTAACATATATTTTATTATATTCCAGTGAAAAGTCTATAAAAATTAAAATTCCAAAAAACAAATATAAATTAGTATAGGATCCCAGATCTATTTCCACCACTTATTAATGCAGAAACTGAGTTTGCTTCTCCCTGATATTTCCACAGCTTCCAACCAAAACTGTCAAAGTTCTCTACAGCCAACCACATGAATATACAAAGGTTCTTGGAAGCAAAAATAGGCAGGAAATGTCAGAATACTCATATTGCGCTTCCTACCTTCCCGTTTTACTGAAAAGAACTCTGAGAACCCCAAACTGAATTTTTTCTTTTCCATCTCACAAGCTCTAAATTCATAGTCTTAAAAAGCATCATTTCAGAGAGAGACAGGCATACCAGCAGGTGCCATTTCTAATTCCTCCTGGCTACCGTCTGCATAGGCTGCTGAGGGATAAAAGCTGTGATGAGAGCATTCTTTCCACAATTTCATATTCATGGAATTTGTTGTTACTTAACTTTTCACAAATCATTAGGCTGAAGTACCTCTCCATTTTTCCCCCAAATAGTGTCATTTGACCTGGTATCCAGCTTAATACAGCCTTTGCTTTTGAATAGATTTCCTTACAAGTGGCAATCTCTAATAGGGTCATGTCGAGAGGCAACCCGACTGCATACTAGCTATTGCATGTTAACGTGATGAAGGTAATTTCAAATGGCATTCAATCAAAAAATCTGAAAATTTTATTAGTGAGGTTGGGGGCTTTCTCTGTTCAGATGAGGCTCATTGCAACTCAACTCCGATATTTTCAACTAAGATTTCAGAGGATGAAATTTTTTAAACTGTGCACGTACTCAATGGTCCACATTGCTTTACAGACCAAATAGTTGGCTGTGCTTTTAGAATACTGAATGCAAATTACTTTTCTTCATCCAAAGAAATACAGCAGACCACTTGTCATTTAATCATCAATGTGGATGATCTCCGAATATGTGAGATAAATTACATGCTAAACCATGAAGATCAAAACATGTGTCTTGGTGGAAAACAACACTACCCCTGGAATGTTATAAAAATATGTGCTCATATTTTGTTACTGCATACCTCCTTTTTTCAGGATAGAACTGCTTGTGTGAGAAATTAGTTGCAGAAAGGGTTTGGGGAACTGGGATGGACCTGTTTGCCTTTTCCAATCTTTTCAAAGTTAAAAAGGATTTTGGGTAGAATCTCGACTTACTTGGAAAATATGCTGAAATAAACAAGCAATGATGCTGTTTGAAGTAAGGGCAATGATGGCAAATATTTGCCTTCCCTGAGTACAATGAAGTTCAAGCAAACATCAGTTATGTTTTAAGAAATTCATGAACCTAAGTAGATTAGACAAAAACAAAAATGATGTAAAATTGAAATTAGGTTATTATTCAGGCATTTTACAGAACAAGATCCCCTGAGAAGCGTGAGTCATTCTGAACTAAGTAGAGTAAGATCATTTAGGTACTGGATTTAGTCTGTATCTTTACTCTTAAGTGACCTAGCACTGAGCCAGGCTGAGAAGCCTTGCTAGAACTCGGGACAGGAATTCAGATTTCCAATGGTCTTGCTTCTACAACATCAATATATTTTTTAAAAATTTATTCTTTATTGATACATAATGGATGTACATATTTTCAGGGTGTGTGATAATTTAATATATAATGTGTAAAGATCAAATCAAGGTAATTGAGATATTCATCACCTTAAATATTTATCTTTTCTTTATACTAGAAACATTCAGGCATTCCCCTTCAGTTATTTAGAAATGTACAATATACTGCTGTAAACTGTAGTCACCCTTCACTGTATAGGAAGAAAGGACAGGGACATCATACAACCTCAGTACCATTTTAACCTCTGCTGGGTTCCTACTACAGTTTTTATGTTCGCTGAATATTCTGCCAAATGTTGACTGTTTTCTTGTGAGCTAAGCCATGTGCAGCTAAGATGTGGTTCATCTCACCTTTAGACTTTATTCTTCAGATATTCATACATATTTGTTTTCCTAGTTCTTTTTATTATAAAAGATAAAAGTTGAGTAACGGGGGGAAAATGTGAAATTTTTTTCTTCCATTTTCAACAAACATTTATCAACATTTTAGTTCCTGCTTTATCATTACTTTTCACATGCATGAATAATTTTACATTATAGTAATTACATAAATTATATAAAATTGTATCCAATATGCAGATATATATTTAAGGGCATTTCTAGACTATGCAAAAATATGGAAGCTTAACACTGAAATCTCAACAATGGCCCCTAAATTTTGTAGGCTTGGTATGATAATATACTGGAACCCTTATTCTTTAATGAGCCTGTAATCAGTGGCTTTCATGCCTTGGTACAAAATATCTCCATGGCCCTTTCCCCATTAGTTGAATTCAAGAAGCATATTGAAATGAAGAAAGCAGCTCCAAAAGGCACAGCCTGGCTAAAAAATAGGTGCTAGACAGCTTTTCCCTCTGTTTGTCCTGCCAATTTTTCTTCTTTACACGTAGAGAAATAATACTGGACCAGGAACATTCAATTTTCCCTTCCGGGGGATTTATTCATTCCTAAGCTTTGAGCACGTACTGTTCTGGAGTGTCTACTTTGCTGAAATTGATTTCCTCCCTCTTCCTAACCCACTGTGTTAGCCAGTTTTGCATCACTAATGAAGAAATACCTGAGGCTGGGTAATTTATGAAGAAAAGAGATTTATTTGGTTCATGGTTTTGTAGGCTGTACAAGAAGCATGGCCCCAGCATCTGCTTCTGGTCAGGACCTCAGGAAGCTTTAAATCATGGTGGAAGGGGAAGGGGGAGCAGATGTGTCATATGGTGAGGTGGGAGGAAGCAAGAGAGAGGAGGAGGTGGCAAGCTATTTATGTATGTATGTATGTATGTATGTATGTATGTATGTATGTATGTATGTTTTTTTGAGACAGAATCTTGCTCTGTCATCCAGGCTGGAGTGCACTGGTGCTATGTTGGTTCATTGCAACCTCCACCACCAAAGTTCAAGAGATTCTCGTGCCTCAGCCTCCCGAATAGCTGGGACTACAGGCGTGTCCCACCACGTCTGTCTAATTTTTTGTATTTTCAGTACAGACAGGGTTTCACCATGTTGGCCAGGCTGCTCTTAAACTCCTGACCTCAGGTGATCTTCCCACCTCCACCTCCCAAAATGCTGGATGACAGAAGTGAGCCACCATGCCTGGCCTTAAGCTCTTTTAAACAACCAGCTCTCCCATGAATTAATAGAGTAACAATGCATTCATTACCACATGGAGAGCACTAAGGGACTCATGAGGGATCTGCCCCATGACCCAAATACCTCCCACTTGGCTCCACCTCCCATATGAGAGGTCAAATTTCAACAAAAGATTTGGAAGAGACAAATATTCAAACCATATCACTACCTTTGATTTTCCCCCTGCAAAGCCCAAAAATCACACCAAAATAAAAAATGGCGAGGGCTCAATAGGGAAGGAATAAAGGAACAAGGAGGCTGGGACGAGAGGTCGGTACTGAGAAAGTCCAGCCTGGAAATTTTTGAGTCTTGGGAAAACCCGTCTTTATGTTCAAGAGCAAAATTATCCCCATTCATTTAATTAGGTCTTGTCTTAACAGAAAGGGAGTCTATCTTCTCAAATAACTGGGCCAAGCCAGCTGTTCATATCTATCTTGTGTTTTTTAATTGAAAATTATTATTAGTATCACTTGATTTACTTTTACTGTTCATAACCAACATCGTGAAAAAGCTAAAATTTGAACAGTTAATGAAAATAATTAGGAAACGACTTCAGATTTTTTTTAAGTTGTTTGCACCCTATTAAGCAAGTAGTGATCTTGTGAAATATTGGAGTCTATCACTGTTGTTTGTTCAATAGACCATGGCTCCACTTTGTTTTACTGTTTATGCAGAACATTTTGACTTTCAGAGAGAAGAGATGTTCACAAATGCTATTTAAAATGCTTTGTAAGGAGAGTTTCTTTGGAGCTGTCAAACCAAAAGTTTGATTTGGAGAGTCAGTTAAGTATGCCTGGAAGAAACTGAAATAAGTATTGCTGTCACTCCAGGCACGACCATGGTCTCTAGAGGAAAATCCCTTAAGAAGATGAATTTTAAAATAATTAAGCCAGTTGTGTAATGGAAATAAAGAAAATTTGCCCAAGGTCAAAACATCATTTTTTTCCAAAATAATATGTCATGTGTCAAATAACTCTAAACCTTATTTTTAACAACTTTTTTTTTTTTTTTGAGACAAAGTCTTGCTCTTGTCCCTGAGGCTGGAGTGCTATGGCGCAATCTCGGCTCCCTGCAACCTCAGCCTCCTGGGTTCAAATGATTCTCCTGCCTCAGCCTCCCAAGTAGCTGGGATTACAGGCATGCACCACCACGCCCGCCTAATTTTTGTATTTTTAGTAGAGACGGGGTTTCACCATGTTGGTCAGGCTGGTCTAGAATTCCTGACCTCCTGATCCACCTGCCTCAGCCTCCCAAAGTGCTGAGATTACAGGCATGTGCCACCACGCCTGGCTAATTTTTGTATTTTTAGTAGAGACAGGGTTTCACCATGTTGGCCAGGCTGGTCTGGAACTCCTGACCTCGTGATCCACCTGCCTCAGCCTCCCAAAGGGCTGGGATTACAGGTGATGGGCACCGCGTCCGGCCTGCATATATTTTTATATGATGTCTGTTTCAGTGTAAAGACCATGTGAAAGCTCAAAGCACTGGGAAATTTTCTCATGGAATGTCTTCACACATTCTTTTGTAAAGCCAAGAAGTAAATAACAGGGCTGAGATGATGAAATCTTGAGGTCAATTAATTGTTCCCAGATCTCACAGCAAAATCATAACAGAATTGACTTTGCCTCAAACCTCAGTTTTCTTTTGCCCATCCTGTGTTACCACTGGGGACCTGTAATAAAACCTTAGGTATTTAATTGGTAGGTAGCATTTCTCCTACATACTAACCAGTGGTGCCCACAATGCTCACCCCATTCTCATGCCTACAATAAAGAAGAACTGACAGTATTATCATCCTATCAGCACAAAAGGATCAAGAATTTTTTTTCATATTTTGCCCCACTGAATTACCAAAAACACTATAGTAGGAATTATGATCCCCTTCTTATAAGTGAGCTAACTGAGACTGAAATGTAGAATAGTCTAATGTGATTAAAAATTACTGGGCAAGAATTCAAATATTTATTTGCCTGATTCAAAACCTGTGCTCCCTCACCAGGCTACGGAAAGAAGCTTATTATCTTCCCTTTGCCAAAGAAGTGTTTATAACACTTGCAGAATAACTCTCAAAGGATCTCATAACATATGGAAATTTCCCAGCAAGGTGGTTCCACATTTGCTTCCATGGCCTCAAGCTTTAGGACACATTCATTCTCACTAGGAAGAAAGAGATCTCTGTAGGTTGGTGTGGGGGATTTGAGGGTGCTACTTACAGAACTTATATTCTTCCTCTTCTAAGTGTTCTAAACAGTTAACAAGAAGATTAAGATATAACATCATCTTCATTATCTGTTGTTTACATTGCCAGTTGGGAATCCATTATCTATTCTCTTCATTCTTCCTAACAGAACCCCAGTTTTGTTCAGTTATCTATGTCTCCTTTGCTACCGAAAGCCATAGTTTCTACATCAACTGGCTTTACAGTCCTCCATTAAGACTTCAATGCTGTGCAGCTATTGAAACTGAAGCCAGTTTTTCATACCAACTTCCATAGAGTATGTTGTTAAGGTGTACTTGTAGCCTTTTTAAGCTTCAGATAAGGCTCCATATGCCTCTTGGGGCTAAATGCTGGTTGTGAGCCAAACAGAAATCAGAAATAGAAATGGTTCTCTATGCTACATTCAGACTTTGTAATTATTAGTTGCAATCAATGATTAAGGAGAAAAGGCCAGGGCACAAGATGGTCAGGATGGGAACTTTCTGATACAGGAGAGGGAACATTATCCCTGGGATTGAGAGAACAGCAGATGCCTTTGAAAAAAAATCACTGGGGTTTACCAATATTGAAGGCAGAAGAGCTGTGTGGTGTAACTGAAAAGTACTGTGAAATTGGCTTCAAATGACCTGAGGCAGAGTCCTAGGTATGCCATTTACTGGTTGTGCAACTTTGGTAGATTACTTTCCCTGACCCTCAGTCCTTGAAAGTGTTAATTAAGATTACCAATATTCAGCAGGATCATGAGAGAGCCTAGATTGTCAATCATCTTCCATTCAAGTTCTGTTTTGTCTGTATCCCTTTTATCTCCTATTTTGACACCGGTGACCTTGTGCTTATGTTCATCATAAGTGCCATCTGGACCAGGGCTTCCATAGATTTATGGGCCACCACCCCCTGGCAGCCCCTGAGCCTGGAATGTTAGACATGCCAATAACAACCCCACATACACCATTCATGTTGTTTTAGTTTATAAAATACATTCATATACATTCTCATTTGACCAACATAATAATCCCATGGGACTAGCAGTATTAAGACTTTCATTTTATAGATGACGATAATGAGACTTAGAACATAGAAGCAATATTCCCAAAGCCACCAGGCCAGGAAATGGCAGAACAGGATAAAAATCTAGCCTGCTTGACAAAAATCCTGTGTTCTTCATGGTAGCTTAGAAGTGAAGTTCAACACTATGGAACCAGGTTCTGTAGTACACGCTACTGGTGCCTTGCTTTGATCTGTTGAACTTGACTGGCATCCCCACTCTCTCTCCTTCTGCGAGGGTTGGTTGCAACAGCAACCTTGTCCAGGTAACAGGTCTCCACAAAGTGAGCTACCTCCCACCAGAACATACCTGTGAGGTTATGTCTTCTACTTCAGGGGCAGTCAACAGCCCATGAGAGATAGATTCTGGGGTATAAATTTCTGCCCCCATGCCTTAAGGTGGGACTACCCTGTACTATTACTTACATTCCAGAGCTCCTTGTAGGATCAGACTGAGGCTAGACTTTAACTGAACTTCAATTGAATAATTGCCTAATTTATTTCATTACTTTACATTTCTTGGCTCACTCCCTCACAGGTCTCTCCTGAGCACATGCCTTCAGAAACCAGCTGCACAAGTAACTGCATCTGGGGATCTGCTTCAAGAAAAACTTACCTAAAGCAAGAATGGGCTCTGACTTCAGGATACCTAGGATTTTAACCTTGTTCCATTATTTATCAACCATATGACCTGGAGAAAATTATATACCTGCTCTAAGCCTCAATGTCCTCGTCTGAAATACACAGGTAATAGTAGGATCTCCCTTATAAGATTATTGAAAATCTAAACTGTGGTTATCAATGGAAAAAGCTTCTCTCAGTGCTTGGCAAATAGGAAGCACTTAATAAGTGTTTTCCAGTATTTTTATGATTATCATCATTACTCTAATTCCCAAGGCACCCACAACCCATGCTAGTCCTCTGGAGACATAATTTCTCCAGCTCCACTCAATCAGGCTGCTGGCTGCTGAGAAAAATAGTAGAGCTGCATTTGTAGAGACGGCAGCCAGGAGCTTGTGACAGAATGGGGAGAAACAGAATTCGAATGAGCAGAATCAGAAGTCTATATATTTCTGGATGTTTTCTGCTCATTCAAATAAATTTTGTAGACGTTTATGGAGTTCCATGTGCCAGGAACTGTGATAGGTTCTAGATATCCAAGAAGGAATTGTATTTTATTCTTTGCAAGGGGGGGTTCATTTTGTGATGTACTAGTAACTCCCTCAAGCATTGGATACATAAAAGTATAAATGCTGGCTGTTAAATTATGACACACTGGAAATTCTCAGGTAAGTTTCTAGGAAGTGAAATACATAGGCTTGGGGATACATCTAGTTGTGATATAATTAAGTTAGTTATATAAGCTTGTAATGGATTATATTTTTAGAAGTACCAATACTTCTAAAATTTTTGCTTTTAGCAAATTAATACCTAATTTGCTAAATTAGGTATTATATTTGAATACACTGGCTGATAATAAGAATTAGAACTATATTTTGCTTGTTGTATAAGTAAATATCTTGTTACATGCTTGTTTAATGCTTGTGAAAACCATTCCAAACAATCTCTTTAGAATAAGAGTCTAATTACACATTTATCATTAAAATTACAGTGAGCTAATTGCCTTGGAGATTCTTTATCTCTCTTGCAGCTTGCTTAATCCTAATGCATGTTTTCAATAATCATTTGTTATTTAATTAACTAATTAACAAACAATACCTGTCCTATGGAAAATCCTAAATTAAACACTTGAGACTTTTTAATTGAATGCTCAATAACCCAATATAGCCCTTAATATTAGACCTTTTAAATATTGCAAAGATTCTATTGAATCACACATTAGTTGCTCCTGTTATCTTTGGGGCTTAATTGGTAGAAAGAAAAAGGGGCAGTTGATAATACACAAGGGGCAGCCAGCACAGCAAAGCTCTCATGAAATAGAAAATATCCATTAATGGCTGCCAAGCAACAAAGTGGACCAGCCATCCTGGCCAGCAACAAAGGGAGGCCATTCATTTAGGATACTCATGTCCTTGTCCCATGATATTAAAAAGCACAGTTTGAAAAATAAACACAAATAGGCTCCAAAGTCCATAGTGTGTGATGCAAAGCAGACACCGGTGCTATCCTGTCCCCACAGTATTCTGTGCTGCTTTGAGCATACCTGGAGGGAGGTATTTCCTCCTATGGTAATAGCATTTATAGAAGGACTGAAGAGTATTCCTTTGTATCACATCCCTACAGATTGACTGTTTTCCAAGTCTCCAGTCTAGCTCCCTCCATTTCAACTTTGAAAATGCTGCTAGAAAGAATTTCCTAAAAAGCAGATCCAATTACCAACTTCTCGTTATCACTTTCCCATCACTTTCCAAGGGTTGCTTTCTAACCTCTTTGGTGCTTTCAGCATTCCATATTCTGAGCCCTGGTTTCCTAATGACCTCCTGACATCTCCAGTCATTTTTCCCTGTACCTTTTATTCCATTAGTGTCATTACCTTAAGTCTTCATGCTCATCTATTTTGTACATTACATGCTCCTCTCTCTGGTTGTCCTACGCTTTTTTTAAGGGTGTATTCTCTTCTCTGCTCTTGAAACTTGGAGTCAGATGTACAGCCATCTTTTTCTATGTTTCCTAAATTATCTCCATTGTATAGTGCATACCAAATTGTATTATAATTTTTCATATGTCTATCTCCCAATTTAGACTATGGATATTAGAATTTAGTTTCTCCTACCTTCAGTATTTGCATACGTAAAGTGGGTGGAATAATTATACTTCACTGATAAGATTATTGTGAGACTTATATGGTATACAGCATATAAAATGCCAATAACAATGCCCAAGATATGGTAATTTCTAAATCATTGTGGGTTTATTCTATTTTATTTATTTATTTATTATACTTTAAATTCTAGGTTACATGTGCACAATGTGCAGGTTTGTTACATATGTATACATGTGGCATGCTGGTCTGCTACACCCATTAACTCGTCATTTACATTAGGTATATCTCCTAATGCTATCCCTCCCACCTCCCCCCACCCCACAACAGGCCCTGGTGTGTGATGTTCCCCTTCCTATGTCCCAGTGTTCTTATTGTTCAATTCCCACCTATGAGTGAGAAAACACGGTGTTTGGTTTTCTGTCCTTGAGATAGTTTGCTCAGAATGATGGTTTCCAGCTGCATCCACGTCCCTACAAAGGATATGAACTCATCATTTTTTATGGCTGCATATTATTCCATGGTGTATATGTGCCACATTTTCTTAATCCAGTCTATCATTGATGGACATTTGGGTTGGTTCCAAGTCTTTGCTGTTGTGAATAGTGCTGCAATAAACATACATGTGCATGTGTCTTTATAGTAGCATGATTTATAATCCTTTGGGCATATACCCAGTAATGGGATGGCTGGGTCAAATGGTATTTCTAGTTCTAGATCCTTGATGAATCACCACACTGTTTTCCACAATGGCTGAACTAGTTTACAGTCCCACCAACAGTGTAAAAGTGTTCCTATTTCTCCACATCCTCTCCAGCACCTGTTGTTTCCTGACTTTTTAATGACTGCCATTCTAACTGGTGTGAGATGGTATCTCATTGTGGTTTTGATTTGCATTTCCCTGATGGCCAGTGATAATGAGCATTTTTTCATGTGTCTGTTGGCTGCATAAATGTCTTCTTTTGAGAAGTGTCTGTTCATATCCTTTGCCCACTTTTTGATGGAGTTTTTTTCTTATAAATTTTTTGAGTTCTTTGTAGGTTCTGGATATTAGTCCTTTGTCAGATGAGTAAATTGCAAAAATTTTCTCCCATTCTGTAGGTTGCCTGTTCACTCTGATGGTAGTTTCTTTTGCTCTACAGAAGCTCTTTAGTTTAATTAGATCCCATTTGTCAATTTTGGCTTTTGATGCCATTGCTTTTTGCTGTTTTAGACATGAAGTCCTTGCCCATGCCTATGTCCTGAATGGTATTGCCTAGGTTTTCTTCTAGGGTTTTCATGGTTTTAGGGCTAACGTTTAAGTCTTTAATCCATCTTGAATAAATTTTTATATAAGGTGTAAGGAAGGGATCCAGTTTCAGCTTTCTACATATGGCTAGCCAGTTTTCCCAGCACTATTTATTAAATAGGGAATCCTTACCCCATTTCTTGTTTCTGTCAGATTTATCAAAGATCAGATGGTTGTAGGTGTGTGGTATTATTTCTGAGGCCTCTGTTCTGTTCCATTGGTTTATATCTCTCTTTTGGCACCAGTACCATGCTGTTTTGGTTACTGTAGCCTTGTAGTGTAGTTTGAAGTCAGGTAGTGTGATGCCTCCAGCTTTGTTCTTTTGGCTTAGCATTGCCTTGGCAATGCGGGCTCTTTTTTGGTTCCATATGAACTTTAAAGTAGTTTTTTCCAATTCTGTGAAGAAAGTCATTGGTAGCTTAATGGGGATGGCATTGAATCTATAAATTACCTTGGGCAGTATGGCCATTTTCACAATATTGATTCCTCCTATTTCATGAGCATGGAATGTTCTTCTGTTTGTGTCCTCTTTTATGTCATCTTTTATGTCATTTTATGCCGAGAGATCTGCTGTTAGTCTGATGGGCTTCCCTTTGTGGGTAACCCAACCTTTCTCTCTGGCTGCCCTCACCATTTTTTCCTTCATTTCAACTTTGGTGAATCTGACAATTATGTGTCTTGGAGTTGCTCTTCTCGAGGAGTATCTTTGTGATGTTCTCTGTATTTCCTGAATTTGAATGTTGGCCTGCCTTGCTAGATTGGGGAAGTTCTCTTGGATAATATCCTGCAGAGTGTTTTCCAACTTAGTTTCATACTCCCCATCACTTTCAGGTACACCAATCAGACGTAGATTTGGTCTTTTTACATAGTCCCATATTTCTTGGAGGCTTTATTTGTTTCTTTTTACTTTTTTTTTCTCTAAACGTCTCTTCTAGCTTCATTTCATTCATTTGATCTTCAATCACTAATACCCTTTCTTCCAGTTGATCGAATTGGTTACTGAAGCTTGTGCATTCATCACGTAGTTCTCGTGCCATGGTTTTCAGCTCTGTCAGGTCATTTAAGGACTTCTCTACACTGGTTATTCTAGCCATTCGTCTAATCTTTTTCCAAGGTTTTTAGCTTCTTTGCAATGGGTTTGAACTTCCTCTTTTAGCTCGGAGAAGTTTGATCGTCTGAAGCCTTCTTCTCTCAACTCGTCAAAGTCATTCTCTGTCTAGCTTTGTTCTGCTGGTGAGGAGCTGTGTTCCTTTGGAGGGGGAGAGGCACTCTGATTTTTAGAATTTCCAGCTTTTCTGCTCTGTTTTTTCCCCATCTTTGTGGTTTAAGCTACCTTTGGCCTTTGATGATGGTGATGTACAGATGGGGTTTTGGTGTAGATGTCCTTTCTGTTTGTTAGTGTTCCTTCTAACAGTCAGGACCCTCAGCTGCAGGTCTGCTGGAGTTTGCTGGAGGTCCACTCTAGACCCTGTTTGCCTGGGTATCTGCAGTGGAGGCTGCAGAACAGCGAATGTTGCTGAACAGCAATTGTTGCTGCCTGATCGTTTCTCTGGAAGCTTGGTCTCAGAGGGGTACCCAGCCATGTGGGGGGTCAGTCTACCCCTACTAGGGGATGCCTCCCAGTTAGGATACTCGGGGGACAGGGACCCACTTGAGGAGGCAGTCTGTCCATTCTCAGATCTCAAACTCCATGCTGGGAGAACCACTACTCTCTTCAAAGCTGTCAGACAGGAACATTTAAATCTGTAGAAGTTTCTGCTGCCTTTTGTTCAGCTATGCCCTGTCCCCAGATGTGGAGTCTACAGAGGCAGGCAGGCCTCCTAGAGCTGCAGTGGGCTCCACCCAGTTCAAGCTTCCCAGCGGTTTTGTTTACCTACTCAAGCCTCAGCAATGGTGGGTGCCCCTCCCCCAGCTTCGCTGCCACCTTGCAGTTAGATCTCAAACTGCTGTGCTAGCAATGAGGGAGGTTCTGTGGGCGTGGGACCCTCCAAGCCAGGCGTGGGATATAATCTGGTGTGCCCCTTGCTAAGACCCTTGTAAAAGTGCAGTATTAGGGTGGGAGTGACCTGATTTTCCAGGTGCTGTCTGTCATGGCTTGCCTTGGCTAGGAAAGGGAATTCCCTGACCCCTTGCACTTCCCTTCGGCTCTCACTTGTTGGGCTGCACCCACTGTCCTGCACCCACTGTCTAATGTGCCCCAGTGAGATGAACCCAGTACCTCAGTTGGAAATGCAGAAATCACCCATCTTCTGCGTCACTCACACTCGGAGCTGTAGACTGGAGCTGCTCCTATTCAGCCATCTTGGAACCGCCCCCTGTGAGTTTATTTTAATGTTCTTATGTATACTTAATATTGTATTTCTTGTGTCCAATACAGTTTATGGCCATTATATACATATGCACTCAGTAAATGTTACTAAATGGCTGGCTACATGAGTGATTGCATGAATAATTAACTGTATGAATAGCTTGAAGCAGAAAGAGAAAGTCTTCAGGGTAATATAGAACATTTTATGTATTTATAAAATTATGTCCTGTAGCAAAGGGATCAGAATGTTTCCATGAGACTCTAGAGGGAGATCCATGACCATAAAGTAAATCAATAGAGAAAGGGAGGTTGGTTCAATAAAATTTTCTAAAAATTGGTATATATTCAAAATAGAGTGGGCTTTCTGAGTTCCCTTTATTTTGTGTGTTCAAGCAGAGATTGAACAATATAATTGTTGAGGTGTTACAGAGCTATAGGGCTGGATTATGTAACATCAAATGCTGTTTTATCTTTAATCAGTATATGACTCCTTTTAGAGTTTCTAGATACCATATGTGTGTGTGTGTGTGTATGTATGTGTGCATATATATATAATATATATACATAATTTTGTTTTATTTTGTTTTATTTTTTTTGAGACAGTCTCGCCCTATCTCCCAGGCTGAAGTGCCACAGCACAATCTCAGCTCACTGCAACCTCCGCCTCTCAGGTTACATATTTTACAATAATGCATGTTTTCACTGTTCTATTAGATATAGAATTTTTTCATCCATCCTCTACTGTGTTCAATGTTTAAACATATTAAAACATTGCTAACATTCCAAAGAACCTCTTTTTAAATTTGCTCAGTGACTCATTTCAATGAGTAATAACTACAGTGACACCAGATTTATGCCTTCCTTGCATGCTCTGCAGATAAGAAATTCCTGGGAAGAGTCTGAGCTTCTTGACTTTGTACAGCAAGCAACAGAAATGATGCATTCCAAGACATTGCCTTTGCGCCCATCTTTTCCCTTGCAAAATATTTCCAATGACTGTTTTCAAGTTTTAATATTGAAGTTTGCATCACTGGGCAATTTTTGATATTGCAGTTTGCATTACTGGGCAGTTTTTTTCCCCCAGCAAGTGAAATTCAAAATCTCCTAAGTTTGGTACAGCAATGATTTGAAGCGACTGCTCTAACTTTATGCTGAATTATTGACTAACAGGTTAGAAAATCTTATCAGTTGGAAATGTCATGCTTGGAAAGTGATGTTCAGAGTAAGTTAAGTAAGTGAAAATCATCTACCCCACTTTGAAAGCTTTAGGGGAGATAGAGTTCTGAGAAAGGCTGTTCATATAGGGCTTTTTCCAGGCAGCACCATGTCCTAATCAGACTTTCTCTACTTTGTATTACTTATCACTACCTACAAGATAAATGCTAAAGTCATCGCCTTTCAGAAGAAGCAGTAGTTTCCCTCCTTCCCAATAGCTCAATGCTTATTTATAAAAATAAAAGCCCCAGAGACAGTCTGAACTTATTTCAAATTAATATTATACAGCAAAGTTTTACTGCAACTGTTCATAATTTACCTGTCAGAGATTGTGAAAGACATCATTATAATTCCAATCAAAGAATTTTCTTTTGCTTGTGTGTAGAATGATTTCTTCTAGTTTCAATAATGTTTTTGTTAAATCACACAGGGTGAGAAATAATAATAGGATATCGCTTAATTGAATATGTCATCATGACAGGAGGCACAATACTCCATTTTAAACACAACGGCTGCTTGCTGGCTACCAAGTTGGATTGATTGCCCTCATTATGTACATAGCCCGCATTTCCCTTTGCCTGCTCCACCCTCTCCAGCACCCAGCTCCATTGAGCTGTTGAAATCCTGTATTTCAAATTAGCTGTGAACTTGCTCTTCTTAAGCATTGCTGCATTTGCATTGTGTTGGTACTATTTCAAATGCTGAGAGATTGGACAAAGTTCTGAACACTTACATTGAAAGCTATTTTTTAAATAATTTAGCATAAGAATCACAGCCTTTTCACCAAGGTAGCAATTAAGTCATCACCACTACTGGCCCTATAAAAATTGATTAGGGCTGTTTTTATCACCCATACTTTCTCAACTGCTTTCCTGTACAATCTGACACCCAAGTCAGAAATCACACAGGGAAAACCAGTACCAGGAAAAGAGAGAAAAGGTCATTAAATAAAACTTGTATTCCACTAATATTAACCCTGCAGAAAATGACCAGGCAGGTAATGTTTCAGGTACCCATGTAATTATCATTGCTGAAGACATTTGTCCAGTCAAACATATTTTTCCTATTCAACTGGGAAAAATACACCAACTTATACTTCAGAGATATCTCATATTTCAGGACAGCTCAGTTGGGAAGACCTTCCCTTAACTATTTTAAAAAATACTTAATTTACTTATGAGTAATATTTATACATACAGTATTTCTGACATGTCACGTCTCCCATCTCCCAATTACCTGTCCTTCTTTCTCTTGCATGGATGTCTCCATCTTATGATTTAACAAACTTCTACTGTAAAACCTGCTTATTATCCTGGCAGGTGCTTTGCTCTTCATAGACCATGACTGCAATTCTCCATTTTTTAAGCTAAGTTCTGTGACTTGCAGGCAGCAGTCAGCAAAGAACATCAGCTGAGGCAGGCCTAGAACTTGTTCCTCATGCTTGGGTAACTTGCAGACATAGCTCCAACTCTGGCCTGACATTTACAAACAATCTCCTTGCAGTGCTGGTGCAGTTATAGGAGGCCTGGGTTCTACTTGCAGAGTGTTTAGGATTGTTAATGGCTTGCATTTTGCCACTGAATAAAATTAGACTGTCCCACTGCTTGAGAATACTTCTAAGGATAGCAGCTATCGCCTGGCTGGACAGCGATCATCTAGAATCACTGTAGTTGTTTTATTTATATTGTATATTTTAATCTTTATTACAACCTTGCAAAGTGCATATTGTTAACCTCAGTTTTCAGATTGGGAAACTGAGACTGAGAGATGAAAGATCATGTTCCCAAACACTCTAGCAGGAGGAAATGGCCTTTAATCTACAACTGCACAACTCAGCGCTCCCAAAATACAATGAGCACAGGAATCAGCTGGAGATTGTGTTGAAATGCAGATTTTGAAGGTCTGGGGTGGAGCCTGAGATTCTGCATTCCCCAGTGATGTCTTGCTGCTGGTCCCTAGACCACACTTTGCTTCACAAGGGTATAGGTTAGCTTTTATTAAGAAAGGGAAACCTCTAGTGATGAATACCAGAAGAACCGTGAAGGGATGCCATGCATTGGCCCAGGGGACACATCAAATCTTGAATCTCTGATGCCAAACAAGGTACAGGTGGGTTGTGCTGGGAATCATGCCAATCTCCCTGTCCGACAGACATTTTGCTCTCTGCCAGCAAGTTCCTTGGCTGAAATGGGAAATGCACATTTTTCTGGCTGGAATTTGAGACTTTTTCTCTTTATTTTTGTCCCTGAGAATGCCTTACAAGTCCCTCTTCTGCTTACAGATAACACAGTATTTTAAAAGTAGTTATTATATAAAGAAGCTACAACAGAGAAAGTACTGTCCTTGAAGTCAAAAGACCTGGGTCTCCACCTCATTGATGACATTTTTTAACTGTGCAACATATACTTGCACCAAACCTCTCTGGTATCAGTTTCTTCATTTGTAAAGTTGGAGTGAGAAACCTTATTTCATTTAGTGGTAAGTTTGTGGATACTTTTTACATTATTAAAAATTAATTAATTAATTAAAAGGATGCTGCATGGACAAAACCACTTGGGGAAACATTTTGACAGTGTCTATGGGCCCAGCACGGTGGCTCACTCCTGCAATCCTAGCACTTTGGGAGGCCAAGGCAGGCGAATCACCTGAGGTCAGGAGTTCGAGACCAGCATGGTGGTCAACATGGCGAAATTCCATCTGTACTAAAAATACAAAATTTGTAGGGGTGGTGGCAGGTGCCTGTAGTCCCAGCTACTTGGAAGGCTGAGGCAGGAGAATTGCTTGAACCCAGGAGGCGGAGGATGCAGTGAGCAGAGATGGCGCCACTGCACTCCAGCCTGGGCGACAGAGTGAGAGAGACAGTATCTATGAAAGCTAAACCTGTGCCTCATGCCATATGCCCCAAGAACTCCACCCCTGTGTATATTCTTAAGAAAAACTGAGTGCTTATCATGTTCAAGAACCTCCACAGATGCTTCATTCACAGTAGCCAAAACAATGGAAACAACCCAACACCCACCAGTATCCAAATGGTACCACATGGCAGTAAAATAAAACACACCCCCGCTCCATGCAATGACTTGGATAAATTTTATGCACATAAGTTAAGCAAAAAAAAAAAAAAGCCTGGCTCAAAAGAGTATGTACTATATGTAATTCAATTTATACAAAGTTTAAGAAAACCTGAGACTAATGTGTGCTGATAGAAGTCACAACAGTGGTTATCCCTGAGTATTGATGGAGAAAGGCATGAAGGAACGTTATGATGTGTTTAGAAACATTCTGCATCTTGATTTATATGGTGGTTCTAGGGGTATATTCATATATAAAGTTAATCAAGTCTATGTTTATGATTTGTACATGTTAGTGGTGTATGAAGGGCAGGGCCTAGACCTAGGCAATATGGGACCCAGGTAATAACACCAGCCAAAAGTCAAGTCTTTTTTTTATTAATCACCATGTCTTTCTAATTCCAAACAATGCCAGTGGTACAATACTTCCTATGGGAGCCAGACAGTTCCCTCTGCCCTGTTTTAGGCATATCACTGGGGCAATTCACTGCAGGCATGCGGCTTTAACAACAAGAAAACATAGAAAGAGAAGTCACCCATGGATGGATTAATAATAATAGTGTGTCAGGAGCCCAGGATCATGATTTCTCTAATTTTTGCATGTGAAGTACAACTGAGAAACAAAATAAATAAAATATTACCAACTTAAGGATTTATGATCATTGGAAGACATACTGTATGTATTTTTAGTAAACTGCTTATCGATTTTTTGAAAACCAGGAGATTAAAGCTACACTGTTATTTTACAAAGATTTCCTATACCAGTCATTTTCTCTCTTTTTTTATAGACATGATAAGCATACTTGGAAAGGAGTAGGTCAGGTAAAAGTCTGCATCGGAATGCCCCACTTTATTTACATATGGAGTCTCATTTGAAGAATAAGTCATGGACCCCCTCCCTAAATAACTTATCTTTGTTGTATTAACAATTCATACAGATGTGGACAGAGAGAGAATGAGGCGATTTTTGGATTCATTTCTGGGATGCTATTGGCAGACTACCAATACAAGCAGATACATATTGAGTGCTTATTATAAGCATGAACTAACTCAAGCCTTGCATAAACCCCTTAAGGCAGGGACCGTTATTAGCCCATTTTACAGTTGAGGAAACTGAGACACAAAGAGGTAAAGAAGGTGTGACTTTCCCAAAGCCACATAGCTAGCAAGTGCTATAGGCAAGGTTTGAACCCAAACGGTCTGACTCCAGAATCTCTCTTGCTTCACCATTAGGTATCTCCAAAGTCTTCAGGCAGAGGCAACAACCACCACACAAACTTGAAGAGTTCTTCAACTACTTTTGGGGCTCCTCCTCAATTTCACAGATACACCCTCCTCAGACTCCAGCCCCCAGTATCTAATGCCTGGAGCCTGAGTAGCAGGATGGGATTAAGTGACTTCTTGACTTGTCACCAAGATAAATGGAAGGTTCTGCTCAGAGGCTCTCAACTATTTTGTAATTGCAAAATATTAAACATGTTGTTAGCATATGTGAAAGGATTCATTTGCATGTGGTTCACCTTCAGGTTGGGCCGCTCATTTCCTGAACTGGCTGTCAGCCACCCAGGACAGAGTTTAACAAGAGAAGTCAACCTGCAGGGTGAGGAGGAGCAGGGACTTTGGTGAGAATGCAGGGTTCAAATCTGGGCTTCTGTAGTTATCTGCTACACGATCTCACGGAAGTAACCTAATGTCTCTGTTCTTCAATTTCCACATCAGCAAAACATATTTAATTATAACACCTTCCCTGTGGGGGATACTGGAATTAATTAATTAATGTTTGTAAAACATTTAGATAAATGCCTGGTACATGGTAACCAATATATTTTTAATGTTGTAACATATGTACCATCTTCTTTGGTATCAGCTTGATATGATGATATTCATCTATTACACTTGATAAATTATATCCCACCTCACAGAATCTATACAATGTAAAGACAATCTATTCAAGTCAACATTTTCCCCTGACAGAACAGACATCATAGCAATGGTATTAAAACTCCAGGGGAGGGAGAAATAATTTTATATATTTATCAAAATTCCATAGCAAACCATCAAGTTTGAGATGCCAGCTGAGCTGGACACAGACTGACAAGTCCAGAGTGGAGTATTTAGGGGAGATAATTCTGATAAGTCCCACAAGGTTTCTCCTATCCTAATGTCTGGCTGGACTGTTTGATGCCTCATAGACGTCTGATTTCAGCTGTCACAATCTCCCTGTAGACATGTCATGCCATTTCTACTTTACCCAAGTCACACCCCAATGCATTCGCAGTCTCTCTCACTCCACTTAGCCTCCACATCCAATTGAGCACATGGGTTCACCCCAGAGTGGTCTCTGGAGTATGTGTGCTCTTTTGCATTCCTGGGAATATTTTGCTTCAGTCCTTCCTGTCATCCTTTTCCTGATCTATTTCATCTGGTCTCCTTGCCATTAGTATCTAGACCATTCTCCACTAGTTACGTTCCTTTAAAAAAAAAAAAAAAACTCATTATAACATTTTCTAGTAATGTCTAGTATCCTCATTCTTTTGTTTTTCCACTCATTCATTAAACATTTATTTCTTGAGTCACTATCATGTGCCAGTTATGACACAAGTTTTGGTGGTAAAGAGGATGCGGGCATGTCCGGGACCTCATGCAAGATCTCTTCTAGACTAACTGCCATCTTCCTCACTAGTGATGCTCCTCAGGATGCCTGAGCCACGGCCAGGTGTTCACTAAAAAAGGAGTACCCTCTCACTTCCACAGCTTTGCACATACTCTTTCCTCTGCCAAGAATTCCCTTCCATCCCATCTTCATCTGGTAAACACCTCCTCATTCATCAGGGACACAGGGATAGCATTCCTCAGCTATCAAAGCAGAATTCAGATTCCTTCTTCTGTTCCCACAGCTCCCCTAAGGGTTCTTACTACCTTATTTATTACTGATCTTGAAGTAATTGTCATTATCGATCTTGAAGTTGGGAAAGTCTGCAGTCTGGATATTGTCGTCTCTTTGTTTTCTCTATCATTCAGCATGACATTTCCCAACTGAGATATGGAGAAGGGAGGAAAAGTAAATTGCTTTGCTGTTATCATTGTAATCAAGGGGAGTACAATGTCGAAGACAGCAGATGCCCATCTCCTAGAGATTAGGCCCTTCTGAAGCCCAGGGCCACTTTTGGATACAGGTACATGTGTCCCTAACCTTTCAGCTTCCTGAGGAATTCTTAGGCCAGGTAACTGGAGAATATTCCCAGTCTTCACTTAGAATGTTCTCAGCCAGTCTCTGAGAACAATGGGTTTGGGAAGGAGACCTCATAAGTTAGAATGGTGTATCCTCTACATCTAACACACTCTGTAGTGGAAAGTAGGTGTGTTCAAGGAAATAAGCAACAATTTGAGGCAATATCCATTTTCACCAGGCAGGTAGTACACATGTGGTACAAGCCACAGAAGCTTCCTTTGGCTATTTGGATAGCACACATGGAAGGACCAGGGCATTCAAAGCATGTACTTAAGTCCTATGAGTAACAACAAGGCCTCATTCTTATATGGGGGAATAATGCCATATTACAAAAAAAAAGAAACAAAACCAATAGAAAAAAAGTCTAGCTATATTTAGGCTTCTCTTAAACCATAAGTGATAGCTATAAACATAAATCACATCAGGTATTCCAGGTTTTGGTATTATTCCAGGTGCAGGTGACTGATAAGTTTAAAAAGAGAAGATAGGCTCCAAGTATAGAAAGAGGAAGAGGAGGACGAGCAGAAACACTAATTTACCTTCTTTAAAAGAACAAACCTTATACACCAGTCCCCTGGCTGCTTCTGACCCATCTCTCTACAACCTTTCTCCCTTCCGTCTAGCCTTATTTTCCCCAAAAACAATACAATAAAGGGAAAAAGTCATATGTTAGTTGCTGATGCAGCTTTTAGAGAAAGAAAAGCTTTATCTCCCTAACCACAATTTTAAGTCCAAAAACTCTCTACGATCAACAAAATGTCACACAGTTAATCAAACAAGATGGAATGAATGTACTTGTGCTCTGGCCTGAGGGCACCTTCCTTCTAGCCATTCAGGAAAAGATGTTGGGATGGGGAGAAGAAAGAGGGTCCAACTGCCACCTCTGAGCTCCCCATAAATCAGGGAAATCCCTGATACCCACAGGAGCTTTGCCTGGCTTGCCTGTAGCATGAAGCACAGGCAACTAGAGAGAGCCAATGCCAGGAGCAGCCAATCCTCCTGTGGTTTGGCCTCTGCCCTGCCTGGCCCTCCTCTTCCACCTAATTCCCATAGGCACATCACCTCGTGCCCTGAAATCCGCACTCCTCAAATGAACAACCAAACTGCCCTGACACTGTGTCTTTGTAGAAGCTGTCCCTCCCGGAAGCACGCCTCTGTGTGAGTGGGCTATGGAGAGTTGGGGAACAAGAAAGGGCGACGGGGTTCAAAAGTAAAGTCATCAGAAATAATGAGGCTGTTCCGCCCAGCTCCCCGCCAGTCAGGGGAGCGGAGTGCCCTCTCCAACGGGGTGTCCCAGCTCTGCCACTGAAATAACTGGTCACGGAGAGCGGAAAGCAAATTGCTTTGACAAGGCCGTTGCTGTTGTAAGGGTTCAAGGGTGCCGGCCACTAGGTCAGCGGCTGCCAATCAAGCGGACAGAAAAAGCCGCTCATTGAGCCTGTGATTTCTACCTAGGCCGCAATTATCTCTGACTATTCCTGTACCTCAGCAGCTCCTCTGATTAAACCTGCCTCCCTCTTACATCTCTTTCAGAGTGCGCTTCACACACTAATTAGTTGCCTGCTCTCCACTGAGATGTCAGACCCTCCGTCAATTTATCTCTATTTCAGCCGGCTCAGAGTGACTTCCCCAGTTATCAAAATTTAATCATGCCTTCAAAAATGTTGAAAAGTGGTCATTAGAGGCAAAAGGCCACAGGATACAATATTCATTTTTCTCTATCTTCCAGCCATCCAGCTGGCATCTATAATGGATATCCTGGGGGCTGTGAGAACACGTTGATTTATGCAACCTCGGCCCTCCTCTCACTGTGCTCCACTGGCTGCTTGAGAGAACAGGTTTTAACAAGGTCTGAGGTGGGAGGACATTAATCACGGCAGCATTGTATGTGGAAAAGGGTGCTGTGTAGTCAAAGAACCCCCTACAGTAGGGCAGTTAGAGGTTTTTTTTTTTTTTTTTTTTTCTTACCACCTTCTCGGTGATAAAAGAGAGTTTGACAATTGATTAGACCTTTCTGTAACCTTGCAGCCCAGCGAAATGATGAGAGAGAGAAAAGAGGGAGAGAATGATTCTCATACCGATGGTTTTAAATGTGCAATAACTTTATGATTCTTGACTGAAACTGACTATCAAAATCAGTCCCAACTCAATACCATCTAAAAAAGAAGATCATTCGTGGAATAAGAGCCCTTTCGGCCGGATGTGTCAGAGCCAATCACAGGCTCCGGGGTCCCGAGGTGACTGCCGGCCGCCACATACGGTGGGTTCTGATAAAAATCACATCTGATAAATTCACCTCTGCTTGCCTGCTTGGCTGGAAAGAAGGTTTTAGTCCAAAATCAACAATGATGAACTGAAATCTATCGGCAGATGGGAATTGCTTTTAGCCCTCCCTCTGGGCTCCCCCACTTCACTACTTTGCTTCTCCTTTTGCCTTCCTATATTGTCCCCAAGCCCAAGGAAGCTAAAGGTAGACACTGGGCGGGGCCCGTGCCTCTCTCTGCAGCAGTGGCAGAAGGAGCATGCCTCCTGGCCCCTGACATGCCTGGCCTCGGGCTACGTGCAGCCCTTTTATGGGCTTTTCCTGCTCTGGCTACTGAAAGCAAGGTCTCCCAGCACTGCCAAACATACAAGGTGATTTCTCCACCTTTTCACTTATGGCAGAAACTCCTTATGATAACACCTTTTTGATTGTCATTCCTGTCTTCTTTTGATGCATGTAGTGAGGGAGAACAGTCAAATAAGAAGCCTTTGGAGAAACGTACAAAGGAACTGTGTGTCATGGCAGAGATGGCTCACTGCGATGATTTAACTGTGAGCCTTCATACCCACCTTCATGCTCTTACTCTCACATCCTCACACTTCTACATCCTGAGCCCCAAAATGACTTTCTTTTTTCTCTGAGAATGGAGCCTGGGACTGGACCAGGGAGTGGCCAGCCACATAGAGAATAATTTGGAGGTATATCTGGACCTCAAAGTGGTAGGCTGGGCAGCCAAAGCAGTGAAGGAATGTCTTCTGTTTATGCTGGGGTGGGAGGGAAGATGAACCATTTGAAATGAGGCACAGTTATAGAGTTCATGCCCTGGCCAGATTTTTCCCAGTCTCATTCTAGCATCAAAGAGGATCAGATTTATAAGCAAACCTAGAAGCAGGGCAGACTTAGAAACAGGGAGACAAATGGGAAGAAGGAATCCTGATGTTGTTTCACTTATTGTGCTGATTTTCCACCCACCTTCAGCTGTCCCGTTAAGGAATGAATACATTCCAAAGAGAAAGGCAAGAACATGGACCTGCTAATGATCATTTTGGATACAGAAAACTGATAGGAAAGACTTGTACAAGTCTGGCTTGAAATAGTACTGGATCCTGGCACCATTGTCTTTAGGAACCAGTCATGATGAACCCTGTATTCCTGCAGCCACATTTGTTATCAAGCGTGGAGCCTGTCTCCTGGTTCCTGCATTAGGCTTCACTTTCCAACCTCTAATTGCATTTGTCCAGATACTTATTTTTAATTCCACATTTAACGTGGACCAGGAGCTCTCTTCTTTTGGTAACATGGAATATCTATCCTTGCTACTTCTGGTTCTTCAGGAACTTGAGAACACGCCCTCTAGAGCTGTGCAGTGTGACTAGTATTTACGCTAGGGGTAACCCTGACTCTGAGAATGGGAAAAATATACATAAGTTTATAAACAAACCTCTATGAACCACTGATCCAATAAATGACCAAAATGATTAGCTGAATGATGTAATCTGTTATGATGTGACAATAGAGGGTCTGTCAAGTTTATGAATCCAGTGAGATACAAATGGAGAGAATAGCATCATGGAATAAAATGAAAAGAGGATGGTCTTATATATTTTCTTTTGCTGAGATCATAGTTCTATATAGACGTGGAGGACATTTTACATAAGCTGCAATGTATGTGATATAAAAACAAAAATTGTAAATTTGAATGCATATGAAGAAAAGCTTTTTTTAATAATACTATCTGATTTTATATACTCTACCAAGAGACATGCTTCTACTTTCTTTGGGCTGTTTTACTGTGACAGCCTTTAAAAGGTATGAAAAATGATCTACCTTTCTCAAATTTAGTTACTATTGTTTTAGAGTAGGGATACTTACTGAGACTCATAAATACCCCACCCACCCAGAGGTTCTTTGACATAATTCAGAGGGTCTGAGAATCTGAGTAGTAAAGTAATACATTTTCATTTTCACCACTCTCCAGCTGTAATTTAACATTTCATTCAATTATGAATGTAAACCAAAAAGTACACTAGTTTTGTCACTATCTGTGACTTTGTCACCAATAGACATTACAGGTGTTCTGACATCACATTACAGTTATTCTAGATATCTCAAAATATCATTTATGTTATTTTATGTTATCTCTTCTTTCAAATTACAGCTGTTATTAGAGCTGCTGTTAGATTTTGCTATTAAATGCATAGAGAAGGACATACATTATTACTATATCATACACTTTTAATATTCATAATGGCATTTCAATATAACTGATTTCCTTTGAAGTCCTATATATTTTCCTGTGTATATTTACAGCTCTATTTTTAAAAGGGCTCCATGTGCCCTGTAGACTGTTAAATGGGTTAATGACACCAATTAACAAGTTAAGAATACTGGTAGTAAATAAATTCTAGTATTAGCCTGTCTCTCATTTCATTTAGGCAGTATGAGGGATAGATTCTAGGGACTCTTCATCTATAAATGTGCTTTACAAATGCTTCTCATTCCACATACCAGCCAAGAGATTAAAGCAGATAATTTTTTTTTCATTTCATGGTACACGTCAGTGCTAGAATGATGAGAAGCTCATTATAAGTCTCATTATCCAAATGTTGAATGTTTTTCATGGGATCTGCAGCTGTCAAAACAAACACAAAACACACAAAAAAATACACCAACAAAGTATAATAACTAGGGGGACCATAAAATTTATTCTCTAAACCAGTAACATTGAGAGTGAAAAGGACATTATTAATAATGATGCCAAGACAATAGTTGTAAACTGGAACTGTCTCCATGAACTGTGAGGTATGCCTGGTCACCCTAACAATAATTTGATTTCATGTAGTACTAATAACTTTTTTTGCATATTTCCATCTTTGGGTCATTCAGCCAAGCTCACTCACCATAAAATACATTAAGAGAAGAAGTGGGAAATGTCTACTGTTTACCCATGCAGAACTCTCAAGTGAATAAATCTTAATTGCAGGATTCCAGATCAGAGTTAGGTGGAGTCAAGAAGACAGAGGATAGTACCTATGTCTTAGACTCCAGTAGCTACATTTTAATCTAGTTCAGCTGAGCATATCCACTGATTCACCTCAATTCAGAGGAAGTTACACAGGATATTTTAAAATACATGGCATCAAAGATTCCTTAGTAGTGGCTGATCTATAATGATTCTAGTATGCCATTTTTTTTCACCTTATTTAAACAAGCATGACTATTTAATACTACATTAATATTACATTAAAATCCTCAGCTTTTCTATAAAGTCACTGTTGACAAGAATTATCCCCCAGTAAGTCATATAATTAATTATATAGGATGCCAGCTGTTTGTATGTAATATACTTGATGTTTCATTACTGTCAACTGTGAGTATTAAAAAATATGAAGAAGGTAGGCAACACTGGTGAACAGAGTTACAATATACTTAAGCCACTTGCCAACAAATCATTGTATAACATACAAATAATTGAACAGTAAAATAGTAAAGGGTGTATAAAGTACTACCAATCATATCTATAGCTATTAGATTACATGGGCATCACCTGTGTGTGAATTGCCTTTGCATATTCTTTATCCCGGACCAATCTGCAACTATTCCACCTAACCACTTTGGCCCACCTGATTACTGTAGGTCCTTGTTACTCATATGGATGTCAAAAGAATATTCTAAAGTGTCTAAGCAATACATGAATCTTCACCTGCCCAGGATGTGAAATAAGTGGGACATCCAGTTAGACAATTGCCAAGGTTCCTTGAAACTTAAAGATTCCATTATTTTGAAACCAATACAATAAATATGCTTATGAAAACATCTTTGAACACATTTCAGGATCTAATCCCAGCCTGTTAGGCTAGCCATGACATTGATTCTTCCACATCAATGCCTCCACTCACCAGTGCTTTCCATCAAGAGATAGCTCTTTTAAGGAATCTGTGAGTTGAAGGTGGTACATCAAAAGACTCCTAGCATTGTTCAAGAAAGCTGTGTGCTTCCATGTGAAAACGCTGAGCTTTCAAAATAAATGAGGAAGAGTTACTGAAAAAAAAACTTTGTTCAAAAATTAGTCCAAGATTCTATACGAACTATAGGAGGATGGAAAGAAATGTTTGCCAGAGTTTCAGGAATGCTCGCTACTAGAAGATATAGGTGTACTTTGGCCCATACCTTCTACCAAGTACAACTAAAAACACCGGACATTACATATAAAACAAACAGAAGAAGACTATGAAAGTTGCAGACAAGGTAAACTGGCTAGGAACCTCAGTGCCTGGGTAACAACATGGGGGTGAGTTCCCTGGGTTTTCTTTTCTTTGCCCCATATATTCAGTACTTGAAGCAGATAAAGCTGGCAACCCAGAAATGTCAAAGGATGCAGACAAAATGAATAACTCGTTGAAAACCTGCTGGTTCTAGCCAAAAGACCAGGAAATGGACATCCTATTAAGACAGAAAACTTTGAGACAATGATTACTCTATACCAGCCAAACATCACAGGGTAAAAAACAAAAACAAGTGTAGTCCCATCTTTCATTTATACTAACAAAGGCCAAATGAGGAGACATCCACCCTTGCAAGGCTTTCACAATAACCCTTAACACCCCTACTAGGATAGTTTCAGACGCCAAGTAGAAAGTCAAGACTTTCATCACTACCAGCTGGTAACAACCCAGCCCCACCATGGTGACAGTGAAGACCACCATCAGTGCCTGGACTTTAACCCTCATCTGTTAGTAACAAGGCACATGGCTACCTCCCCACTCAGGTGGTATCACAGGGGGCCTAGAAGAGACCTAAGTATTTTCCCAACTCCTGTTGGCCACTCTCACAGCAGTCTCTGTAGATACCACATGGGAGACAGAACACCCACTCCTACCTAGAAGAAATAAGGAGTCCCATCCCCACCCCTCAGGTGTTAACAGACTTGGAATGGGGAACTTGGACTTCTACCTCCACCTGGAAGTAACAAAGTGATGTTCCTGTTTCCCATGCCGTACTAGTGTCTGAGAAAGCTACCTAAAACAGAAACCTTAAATAAGATTCAAGGTGTCATCATGTAATATGAAAATATCTAGGTTTCCATAAAAAAATCACTACTCATACCAAGCGCCAGGAAGATCTCAAACTGAATTAAAAAAAAAATAGATTCCAACACTGAGAAGACAGAGATGTTAGAATTATCAGAGATTTTAAAGGAATCATTGTAAAAATGCTTTAATAAGCAATTAAAAGGAAATAACAGAAAAATTAGAAAGTCTCAACAAATCTTGCATATCTGTGGGTTCTGCATCTACAGATCTGACCAACCACCGATCAAAAATATTTGGAAAAAAAATAAAATATAAAAATACAACAATAAAAATAATACAAGTTTTAAAATATAGTATAAGAACTATTTACATAGTACTTACATTGTATTAGCTATTATAAGTAATCTAGAGATGATTTAAAATACATGGGAGGATTTGCACAGGTTATATGCAAATACTATACCACGTTGAATAAGGGTTTTAAACATCCACAGATTTTGGTATATGAAGGTGGTCCTGGAATCAATCTCTCATGAATACCAAGGGATAAGTCTACTAGTAAAAAATTAAAAGATATAAAGAAGAAACAAATAGAAATGTTAGAACTAAGGAAAAAAATAACCAAAATAACAGTTCAATGAATGGGCTGAAGAACAGAATAAAAGAAATAGAAGCAAGTATCATTGAATTGGAAGACAGAAAAGAGAAATTACCCAGTCTAAACATGGAGAGAGCAGACTAGAGGAAAACATGAACAGAGGCTCAGGCACCTGTGAGATTATAACAAAAGATCTAACATTCATGCCATCAAGTTGTAGAACAAGAAAAAGAGGGCAGGGATAAAAATATACTCAAAGAAATAATAGCTAAAACTTTTCAAATTTTTTCAAGAGACACAGACCTACAGATACAAGCTTACCAAATCAAAACAGGATAAATCAAAAGAAAGCCATGCCAAGACACATCATAATTGAACTTCTAAAAACTAAAGACTAAGAAAAAATCTTGAAAGCAACCAGAGAAAATTAATACCCTGCTTACGGAAGAAAATTTGGAATAATATCAGAAACTACGGAAGCCAGAAAGAAGTGGCACAATATTTTTTAAACGCTAAAAGAAAAGAACTGCCAGTCCAGAATCCCATACTGACTATCCCTCAGGAATAAAGGATAAATCAAAACACTTTCAGATGAAGAAAAAGTAAGAGAATTTGTCATCATTAGACAAACCCTATAGGAATATGTACATGAAGTTCTCCAAAGAGGGAGAAAATGATACAAGAAGAAACTTTGGAATCGCAGGAAGGAAGAAAGAACACAATAGGCAAAAATCATGGGTAAATACAAAAGATTTTTCATCTCCTCTTGAGTTTTCTAAAGTATCTTTGATAATTGAAGCCAAAATGGTAATACCGTATAATACAGTTTTAAATGTAAGACAATCATGGCATAAATGTGAGAAAAACCAAGAATAAGCAGAAAACTACAACAACAAAAAGGCAGACTTAAGCTTTAGCATATCAGTAATTATATTAAATGTAAAAGGTCTTCATACAATGAAAAGACAGAGATTGAGAGAGTGAATTGAAAAACATAACCCATTTATATGTTGTCTCAGGAAATTCACTTTTAATATAATGATATATTCAAGTTGAAAGTAAAAGTTTAAAAAAGACATATTATGCAAACGTTAGTCAAAGGAAACCAGGCATGACTACATTAATATCAGATAAAGTAGACTTCTCAGCAATAAAAATTTCCTGAGACACAGAGAAACATTATATAATGATAAAAGGGTCAGTGTACCAGGAAAACATAACAATGCTAAATGTTTATGTACCCAAACAACAGAGGTGTAATATATGTCAAATAAAAATAGATAAAAATCAAAGGAGCAGTAAAAAAATACCAAAATTATAGTCGGAGATTTTAACATTTCTCTCTTAACAATTCATAAAGCAACTAGACAGAAAATCAGTAAGGATACAAAGAAACTCAACAACACCTTCAACCAGCAGAATCTAATTGACACTAATAGAATCCTGCATCCCAAAACAACAGAATATGCATTCTTTTCAAGTGCCCATGACACATATACTATGACAGAACATACCCTGGGCCACAAAACTCAACAAATGTAAGATAACTGAAATCATACATAGTATGTTCTTTGATCACAATGGAAACAAAACAGAAATCAATAACCAAAACATAATAGGAAAATCTCCAAGCACTTAGCAAACAACATACTTCTAAGCAATGCATAAGTTAAAGAGAAAGTTTCAAAGTAACTTTAGAAATACATGAAGCTGAATAAAAATGAAAATACAACATTTAAAAATGTGTCAGATACAACTAAAACAGTGCTGAGAGGAAAATATATAATAATAAATGTATACATTAGAAAAGAGGAAAAGTCTCAAATCAGTAATCTAAGCTTCCTTGCCAACAATCTAGACAAAGAAAAGCAAAACGAACACAAAACAAACCGAGGAAAAGAAAGAGTAAAGAAAAGAGAAGAAATCAATAAAATTAAAAACAGAAAAACAATAGAGAAATAATGAAACAAAGAGCTGGTTCTTGAAAAAAATCAATAAAATTGACCATCCTCTAGGGCAATTAACAAAGAAAAAGGAAGATACAAATAAGGCAGTTGTTCTGGTAGAAGGAAACTTTACCTCAGAGAGACATAAAGAGATGCAGAAAGAAATAAAGAGCAACTGAAAGGTTATATATGTGGATGAATCCAAATTAATGTTTATTTTTAAAATCAATTATAATATCTTACAGGATCTCAAATGTAAGAACAACTTAAAACTACAACAACAATAACACCAAAGTCAGGAGGGGATTAACCGGGGTGTGTTGTTTTAAAAGACGGCCACAAATCCTTTGATGCTCCTCTATCAAGGAGACACTATTGCCTTTCCTTGAGTCTAGGTGGACTTGTGATTGCTTAAATCGATAGATACCATTAGAGTGGTAGAAGTGACAATAAGTGTCTTTCCAAGCTAAGTCATCAAAGGCTATACAGTTTCTGCTTTGCTCTTTTGTTCTTTGAGTCCTGAACCACCATATAAAACTTCTGACTACTCAGGCTACCATGCTGGGGAGGCCACATAGGGGGTCTCTAATTAATCATTGCAGCTGAGCCTATCCTTCAGCCTTCCCAGCCCAGATACCATGCATGTGAGCAAAGATGCCATCTGTTAGGGTTATCCCTAGCCATTAAAGTTATCCCAGCTGAAGCCCCAGACATCATGGAGTAGAATTAAGCCATCCCCATTGTGCCTTTTCAAAATTCTGACACAGAAGCCACAAACATAACAAGTTCACCATTGCTCAATGCTACTAGATTTTAAGGTAGCTTGCTACATTGCAGAAATAACCAGAACATAGAGATAAAGTCATCTAATGCCCTAGAATTATCTGGGAACTAGAACTCATTTATATTAGAGTATGAAAAGTCAAAGAAGCATCTTATATCCTTTAGATATAATCTCTAAAGACATGGGGAAAGTAGATACAATTAAGATGCATATACAAATAGTTTTCATCAAACTCTTCACAAATTACATTTGCTACTTAGGTTTTTGTTTGGGTTTTGAAGGTAGCCCCTTGAGAAGTTTTCCAGGATATATTAGTGCAGTATTTTAGAGAAGGTTTATGAAATTGCCACTGTCAGTTTCCTGTACTACCTTCATATCATCACCATCACCAAACTGGCACAGTTTCTCACTATGGAAAGCTGTAACCACCATGCATGATGTAAGTGGTGTGGAAATGTCCAATGGTAAATGTATTTCTAGATCTTATGGAAATGTAAGATTCTAAAATAAATATTAGAAAATCTCTTTTTCAGTTTTAGGTCCAGTAAAAGGAAAAGCTTGACATAGGAAGCTCAGTTCTAGCTCCACCTCTGCCACTATCTTTGTGACCTGAAATGAAAAATCCTTTAAAATTTAAGATTCGGCTTTATAGAACTGAGGATTTTCCAACAAAAAGAGATAAACGTTTCCAATCCATTATACATTATAAACCATAAAATAAAGGAGTAGTACAGGATCATCACTAAAGCTCTTCAGATTCTAAAATGCAGTAGGAAAACTTTTGCCTGTGAAAAGAATCTAGGTTCTAGTCTCTAGACATAAAGCACTGAGAATTATAGTTAGGCATTTAAATAAAAAGGGGGTTTTCCACCACTTTTACCAACTACTCTCCCCTACTCCTCTACATTCTCTCTCCCTTACCCCACAACTACAGATAAATAAGAAAGCTATAATATTTATTAAAAGACTCATGTAGATTCATAGAAGAAGTTACACAAATTCCACAATTAAAGTACAACCAGCAGAGGGGTGGAGCAAGATGGTCAAATAGAAGCCTCCACTGATCATCCCTGATGGCAAGGACACCAGTTGAACCACTATCTAACCCTACCCTATCCCCGACCCCCAACAACGACAAAAAAAACCATTTTCATAAGAACCAAAAATCAGGTGAGCACCCATAGTACCTTGATTTAAGTTCATATTGCTGAAAAAGGATCTGAAGAGAGTAGGAAAGACAGTCTTGAATTGCTGACATCATCCCTCCCCCATCTCCTGGCGCTAGCTATGTGGTGTGAAGAGAAAATCTTTGTGCTTAGAAAAGGGAAAGCACAAGAATTGGCATACATTGCATTAGACTCAGTGCTGCCCTATCACAGCAGAAAGCAAAACCAGAACAAACTCAGCTGATGCCCCCACACAGAGGGAGCATTTAAACCAGCCCCAGTCAGGGGGAGCTTGAGTGCCGGCAAACTTGCCCATCCTGGTGGTCGCAGATTGGGTTCCAGCAAGCCTCACCACCTTGGGGTAAAGAGCTCTGGGTCTCTAAGTAAACTTGAAAGGCAGGCTAGGCCACAAGGACTGCAACTCCTAGGTAAGTCCAAGTGCTGAACTGAGCTCAGAGTCAGTGAACTTGAAGGGCACTCAATCTGCTGAGACACCAGCTGGGGCAGGTAAGGGAGCACTTATGCCACCCATCCTCCAACCTCAGACTGTACAGCTTACAGCTCCAAGAGAGACTCTCTTCTTCTGCTTGAGGAGAGAAAAGAGTAAAAAGGACTTTGTCTGGCACGTTGGATACTGGCTCAGCCACAGCAGGATAGGGCACTCGTCGGAGTCATAAGGTCCCCTTTCCAGGCCCTAGTTCCTGGGCTACATTTCTAGACACACCCTGGGCCAGAGGAGAAACTGCTGCCTTGAAGGGAAGGACCCAATCCCGGCAGTATCCATCACCTGCTGACTAAAAAGTCCCAGGGCCCTGAATAACCAGCAGTGATACCAAGGCAGTTCACTGTGGGCCTTGGGTGACACTCTAAGACTAATTGGCTTCAGGTGAGACTCAGCACATTCTCAGCTGTGGTGGCTACAGGGAGAGACTTCTGCTTGAGAAAAGCTGAGAGAAAAGTTAAGGGGACTTTGTCTTGCACCTTAGGTAGCCACTTGGCCACGGAAAGTTAGAGCACTTAGTGGACTCTTGGGGTCCCCATCTCCAGGCTTTGGCTCTTGAATGGTAAGTCTCGACCTTCCCTGAGACAGAGAAGAACTTTCTGCCCTGCAGGGTGAGTCCTAGGATGGGTAGCATTCACCACAAGCTGACTGAAGAGCCCTTGTGCCTTAAGGGAACATCAATGGTAGTCCAGCAGTATTCCCTGTGGGCCTATGATTATCATGGCCATAGGATGAGGCTCCTCTGCCTGTGGAAAGGGGAAGGAAGAGGAGGAAAGACTGCATCTCATGGTTTGAGTGTCAGCTCAGCCACAGTACAACAGAACACCAGGTAGATTTCTAAGGTTTGTGACAGTAGTCCCTGGCCCCACATGGCACCTCCAGACCCACTCAGGCCATGGGGGAACTCACCTCCCTGAAGGTGGGTGGCTTTGCCACCTGCTGATTGACCAGGGCCTTGAGTGAACATACGTGGTATGTAGGAAGTGGTTACAGCAGGCCTTGAATGGTTCAATATATGTAAATCAATCAGTGTGACACACCATATTAACAGAATGAAGATTAAAAACTATATGATCATTTCAACTGATGTTGAAAAAGCATTTGATAAAATTCAACATTGTTTCATGATTTTAAAAAAGCCTCAAAAAACTGGGTATAGAAGAAACATAACATAATAAAAGTCATATATGACAGATCATAGCTAATATCATACTAAGTGTGGAAAACTCAAAAGCCTTTCCTCTAAGATTGAATACATGACAAGGATGCCCACTTTCGCCACTGTTATTCAACATAGTACTAGATATCCTAGCTAGAGCAATCCGACAAGAGAAACAAATAAAGGGCATCTGAATCAGAAAGAAAGAAGTCAAATTATCCCTGTTTGAAGATGATATGATCTTATATTTGGAAAAACCCGAAGACTCTACCAGAAAACTATTAGAACTGATAAACGAATTCAGTAGTTATATGACACAAAATCAACATACAAAAATTAGCAGCATGTCTAAATGCCAACAGTGAACAATCTGAAAAAGAAATCACATTTACAATAGCCACAAATAAAATAAAATACCTAGGAATTTACCAAATAAGCGAAAGATCTCTACAATAAAAACTATAAAACATTGATGCAAGAAATTAAAGAAGACTCAAAAAATGAAGAATATTTCATGTTAATGGATTGCAAGAATCAATATTGTTAAAATGTCCATAGTACCCAAAGCAATCTACATACTTAATGCAATTTCTATCAAAATACCAATGACATTCTTCACAAAAATAAAAAAAAAAAAATCCTACAGTTTATATGGAACCACAAATGACCCAGAATAGCCAAAGCTATATTAAGCAAAAAGAACAAAACTGGAAGAATCCCAATATCTGACTTTAAATTATACTAAAGAGTTGTAGTAATCAGAACAGCATGGTACTGGCATAAAAACAGACACATAGATCAGTGGAACAGAAGAGAGAACCCAGATAACTTCATATATCCACAGTGAACTCATTTTTGACAAAGGTTCCAAGAACATACATTGGGGAAAGGACAGTCTCTTCAATAAATGGTGATGGGAAAATTGGATATCTATATGCAAAAGAATGAGACCAGATTAATATCTCTCACCATATATAAAAATCAAATGCAAAGATTAAAGACTTAAATCTAAGGCCTCAAACTATGAAACTACTACAAGAAAACATTGAAGAAGCTCTCCAGAATATTGAATTGGGCAAAGGTTTCTCGAGTAATATCTCACAAGCACAGGCAACCAAAGCAAAAATAGGATCCATATCAAGTTCAAAAGCTTCTGCACAACTCAGGAAACAGTCAGCAACGTGAAAAGGCAACTCACAGAATGGGAGAAAATATTTGTGGACTACCCATCTGACAAGGGATTAATAACCAGAATATATAAGCAGCTCAAACAACTCTATAGGAAAATGCCTAATAATCTGATTGAAAAATGGGCAAAAAACCTGAACAGACATTTCTCAAAATAAGACATACAAATGGCAAACAGATATATAAATAGATATTCAACATCTATTTGATGATCATCAAATAAATGCTAATCAAAACTAATGAGATATCATCTCAACCCAGTTAGTATGGCTTTTATCCAAAAGTCAGGCAATAACAAATGCTAGTGAGGATGTGGAGAAAAAGGAATCCTTGTATACTGTTGGTGGGAATGCAAATTTGTAAAACCATTAAAGAGAATGGTTTAGAGATTCCTCAAAAAACTAAAAATGGAGCTACCATACAAGCTAGCAGTTGTGCTTCTAGGTATGTACCCAAAAGAAAGGAAATTACTATATTGAAGAGACATCTGCACTTCCATGTTATTGCAGCACTAGTCACAATAGCCAAGATATGGAAGCGAACTAAGTATCCATCCATAGATGAAAGAATAAAGAAAATGTGGTATACATACACAATGGAGTACTATTCAGCCATAAAAAAGAACGAGATCCTGTCATTTGCAACAACATGGATGGAAATGGATTTTATTATGTTAAGTGAAATAAGCCAGGCACAAAAAGACACATTTTGCATGTTCTCACTTATCTGTGGGAGCTAAAAATGAAAATAATTGAACTCATGGAGCTAGAAAGTACAAGGATGGTTACCAGAGGCTGCAAAGTGTAGTGGAGGGTGTGGAATGGGTATGGTTAATGCATACAAAAAAAGTAGTTAGAAAGAATGAATAAGACCTAGTATTTGCTAGTACAACAGGGTGACTATAGTCAAAAATAATTTAATTGTTCATTTTTAATAACTAAAGAGTATAACTGGATTATTTGTAACACAAAGAATAAATGTTTGAGGTGCTGGATACTCCATTTACCATAATGGGATTATTACACATTGCATGCCTGTATGAAAATATCCCATGTAACCCATAAATATTTATACCTATTATGTACCCACAAAAAATAAAAATTAGAAAATTAAAGTGGAAACAATTAACCCACAAAATAAAGTTCATATAATATTTTTTCTAGCTTCTAGTTATATGTCAGCAAAATAAAACTATGACAAGACTGAATAATACATGCTTGAAAGAAATTTGGTGCATGCAAGAAAACTATCATTTCTACATTCTACAACTATCATTTCTCATTCTTTTTACTCAATGCACAGCAAATATGAAGATTCAAAATTGACTATAAAATATCCAGTGAAGATTAAGGTTGGGGGGAATAAAAACACTGAAGAAAGAGCATGACCATTTGAATAAATTACATTCTTTGAAAATACACAACTCAATGTGACAGGATTTTAAGAGGTCTTCCTGCCTCCGTTTCATCCAAGGTGTAAAAATAACAGCAGATGTCAACAGGAGTTGAAAGGCTGTAGGGAACTTTCAGGGAAGAAAGACTGAGGATGTCTTGGATGATTCTTTAACCCTTCACCCATAATGATGGTATGAAAATTGTCAGAATCATGCAGAGAGTTTGGTGCTCTGAAAGGTGAACTCAAGCTGGCAGGTGAACTTGAGGAGTGCATATTGACTTAGCAAGTAGCCTCATCTGAGTTTGTTGGAAGCAGAAAAACCTTGGGACCTTCTCATGGACTACATGTAGGCTCATGCATGAAATAATGTTGTATTGGGTTGTTTTAGACTCAGTACAAAGAAGGCTGGCTTAAGGAAATCTCAGAAGATAGAAGCCAAAAAATGTTTAAGGGCTTTGGAAGGAGCAAGCAACCAGACAGAACAGAGGTAGATCAATGAAATAGCAAGCAGGAGGAGCATGTTTGTCAAAATTACTCACGAAAGCACCCATGAGAAAAAGCTCTTCGCAACTGTCTAGGAGTGTAAAGCAATATCCCACGAATATCAGTCAAATATGAACTTTCTGGCATCTCTTAACTATCTTTTCTTCTATTTCTCCAAATCTAAAGGGATCAGAAACCTCAGGAAACAAGCTGCGGAAAGAACAAAGAACGAAAGAAAATGCCCTAGCTCGGATTGGAGAGAAAATAATTTTAATCAAGTTTGGAATTATAATTATTATATGGACTGGATTTTTAATAACCTAAGAGTAATGAGAAATGTTATGAGAACTCAGTGTTCTCATCCAGGGAAGGAAAAGAAATTGCCATGCTCAATATATTTTTGAAGAGCAGTGAGAGTCAAAATTAATATGCCTCATGATCATATCCCAATAATTCATTTTGTCCAACCTACCAGTGCCATTAGTTATCTATATATTTTAAGCCTTTTTGCCTGAATTACCCAAATTATTGTCTCAATTCCTCCTCACTTTACCCATTGAAATATAAACTGAAGGTTTTGTTATTTCATTGTTTTAGTTCTAGGAATTTTTTTAATAAAGTATAATAAGTTGGTGTACAAGAATAGTGCAAAAAAAAAAGTAAAAGAAGCCAGCCTTAGACATAGCTTATCTTTAAGGATTAGCAATGTTTACCAACATTTGTGAATAAATCAATTCACAGTATGTATCTAGTACATGCTGAGTGTTATGTTAGGCCTTTGAAGAAAATGTAAAAGTACAGGCTATTTGCTGTGCTCAAGTGTTTGCCTATCTATTTCCAAAATCACTGTTTAATAATATACTGGTTCCACTATATGAGGGTAATGTACTGACCACTTGGTGTCATTTCTCTGGTTGCTGTAATGGCTTTGTGCTTCAGACATCCTCTGCAGATCATCCAGCCCACCCTAAAAATCAGCAAGATGCATTGCACAAAGATCAGCTGGAATTGGCTAACCCCTGCTGCCAGGGCTGGAACAGGAAAGGAACCTTTCACCCACACAGGGGCAATATGTTATTAAAAAAATCAGGGTCCATCAAGGTCTACCCTAAGGATTTTGCTTAAGTTATGTGGTGGTGTTTGTTTGTTTGTTTTTTCGCAAACAGTGTAAATCTCCCAGAGAAGGAAGAAGTGTACATATTGATGTATTATTGTGGGCAAACAGAACCTGTTTTGACTACACACATATTATATTGATTAAGTGTATCATTTTAGCCACAGAAGAATGAATTAATTTGAGTGCTGTATATTTGGGTATATCCGTAACCCTTTAATGCTAATATGTGGTATTTCCCAATTTGTATCAGGATACTTTGATTTTCATTAAGTGGATGGGCTAGAATTCACTGGTCAAATGCAATGATACCTGGTTATAATACTGTATTTTATTTCCAGATAATGGAAAACATATCTCATTAATTTTATATTAGTTCCACTGCTTATATTCCTGGAATCCGACAGAATGCCCTATTTTTCTTCTTCCCATAAGAAGTGCATTTTAAATAAGCAGATCTACATAAAATTCCACCATGGAGCACACATAGTGGGTATTCAGTTAATGCTCACTGGACTGTGAAGAGCACTGTTGTATACAAACTCTATCAGAAAGTAAAGTGATGTGCACGCTATACATAGGAGGGAATAGAGTCATTTTTGATTATGCATTTGATGGTGGCAAGCAAATGATTCCATATGTAATTTTTAT
This sequence comes from Piliocolobus tephrosceles, assembly GCF_002776525.5. NCBI lineage: Eukaryota > Metazoa > Chordata > Mammalia > Primates > Cercopithecidae > Piliocolobus > Piliocolobus tephrosceles. Next base: position 92,757,322 of record NC_045447.1, on the reverse strand, counting down.
TAGGCTGATTACTCTCTGATGTATTGTTTCCTGATGGAGGTATGAAAAAGCATCCTGGACATATTTATGCTATAGATGAACAAAACTACACTCATCTCTACTTATGAATACTGCACACCCATGAAGTAAGGACCAATTTGTATATGTGGAAAGCTTATTTTAAAGTATCTCCCTAAGCTACATCATCAGAACAGTGCAAGTCAAAGTGTGTATATCACATATATAGGAACATTACAACAGAAAACTTGTGACCTGGGCTTAGCTATTTTTTTTTTTTTTTTTTTTTTAAGTTCTGTGTGGTTCAGGTTAGGATTTTGAATCAAGCAGCAGCTCAGCAAACTGAAATATCCAGGTGCACATTTTAGACGCACCTCACTCACAATCCTCCTCTGCCAGGTTTACTTCCTCCTGAGTAAACAGAAATAAGAAGATGCAACTTCAATGCCTTCCCAACTCCCAAGTAAAATAAAAGGACACTTGAGTCAAGAGAGACAGGATAACATCACCTGCAACAAACAAAACCCTCAAGAAAGATAAAATAAGCCACATGTTCTAAAGTGATCCACATACAGCAAAATTATGACCCTGCTATATTTATACACATGGGTACGGTTTTCATACACTATTATGGTCTCATATTATATATCTTTAAATCATCCAGCAAAAGTTTCTGCCTCCGCCTAATGCTGGCTCTAATTTAGGATGAACAACTACTCTCATAAAGAAAAACTGCTGCTGCTGCTGTTTATTAGGCTGCAGAAAAGGTCTCACTGACTAATGTCCCTGGATTAAATGAATGTGGAATAATAAGAGCTGATTTATTTGTGCTCTGCTAGGATAAAGCTGCCACTGATTTTACAAGAAACTATTCATCTGAGGCCCACTATAGCTAGTAAATTGTGGCTGTTGCTGAAATTAGTCTCCAGGCCTTCATGTAATCTACAGTGTGAAGTAGCAGTGTGGTAATAAAGACATTGTGGGCACTTGGTTTATTTAAAAGGTTCCCCCTTTTATCCCCATCTTCAGGGATTCTAAAAGTCGACCTCTGAGATCTCTTTTGGAAATTCACCCATTCCTTGCCCACAAACTGCATTTCTAGCTGCAGAATTTAAAGCCAGAATTAAAAGTATATAGCCCCCAATAAATAAGTACCAAGCAGTCACATTTCTCACCTCAGATTTTTCTTTTTGGCCCAGCATTCAAGCATTCCTCAGGCTCTGGGCATATACACAGTGGCAACGAGAATGAGGACATTCCAAGACAAAAAGAGAGTAGCAAGACAGAATGGTTGTTCCATCTCTTTAAGAGCGTTTGGATCTTCTACTCTCCAAGCTCATCTCTCCAAACTTACTGACAGCCAGTTTATGCAGGGCTTTGATCTAGGCACTTCCATTAAATGAAACATTAAAACAAACTAAAGGAAAAGTCCAGCAAACGGAAATCAGCAATTGCTGAAACCATGACACCACTATGAATGCTACAGAAAACTCTGGAGCCAGCAGTGACCACCCTGTATCCCCTCTGGAAAAGCTTTTCAAGAGCAAGGCTCATATTTTAGACACTGCTGTCTAACTTAGTCTGGCTCACTGTAGTTATTCAGTTGCTGAACTGAGAAAACAAACAGTAAGATTAAGAAGCAATCGAAATAGCAATTGCTTCTCTGGGGAATGGTTTTCTCTGTGTTATAATTAACAGTGTTATCAGAAATCATTTTCAAGTTGCTCTTCATTTTATCCAGCCTTACTTGTCAGATTGTTTATGTAAGCATCATCTCTGCAGGTCTTATCATCAAGATGATAAAAAGAGTAATAATAACAATAACAGTAACAGCTAACCTGAATAGTACCTACCCTGTGCCCGGCATTGTTTTTAGCACTTTATCTAATACTATCTTACTGGCTTTTCATAACAACCCTGTTAAGAAGGGGCCATGATTGTCTTCATTTTCCAATGAGGAGATTGAAGCATAAGAATTTAGGAAATGCATCTAAGATGCTTCAGCTGATAAGTGTCAGAAATAGCATTTTAACCCAGAAAGCCCAGCTCTCAAGTCAGTGCACCTAACCACTAGGCTACAAAAAAGCAAAAAAAAAAAAAAAAAAAAAAAAAAAAAAAAAAAAAAAAAAAAGAGAGAGAGAGAGAAAGAAAAAAAGCATGGAAAATATAAGCATGTGGCCCTTACAGGGTTTGTTTCTGAAATATTCTTTGATCAGAAATAATCTTTGATTATTCTTTGATCAGTTAATGCTTACCTGTCTTGGTTTCCCCACCACGTTTCCTAACTTACCTTCCTCCTCCCACAATTGCTCACCTGGCCTCATGATCCAGAACCTAAGGATGTAAAGTAATTTGTAATTCCTAAACAGGTGCTGGCCCAGTCACACACTGAACGGCTTCTCTGAGGAAAGAGAGGGGATGGGGAAAATCCAGCATCCCTGGCCTGGTGTGTGGCTACATCCCCTTACCCAATCTGACATCTTAACTCGAGCCACTGTTTTAGGAAACGATGATGTGCTGGTATCCACTCTGACTACATACGGAGCTTTTCCTTCTTAGGTAGACTGAAATGGACGTAGGTCTCAATGGGCTTTTCTCCAAGGCGTATAACAAATTTATCCTCACTCTTCATGGGTGAGATAATTCATTTATTTTATGGTGGTTCATTCTGGTTTGGCTAAGTGCTACAATTTTATTATCAGCTTTGGAAGGATGGGGTTAGGAGAGGACGTGGAATCCATTTAACAACTGCTAGGAACTTCAGCCTGGGACTTAACCTGTGACTATCTTAGGTGCAAAGTGTTTACATGCTTCATGATATCCTCCCTCCCTAACATCAATTCTGAATCCCATAGATAACATTTCTCACCCACTATGGAATTTCTTTCTTAGCTTTAGCTATTGAAAAAAAAGCTACAAGTAAATAGCAGTTTTGTGTTTATTGTTGTTGTTTTCCTTTTTCTCACCAATTCTGTCTTTACTAACTCATAAACGAAGGCTGTGTTTCCAAGACCCACTTTTCCAACTCCTCCTGAATTTCAGAATCTCAATACAAACACTTTGTTTTGAAGTGAGAGCTAGTGCCTAGATCCTTACTATTAAAATGTGGCTGGCCCTCAGATCATCAGCATTGGCATCACCTAAGAGCACAATGGAAGGCCTCAAATTAGACTACACCTACTGAATCAGAGTATCTATTTAAACAAGATCTCCAGGAGATTCTTATGCAGACTGGAGTTCTGGAAGTACATGGAAATAACAGGAAGTTTTAAGTCCCCCATAAGAGACTGGGCAGGGCAGTGCTTTAGGTTAAACAACACCATCAGTCCTGTTATAGAGCTGAGTACTGGCTTGGAAATAACCAGGTTTGCAAACGTTGCAGGAAGCACAAAAATAGTAGACCACTTCCCTAAATATCATCACCTCCACTCAGGAGGGCTTCTGCAAAGGAAGCACAAGAAAAGATAGTTTTATGTTGAGCATCCTCTCTTCTAAAAGATACCAACTCATACTTTACAATGTGATTTTTTTTAATTCGGAGATGATAATTTAAAGGAGCAAGATGACCCTTTGATTCTCTCCCATGTGTCACTGCAGGGTGTAGCCTGTGAGCATCTCCAAAGCTTTTCTCCATTCTAGAAAGAAGAATGGCAATGCACACCACCTGTACAATCAACTGTTCCTAAGGTTTTTAAGAGTGTCTGGGAGACCTGCCAGTTGACCAAGAGAAAATTCTGTCTCTTTTGACAGCGCCACATGCATACCTAATTCAGTTTTTCCTGGTAATATTTTATGCTTCTCTGGGTCTTCAATTTTATTATAATTTGACCATCTTTCTTAAAGTCACTTTGAGTTAGTATGCCTCTCCTAGGTTTCTCACTTAGCTATGCCAGTCTTTTAAGTAAGCCCTCCCAAAGGTATTATGAAAAATGCTATTATTTAAGAAAGTTATGTTTTTAGACAGTTAAAACTGACTGAGGAAAGGACAATGAATACTTTCTTTGAGTTTGGTATTAGAGTCAATCTATTGAGTCACAGAATGTTACAATTTGTCTTGAAGCCTCCAAGCCAGAAAATGTATTAGATAAACATACCTATTATTCAGCATTTCCATAACCTCTCTTGAAAACTAATCCACAACTATGACATAATCCTGGTAGCAAACATTCAGTTTATTCCAAAACATTTTACTGAGCACAACAGACATGAGTGGCTTAATATTTACTTTGTTCTTAATAATCAAGCATAAGGTTAAGAGGGCAATCTTCCCAATAAGATAGACCTACCCTTTTACCCCAACTTTAACACCCTCCTACCTCCCTGACTCTGAGTTAGTTGCAGGAGAAGCTTGTCTAGCCAATGAGATTGGGACTTGGAGTTAGCCAAATAAAATTTTGATTAAAGCTATATATATATGTGTATATATATGTAATTATATATTAAATGTTTTCTTCCATTTTATTTTAAATAATATAAATTCAATTTTTGTTCTTTATTGTAGAGCACAGTCTTTTCTTGGAATAAGTCACTAATGGAGTTTCACATTGATTTTCTTGCATAAATCTTATCCATAATGAATCAGTAATTTTCAATTCCTGAATTTGATAAAGAACATTTGACAATCAAGCCGAATGTAGGAAATTTTTGTATTTTTATCTCTTCCAACATTTTAATATACTTTTCCTACATCCAGTATAATAATCATGTTTTAGCTACTTGTATCTAGACTCTCCATTTCTAACATAATTTTCATAGAAATAATAAACATGTCTCTGCATGCTAACAAGTAATCACTATACATAACTGAATGAAAATCATCATCAATACCTCCTCTAGATACAGGAACAGTGGATTCTGTTCTGGACCCATGCTTTAGGAGTCCAAATTTTGGTCTTGCTCTTGCCATGTTCTTCTCAATGGAGCCACACAACATACCCATCCAGAGCTCACATACCCCTTTCTAAACCATGTTCCAGGTACAAAGTCCCTAAAATTCTCTGCTCAAATAGCAGTCAACATTAGCAAAGTTTGGAAGCATGGGTTAGGGTGTTTGAATCCTACATGAGAACCTTTTGGTGGGAGACACATTTGAGGTTGGAAGAGAGAGAGAGAGGCTGCAGAGCAAAGACTACATGCTCTAGATGAGATGGTGCCTCTTTCTGGGCCACCATGTTGTACATGGAGCGCCAAAGATTTTGAGAACTGGAAATTTGAACTTGGCCTTCTCAACCATTTTGAAAATTTATTTGTCAAGTAAGGAGAATAAAACATACTTTCTTTAAGAGTTTGTTATTTTGAATTATGTCTTTCAATATTTAGATGCAAGGAATATGGACCTCCATTTGTACTATATCTGTGGCCCCATTAATGGTAGGGGTAGGCCTGATTACAAGAAGAGATGTAAGTAGTTTGGGACACACAAAACTGACTCTTGGCAGGTCCATAACACAGCTGGTAGGAGCAGTAGTGACCAAAACATATACTAGAGCCTCCTTCTAGCCACAGACCTTTGGAAGCTATGGGGCCAGCTACAGGTGGAATGGAAAGGTGGCCAAGTGGAAGTTGGTAAAAAAGAGTTTCGACTGTACTCGTACCTCACTGAACCCTCGTCTTGAATCTGTAAAACGAAAATAGCCATGTCTAACCCACAGGTGTATTGTGAGAAATAAGTAGATCAATATAGAGAGTGTTTCAAATGAAGTTCAAGCACATAACACAGTAACAATCATAATTTTTTTCCACTACGTTGTCCTAGTTAGAATATTAAACATATTATTTCCTAATTATATAGTACCTCCATGTGCCCTTGAGGGTCCTCTTGTCTTCCTAGTAAATGGTGGAGCCAGAATTCAAGCCTAGGCATCTGGCTCCAGAATCCATGTGTTTTTTTTTTTTTTTTTTGGTGAGTCCTTTCTCATTTTTTTAAATCTCTCCTACTTGGATAGGACCCTCTTTTTATTTTTTATACCTCCTTGAAATGGTATTGTACCTTAGCTGAGTCTATTAGGAAAACATGCTGGTTACATCAAATAGACTGATTATATGATACGAGTGCTTCATAAACTTACAAGTATTACAGCCTATATGGTAAAGATAAAGACATTTCCTGACCTCTTCCTATACCCAAACTTTCCTTGGGTCACACAATTTATAAAAGATGACATTTAACTTCCAAGTCATTATGACTTCAAGGATATTTCTGGCCATTGTTTTTACATACATCAGTTATTTTATGTTTACATTATAGGTATGTGTTTCCTTTTTTGATTCCTAAATGTGCAATTCTACTTCTAGCACTGGACCCTCAACTTGTTTATTTCAGGTAACTTTCACATTTTTTATGGCAAACTCTGAATTGCTTACTACCCTCATCCAAGTCAAGGTTATCAAGAAATTTATAAGGTACCCTACAACTTCCAAACATAGTACCTATGAGAATTACAAATAACTATATCAAATTCACTGGTTCCAAGTCACTATTTTATATATATCTAAACTGGACCTGTAGGAGACAATCATGAAGAAATGTTCACCCCAATGAAAGACAAGCATAAAAGAAAGTATCAGCATCAGCATGATTAAATGAATTTTTCACTGTAAGTATCTAGTTCAAAGATTTCAAGATTGTGGTCCTTAAGTTGAAATCAATACAGACAGCTGGCTAGTCCACTGTGTTTCAAACTTGTTAGGTTAGGAGATTTTGCATAAAAAACCCAGATTTCCAATTTATCCTGAAAATGGTAAAATCTGTTCAACCAACTCAGATCCCACATGGCAGCCATCAGCTGGAATGGAGCAGTTGCATGAATTCTCTTGTTCTCTGCAGTCACCAGCAGTCCCTAAAGTTTATGCCTTCAGGTTCAATTGTTTAATTACCTACCTGCACCCAGCAAACATTTGAGAATGAACTCCTAATCCAGATGGCTTGGTGTGATACAGATAAAACTAAAGTTTGATGTTTCAAGAAACTTTTTTTTTCCTTTGGCAGAGTCTCGCTCTGTCGTCCTGCCCAGGCTGGAGTACAGTGGTGTGATCTCAGTTCACTGCAACCTCCACCTCTCAGGTTCAAGTGATTCTCCAGCTTCAGCCTCCCGAGTAGCTGAGATTATAGGCATGCAACACCATGCCCAGCTAATTTTTGTATTTTTAGTAGAGACAGGGTTTCACCACCTCAGCCTCCCGAAGTGCTGGGATTACAGGCATGAGCCACCATGCATGGCCTCAAGAAACTCTTTATCTCCTACAGATGTATGTGCTAGCCAAGATTTACTGATGATCAAATTATATGATTTAAATTCAAAAGTTTTACTAAAGTTATATTAAATTATAGCAATTTCATTCCCCTTTATCTTTTTAAGTCACAGTGTTTCTTACTAGATCATAGCAAGAAGTTACATTTATCTAACAAAATTTATTCTTTACATTGATTATTACAATACAACTCATTCCTATGGAGTGCCCCAGCCCATGACTATATTTTTCCAACTCAGTAAGTTAAGATGACATGTGATGATTTTCAGAATTGCTCAGAGCTGCCAGAGTGAACACATTCTTCCTTTACATGATCCTGGTAATTTAAATGAGTTACTTCCATCATTATTTTAGCATTCAGAACGGATTTTACACACATGAGCAAAACTCAAGCAAATTTATCATGAAGGTAGCATGTCATGACCAAGGTTTCTTTGCACTGCAAATTATTTAAGCAACTACAAAATCTTAACAAATGGGCATTGTGACTTCTAACAGTAATAAATAGTAAAAGACTAAAATCTGATATTTTCTTCTATGATCATTCATAAGTCATAAATCAATTAAGAACGTGCATTCTTAGAATCACTGGGTTTTAAACCCAGCTCTAAAATTACATTTAAGTCACTTAACAGAAGAATGTCTTATATGGGAATTCTCTGGCAAAAATTCTAGCTTGTTAAACGGACCCTTTGTATAAATATATGCTAAATAAGATGTATAATAACCTGCTTGGGCAGAAAAATGAATAGAACAGGGTGAGACAGAATTTCACAAGAAAGCATATTAAGGTTTTATTCCTTTGCAGAGTCTTCTTTTTTGATTAAGACACTTAAAAAAATCAGCTTTCTAAAGGCTTTAACTAAGTCATTTAGATGAACCACGTATTATTATCACTAATTTTTCTGTTAACTTGCTGAGATGAGAAAAACATGCTACCAATAACGTGCTTTTAGTCTCCAAGATGTTAAAACAACTAATGCTGTCAGTTGTCTGATTCAGTTGGTGTCATCCAAACAGCTGTCGACATATCCTGACCTGACCTTCTGTGGAAAGAGCAAGGGAACTGGCTAAATTTTCCATCATTTTGCCAAGGACACGGATGCTATGTGTGGTGGTGGAGAAGGGAGGTCCAGATTGGGTCTGTTTCACCCATCAGGAAGTGAGTTTGGCAAAGGGAACACAGGAAAATAGTCCACTGATTTCTACTCCATTTCAAGACAATAAATGAACCATCAAATGACCAACGGGAAAAGTAAAAATCCTAGTCTCCCCCACAGAATGCCTACTGTGTCCTCACTTTTCGCTAGCTACAGTTTGTTTTCTCTCTCCACTGTGCAAAATCTACCTACCTTGCAGGGCATCAGCTCCTTAGAAAAGGTCTATATGCCTTGAGAATGTGCCAGAGCCACATTTTCTAAACATTCAGACCTTTACTCTGGGCTTATATTCAACTATGAAATGGAACCAAGTGAAGAAAATAGGGCCGTGCAAAGAGCAATTGGACTTATTTCCATACCTAAATAGGCCTCCAAAATTCTTCTTAAAACAGACATGACTGTTAAGCCCTGGGAGTCTTTTTGGAATGTTGATCATACAAAGTTTGGTTTTGTATAAGGCAAAATCACTTCCCTTGGATGCATAAAACAGGCCTCATGATATAAAGTAGACTACTGGGTGAAGGAACAAGTTCTAGGTACAGTCTAGACTTCAAAGACTCTATGTTCACTGTTGTCTGATGAGTTTAGGAGGCTAAGAATTAAAAAAAAAAAAAGGTGTAAAGCAAGTACAGCACTAAATCTCACAATCAGCACGGGATCAGCCTCTCTCCTGTCCTCCAGTCTAAGAGAAGATAAAAATCAATTAAAATGTGATGATGGCTGGGTGCAGTGGCTCACAACTGGAATCCCTGCCCTCTGGGAGGCTGAGGTCAGGGGATTGCTTGAGTCTAGGAGTTCAAGGCCAACCTGGGCAACATAAAGAGATCCTGTCTCTAAAAATAATTTAAAAATTAGCTGAGTGTGGTGGAGTGTTCCTAAAGTCCCAGCAACTCAGGAGGCTGAAGTGGGAGGATTGCCTGAGCCCAAAAGTATGAGGCTAAGGTAGGCCATGATAGGTAAGTCAAAACTAAGCCTGGAAAGAGGATATCTAACACTAAAAGTTATCTATCACAGGACAAACTGTGATAATACAGAGACTCCACAATACAATGGCTTAATTAATATAGTTGGCTTATTTCTCATGTAGCAGTTCAGAGATAGCGAGTCATCATTAATATGTCTTTGGGTCCAAAATGACTACTTCAGGAAGTTGTCACTTTTCCTAAGCCAGCAGGGTAGAAAAGGAAGTAGACAGAAAATAGCTTCTTAATTAACAACATGACAAAGAAGTTGTAACCGTTACCTTTGCTCATATCCCTTCAGTCAAAGCTTAGTAAATGGTCATCATACTGAGCTGCAAGAGAGGCTGGCAATAATTGATAGGCATTAAATGTTAATTATATCAAAAGCTACTCTGTGAGGGAGGATCTGCATTAGTCAGAATATGCAAGGCTTTAGTCTTGATCTAAGCCAGGATGGGATGGTAGGAATTCCTTTATTAAAGTTAGAAGGAAAAATGGATACTGGGAGATAATTAGCCATGTCTGCTAACACAAGTAAGGATTCAGATTCCTTTGGTTTCTTCTTCAGATTCCTAAAGGCACACATATATGTGAATATATTGTCAATCACCAAGGGAAATAAAGATCCCCCAAAGGAAAAACAATATCAAATTCATAAATTCAATGAATTTTCTGGCTTTTCTGGGTATATTTTCTCAAGTATATAATAGATACGCTAAAGCTAGCTCTCCCCTCTTTTAGCACATCTTATAACTGGCCAGTGTTACAATTATTTCACATCCTCCCATTGGATCTTACCTTGCCAGATAAAATAAATGTACTTCCATGAAAATCTCAGAGAGCTGCTTCCCCGCAACCTACATCTTTGTTGTCTCATGCTCCTTCCCAAGACCAGAAAGAAACATGAAACTAAGAATCGTTGCCTTCTCTTATCATTTCCCTGAGTACATTAAAATGAAGCCCTATTGTTCCATTCCATGAAAATAAAAAGTTTTCTTCTGTGTTCCACTTGAAAAATAACAATAAGGAGCAAACACATAGGATATATTAAACAAGATAGAGAAAATGATTATATATTACAATGAAAAGAAGAAAACATAGAGTAGCACTTTGATGTACAGAACAGGCACATTAACAGAGCCTGCTCTGTAGATGTTGCAGAAATCATTAGTGCTAATTGCTAATTGCCAAATATTCTCGGTTTCCCTGTTTGGGGGGAAAAAGAAAAGATTTACTCATGGGCTCATTAGTGACTAGGAAGAGTCATGTGACTAGTTCTAGGTGGTGAGTTCTAAGCAGAAAGGATGTGTGTTATTTCCAAACAGATCATTTAACTGCAGTTGCAAATCTCTTCAGAGCTTTCCTTTCTGCCACCATGATTTTCACATGGTGGTTTCCCACTGGGCTTGAACCCCAGATTGAGGATCACATAAAGCATAACCATGTCTGAGTGACAACTGACCTCAGTGGACATGGAGTTTGATAGAGAAATAAACCTTTGCTCTTTAAAGCCACTGAGACTTAGGGCTTGAATGTTACCACAGAGAAACCTCCCTATGCTGACTGATGCAAACTCTCTGACAAAGGTACTCTTTTGAATTTTATAAATATTTAATGACTATCCATGATATGCCAAACACTACTCATTTCATTTTCATACAATTCTACTGTATAGAGGAAACTGAGGCAGGTTTATACAGCAAGTCAATGATGGATTTAAGATCTGAATTCTGACTCCATGTCCAGCTCTCATTGAATTACACCCATGACTCCATTTATTCAATCATCGACATTTTATAATCAGTCTTAGGCCACCACATTCAATATCCAGAAAAGTCTGTGGTTCCCAGTATTCCTGTGCATTAGAGACATTTTCTTCTGCAAATTGGCGCATACTGGCAAAATCTAACCTTTTAAAATTGCTGTCCTCACACAGCACAGAAAGAGTTCAAAAGTGGAGTTAAAAGAACAATTTTCCTCTTAGTAATGTCTTTCCTCCCAGACAAGAGCCACAAAGGCAGCAATCTGAGTGATCAGCTCTCCTGGACTCCTTAGTAGCTGTCCACGGTGATCCCTGGCACAGGTTTTGCTCCACACTGCCACCGTCACCATAGAAGCACTCATTTCCCCATTCTGGCGCTGAGCAGGTGATGGATGGAAAGCTGGACGGTGACCCAATTTACTGTGCTGCAACAACAGAACAGCATCCCAGCTGGAGACAAGACATTTCAGCTTTGCTCTTTTCAGAGATATTTGTATAGATAAATGGAAGTTTACGTGAGCACAAAGAGGATATATTGCCCTCCTGATACACACGTGTAACTTCGATTCTGCCAGCAGTCGTCATTATAATAAGTGAGGTTTATAAAAGATTCTTTATCCAGAAGGATCCCAAAGAGCTTCACAAAAACTTCACAAATTACAGGCAAAAAGCCTTCTTTCAGGTCCACATTGAGAATCTCATTGCTAATATTCTGCTTTCCCCACCGCAACGCCTCCAGATGTCAATGAGAGATGACCCACATGCCAGGAGAATAGAATATTGGAGTCAAAACCAACTCTGAGGCCAGGACATATTTGCCCCAAATACATATAAAAACTGTGTCTCTGCCCACCTTGGGGATTGAAAAAGACAGCTGCTTAACAGTCACCCACAAGCATGGTGCACATGGCTCAACATTCCGAGTCAAAACAACACTGCTGCACCCGCTGGAAAACTTCATGGGGAGGTTAGGCATAAAGATTTAGAATTGGACCATTTTCCTCTTGCCAGATGTGCCACCAGCTCACTCATTACAGATTTAATAATGTGTACAGATTAAGTTGGGATAAAAACCAACAACTCAACTACGAAACAATTCCTAAAACAAATCAGCTCCAGTAATGACTAAATTGGGGTTTTCTAGTTGTTGGGTTATAATTTGGTTTTCAGTTTGCTACCAGGCTAACAATTATGACTTGAGTTACAAGGGAAATTCGGTTAATTCTTGAAGTGCTGTCTAAAGAATTGAATAGCCGGGCGCGGTGGCTCAAGCCTGTAATCCCAGCACTTTGGGAGGCCGAGACGGGCGGATCACGAGGTCAGGAGATCGAGACCATCCTGGCTAATATGGTGAAACCCCGTCTCTAATAGAAAATACAAAAAACTAGCCGGGCGACGAGGCGGGCGCCTGTAGTCCCAGCTACTCGGGAGGCTGAGACAGGAGAATGGCGTGAACCCGGGAGGTGGAGCTTGCAGTGAGCTGAGATCCGGCCACTGAACTCCAGCCTGGGCGGCAGAGCAAGACTCCGTCTCAAAAAAAAAAAAAAAAAAAGAATTGAATAACCTTCTTTTGATGCACGTCAGGGAAACTCAGATTGAACTGGATTATGTATTAATTCAACTTTATGAGGAAGGTGATCTATTATCCCCATTTCCCAGATGTAGAAACTGAGGCTCACACTCACATAGCTGGTAAGTGGCAGAGCTGAGATTCAAGTCGAGTTCCTCTGACTCAAACCCAGAGTCTTTATCAACTTTACATATTCTGGCAGAACTATAGCAGCTGTATATCTTCATATATAGCCCGTGTGTGTGTGTGTGTGTGTGTGTGTGTGTGTGTGTGTGTCCCTTTTGTAAAAAAGAGAGATTTGGTGTGGATGTTTTAAACAAGACAATCCCTTAAAGCCCAACTACACTTCATTAGGTACACGTTCGTAGTCATCACATATTTTATCTCATACCAAGGTAAGTCTCCATGTTCAAATCAGAACCCATGCTTTGGGCTAGGACTAAATGATATTAGGAAGCAGATGGGGCATGGTAGCTCATGCCTATAATCCCAGCACTTTGGGAGACCGAGGCAGGCAGATCACCTGAGGTCAGGAATTCGAGAACAGCCTGGCCAACAGGGCAAAACCCCATCTTTACAAAAAATACAAAAATTATCTAGGTGTGGTGGCAAATGTCTGTAATCCCTGCTACTCGGGAGGCTGGGGCAGGAGAATCACTGGTACCCGGGATGTGGAGGTTGCAGTGAACTGAGATCATGCCACTGTCCTCCAGCCTGGTCAACAGAGCGAGACTTTGTTTCAAAAAAAAAAAAAGAAAAATTATATTAGGAAGCTTGAAATATTGTTAGGAAAGCTAAGTACATATTTTAAGATCTATACTGGATAGTAAAATAAAACTAGATAGAATAGAAACCATATATTAGAGACTATGCCAAAATAACTAAATTGGATGGATAGTAATGAAAATACTAATGCCTTCAACTGTTTAGAGAATCAAGCAATCAACATAGGATGAAAAAGCTGAGATATAAAATTTGAGTGAACCTCGAAGAATAAATCAAAGAGGCAGAGCAACAGAGAATTATTTAGAGATGATTGCTCCTGACCTGTGCTGGCTCCATGGCCAGTGTACCCATCTGACTGCCACCTGCCTCCCTCTTCTGCTTTCTACGTCTAGCTCCTTCCTACACCAAAGGCCAACAAACACTGATGCGAGTAGGGAACAAGCCTGGGCAGCATGAAAATACCTAAACACCTTTTCCTAATCCTGTCTAATTCAATAGAATTAACTTCCGATTTTAAAAAGTAAGATTCAAGTGTGTAAAGTGCTTTGTTGAAAACCAGAACAGATTTCTGTTTCAAGATGACCACCTGAACATCCTTGCCGAAATGCTTGCCTCCACACTTACAAATGATTACTGAGATGATGAAAGTGATGCAAATAATAGAAGACCATCTGCTCCCTTTTTAAAATTATTATTATTTTATTTTATTTTATTTTATTTTTGAGACAGAGTCTCATTCTGTCGCCCGGGCTGGAGTGCAGTGGCGTGATCTCGGCTCACAGCAAGCTCCACCTCCCGGGTTCATGCCATTCTCCTGCCTCAATCTCCCATGTAGCTGGGACTACAGGCGCCCGCCACCACGCCCAGCTAATTTTTTGTATTTTTAGTAAAGACAGGGTTTCACCATATTAGCCAGGATGGTCTCGATCTCCTGACCTCGTGATCCGGCCGCCTTGGCCTCCCAAAGTGCTGGGATTACAGACGTGAGCCACCATGCCCAGCCTTGCTCCCTTTTTGAATTCCATACGTCAGAAGTTTGAACTGGAAGAAGACTTCCCAAGCATAGCACCAATGGAAAATATATATGTAAACAAAATATTAGTAGATGTGACTTCTGTGCATAAAAATATAAACTCTCTGGACATAAAAATAAACTAAATTTGAACAAGATTGAAGACAAAGTACTAATGACAATACTCACAGCAGAGGTAATAGAATAAGAGGAATACATACAGGGTTTTTACAAATCAATAAGAAAATATGAATGCCCCATGATAACAATTAGACAAGGAAAAATATATTTTATAATGTTAAACTTCATTAATAATCAAAGAAATTATGAAAATAATGATATGCTGTCTTTTACCTGCCATACCGGTATTTTTAAAAATTTACTCAAGATTGTTATATTGCTGTGGGAAGTGTAAATAGTTACCATCTCTCTGAAGAAATGTTTGGAAATAATGAACAAACATTTTTGCATGCCATTTGACCTAGAAATTTTATTTTTATGAGCTTATTATAAAGAAATAGCAAAGAACGTATGAAAAAGCATACTCCAATAATAGTCAACAAAACACTTTTTATAATACTGCAAAACTGGAAACAACTCAAATGTCCAAAACATGGGTTTCTCATTAAGTAAATCATATAAGTCTGTTTTAAACAATACTGCTTAGTCTTTTAACATAGTGATATAGCATTATGTTTTTAAGATAGAAAAATATTTAGGATATTCAATTTGTACATATGGCATGAACCCATCTCATTTCTAAAAAATTATACACACAGAAGGAAAGGGACCAAGAGCAATGTTAATATCACTAGATTGTGAGATTACAGGTAATTTTCTACAATAAACATATATTACTTTTGTTGCCAGGTGTGGTGGCTCACACCTGTAATCCTAGCACTTTGGGAGGCCGAGACAGGCAGATCACGAGGTCAGGAGATCGAGACCATCCATCCTGGCTAACTTGGTGAAACCCCATCTCTACTAAAAATACAAAAACATTAGCTGGGTGTGGTGGCGAGTGCATGTAGTCCTAGCTACTGAGGAGGCTGAGGCAGGAGAATGGCATGAACCCGGGAGGCGGAGCTTGCAGTGAGCCTAGATTGTGCCATTACACTCCAGCCTGGGCGACAGAACAAGACTCCAACTCAAAAACGAAAAAGCATATATTACTTTTGTTACAAGAGAAAAAAATGTTATTTAGAAGAAAAAAGGCACTGACATACACAACCACCTCAGAAGTGAACATTCGGCTATCATCTACTCCCATTAGAAGCACTGGAATTTTGTGAGGATTACTCTTACGAGAGATCAGGCCTGAATCTCCAGAGGAAATAATTACAGAGAGAAAACCCAAACGATTACAGGAAATCAATATCCAAGAGCAATACTATTCCTATATTCAAACCTTTAGGTGAAACCAAGTCCTAAACTAGATTAGCGATTATTCACTCAACATGGTCTTCAGACTCTCAGCTTCATCCACTATTCTGAACCAATCCTGGAAGAGATTTAATGCATGTAAGTTATTAAGCTCTGAAATTAGTCTTGCTGCTGCCTTAAGCAATTAATATTCTCTTTGCCTGCAAGTGGAGTATCCGGACACTCGTAGGTGACCACAGAGTTGCAACCCTATTTTCAGTGTCTGCCCAGGTGTCTAATAAGGACATCTATTTCTGCTGTCATGCCTGACAGTATATCCTTACATTAATGCTAGTTCTCCTGTTATGGACTAAATGTTTGTGTTCCCCCTAAATTTGTATGTTGAAGCCCTAACCCCCAGTGTGGCTGTATTTGGAGATGACACCTCCAGGAAAGTAATTAAGGTTAAATGAGGTCACGAGAATGGGCCCTGATCTGATAGGATTAGTGTCCTTATAAGAGGAGACAACAGAGAACTCAGTCTCTTTCTCTGTGTATGTACATGAAGAAAGTCCATGTGAGGACGCAGTAGGAAGGCGGCCATCTATAAGCCAGAAAGAGAGCCCTCACCAAGAACTGAATTGATCAGGACCTTGATGTTGGATTTTCCAGCCTTCAGAAATGTGGGAAAATAAATTTATGTTGTTTAATCCACTCAGTCTATGGTGTTTTGTTATGCAGCAGAGTAGGCTGAGACATCTCAACTTGAAACTCTTGAATGGACCTCTTAGTATGTTTCCCCCAAGTCTCACCATCATCTCTGTTTCCCCAGCAATGTGGTTACCGCAAACTTGTGGACACGCTGAAGTCATAGAATTTCCTTATTCCTTTCCTGTGGTTCTGTCACTACTTGAAACATATGCAGATATGATCTCCCTCCAAATTGTCCCATTTATGCCATTCTCATTCCCATACCCTCCCCAGTCATCTCTTTTGGCCTCAAATGAAGCCTGAGGTTTCTATGCCCTTAGACCCTGCAATTTGAATTGTTGTCCTCTCAAGCCTGAAGCCTAATCCCACAATTCTGTTAGCTCTAAAGCTGCATGACCAAGGCCTATGTACTCTTCTTTTTTCCTAACCTAGCCTGAAGCACAGAAGCCCAAGCATGGAGCAGTCAAGCCATTCAAGTTTGAAAAATAGTTCCCTTCCCTAGCCCTGATGTAAGAGCTAATCTGATTATCAAACCTTACTCTACTTCTCCATGGATGAGGCTGAGGATTTTATTTTCTTTGGTGGGAGAGAAGAACACAAGAAATATGCAGTGAGTACTGTGGTGCACCATCTAGTATGCCCCTTTAGGACATAGGCACTAATCCCTGAGCTCTTAGAAATGCTGGCTTCTGATAACTCACAACTGAATCACCTTCTAAGAACTGAACTGAATCCTACTGAAGAGAGCCACCACATTCAAGGTGACCCAGTTTCCTGGGGAAGCCTATGTCCAATTACAGGTAGATGTGGGGGCACCAAGGCTAGCCTCCTTGCCTCAAGGTGGCATAAATCAAAAAGCCATTGAAGGTTTAGAGCTCCCTGTAGGATTGGCTGGGGCCTTGGTTGAGATTGCATCTCAGTTCAATTTTTCCCTCTGCTCAATCCTAGTTCTTTCACTCACTCACAAGCACTGATTCTGAAGGTGTTCCCAATAAACCTCTGCAAACAAATATCCACCTTAGAATCTATTTCCTATGGAAGCCAACCTAAGACAGGTTAGGCAAACAACTAATACACTGCTAGTGGTATAAATTTTTCTTTAAGATAGTCTACAAGAAAGTTTACAAAGTTCTTTTCTCCTCTGCTCAACTGCCCATTGATCAAGAGCCCCATTCCATACCTTTCTTTACATCAGTCCCTGGAAAGTGTTAGGCTTGCACAGTTCTGAGTTAAATTCCAAAGCTTCCATGGTTGACGAAGGTCAGCTGAATTTATGGGTGACCCATAAGTAGGTTAAGTAGATTGAGCAGTGCACTGCCTGGCTTGCCTTATGCTCTCAAAGGAATAAATATTCCTTTATAAAAACACACCACTGCTCCAATTAGGATATGTGTTCCCTGTTCTATCAGCCTCGTGCTTCATTCACTATTTCAAAAATAATACAGTACCTTCTATGTGCAAGGCACTGTGCTTGTCAGGGACTATGGAAGTACCAAAAATCTGTCACAAGCTTTCCTCTAAAATGTTGGATGACATATTGAAAACAGTGAGAAGCATTCAGTAAATGTCAGCTCAAGATGAGGCTCCAGGTTAGATACTGTAGGAGAGATCAGGGAATATAAGACAAAATGTGCCCTCAGATACAGTACCATCTAGTTGGGGAGAGAAGGCTTTCAGAAAGCAATATATGCCCAGCTCCAGAGGAATGTTTGCTACCTAAGCACAAAATGTGACAGCATTAAAAGGGGTAAAGAATAACAAAAAGAGACTCCCAGAAAGCGTGCAGCAATAAAATGTCACCTCTATAAGCGTGCAGCAATAAAATGTCACCTCTATAAAGTGGCCTGGGCACAAACTGAACATTTCAAGGCTAACTTTTCACTCGATTACTCCATTTTACTTTTTCAGAAGAGATCTTTTTCCTTCTTCCACATGGAAGAAAACTGTATTTTTTTTCTTGTTAGGAAAACCCTTCAGACTTCAGACAGCAAACATTAACCTCCTGCATAATGAAACCTCAAGATTGGATCTCAAGGAAATTTTCCACTTTTGCCAGCCTTGTGAGGAAGGTGCTCATTTTCATGGCTGGATCGTCAACTTCTTCTGCTTTATAAACTTTTTGTTCCTAATCAAAAGTTTGGTAGACTTTGAAGGAAATCAGCTCAAATGTCGAACTTCATTTTCTGATTACTTATTACACACACACATTCACAACAACCACTACTTGAAACTCATTTCCTGAAAAGTTGAGGTTTACATGAAGACGGGGTGACCCATTTTAGAAGCACATTAAATGAGCTTGGATTGTCTGCATTATACAGTGGGCAGATTTCTCATGGTGAAGCAGGAGAATAAGGTCTGGAGACAGGGAGCCTGGGGCTGTTTCGCGCTGACTTCCTGGAACTAAATTGAAAGGGAAACCCTAACTTTCCACGCCTGGGTAACAAAGGAACCAGAGGCTACTCCCTTTGCAAACCCCCAACCTTTTCTGCGTGGCAGATGGGAAGTTAGCTGTCTGCAACCAATCAGACTGACTGATAGTGGAGTCTGTGTCTGCAACTTTGTAAATTCACCCTAGCCTCTGATTTGTTGAAAACAGCAACCAATCAGATGTTTGCACTGGAGTGTGACCTTTGTAATTCCACTTCAGCCTCTGATTGGTTGCTTTCGGCAACCAGTCATACCAATTGGGGTCCACCACTTCATTTATATGAGGTGAGCATGAAGTGGCCAATGGGAAACCTGTAGGGGGTATTTGGACCGGAGAAGATTCTGCATCCAGGCCCTTGACCTGCTGCTCTGGCTGCTCCCACACTGTGGAATATACTTTCATTTTCAATAAAT
Organism: Piliocolobus tephrosceles; assembly: GCF_002776525.5. NCBI lineage: Eukaryota > Metazoa > Chordata > Mammalia > Primates > Cercopithecidae > Piliocolobus > Piliocolobus tephrosceles. Next base: position 92,737,965 of record NC_045447.1, on the reverse strand, counting down.
TCCTGCTTTTGTTCTTTTGTTGCTTCATTCTTTCCTTGCTTTGCTGGGAGTTTTGTTCAATTCTTTGTTCAAAATGCCAAGAACCTGGACAACTTACAGTCAAGACCCTCTACCGGTGGCAATGGTGTCCATTATTAAATGAAGGACAAATGATTGGCACCCTTTCCGTGACCAAAACTATGGATAGGAGACACCTACTGGTAGCTTCTAGAAATTACAACAGCTGGTTTGGCATGAGGATCTTTGTGAGGGCCAAAAGTGCATGAGGCAATGTTGAGTTTTTTCAGGGAGGAAAGATATGGGATTCCCAGTTTAAATAAGTTAAGGTAAAATTTTATACATTTCTCCAGTAACAGAAGTGCAATGTAACAATTTCATTTTCTCTACCACTTAAATGAAAGGAGAAATAAGTAGATGTTTTAAAGTATATTTCATTGGTCAGGAATAACATAAAATAGTTCAACAATGATGTCACTCTTTTGAAGATCAGTATTTGGGCTAAAATCACCGTAAGAATATAAATTCAAGACTTGAAACCACTCTAAGAATATCCTTACTAGAGCTATTACAAACTTTCATTTTCTACCTGTAATTCATGAAATATATCCGTCCTCTTCGCACCTGATTTTCAAGTTAGCTTGCATCTCTGCAAAGTTTTAACGTCACTGGTGACTGGTCATATATGGCACTTTTCTTCAATGGTAATCTCATTTTTTCTCCATTGCTGAGTGTTTTCCATTTCAACCTTCTACTAAAAGTCTTGCTTTATTGAGTTTATTGGACTATCTGAGGCCATATTCCAGATATTTATTGGAATATCTGAAACTCCATTCCCCATGCACATTTCCTTGAAAGAAAATTGGGTATCCATGTGGAACATGTGGCAATTCCAGTCAGGAATGTTCTCGAATACCAGAATCTTGACTTAAGTTTGCAGATAAGGCCATCAGAGCTGAGCTCACACTGGGGCATAAATACCATAAATCTGGCTAAATTAGTTATCTTAAGCACAGATACTTATGAAGTTTGTGCTTGTGCATGTATGTGCAATGTAAATAAATAGTGTGGGTCTGGTATTAATTTCAATACCTTCACACCAGAAAATTAGAAAACCTCGTTAGAGGTTCTAATGAGGTCCAGATCATTTTTTAGAAATGTTATCCAGGTTCAGTATCTGTTGATTCCTTTCAATGCCCAGCACTCTGCAGTGGAATAATGGTTTCCTCATATTAGGGCTTATACTCATTGCAGGGGAAATTATCAGTCTTTGTCTTCAAGAGTTCAAGACTTTATGAGCTAATAAATTCTAATCCTCCAATTCTAGAGAGCACAGAGATCTGGAGACGAAACCTTACTTTCCACTACAGATGTTTCTTTAAGTGTCCACCTTGTACTAAGCAATGGGCAGGAAAGTAGGAATACATAGTCTCTCTCTTTGAAATAATCACATTCCAAGGAAGAAGATAGTAAGTAACATAGACAATTATGACGTGACACAAACCATTTCTTTGAAAGAGAGATATTTGCAAAGTGTGATCATTTTTCTAAAAGATGCAAAGCTAGTTAGTGGCAAAGTGGGAATGCAGAGTGGGTCTCTGCGTTTCATTCTGCTGTGTCTTTCACAGCACCACAATAGCAACCCCAGAAGAAACTTCATGTTTTGTGATAGACACGCACGCACACAGCTCAGGGCCCTGAGGCTTCTATAAATGCTGAAAAGCGCTGACAGGAGAACAGTATGCCTGCCATCAGCTATATCAGACTTTCCTAAGACAAGATGAAGCCACAGCCTGGAGAGTGTATCTCCTTCTCACCCATCTCGCCCCAGGGTTATCGTAGCCATGGCCTAAAGCAATGTGCTCTGACATAAGGCATGGCAACCACAGCAGATAAAAAGGGGAAAAAAATGGGGTAAGATTACTTTTTTTTGCTATCATTCCTCTCCCTGGATGTGAAGGATCCATTTATTAGTCTCTATTAAAATGCAGGGGAAAGCCAGGTAGTATGATAGCTACATTGCATTTTCACAATCAAATTACATAAAGGCATCCTGTGTACATGCTTTCTACAACACACGTGGTTGCATTAACCTATAACATAAGTGTCTATGAAACGTATATGAAATCAACATCTTAGATGAAGGGTAAATAAATCTCATGGGCCAAGATAAAGAAACATATTCTTTCTCTACAAGTTTCCAGTTGACACTTCTTTCCTCTAATGCCCATTTTTAACATCTTATTTCCTTAAATTTTTCATCTACCACCTTCAAATTTCTTGCAGATACCAACTAATAAACTGTCTAATTAGTGATAATGGCAAATTAGTACCAATGGCCTGGTAAATCCGATATAACATGCAGACCTAAAGGACATTTCAGAACAAGAGAACTTTCATTTTCATGCCACCTCAAATATTATTATTAAGATAAAACTTTTTCACTGATTGAGCCATTCTGTCAAAGTGACACAATTCTTGTAAATACTATCCAGAGTTTTAGAAGCTTCAACTTCTGTTTTCTAGTTACTTACATACATGTTGTAAAAATCTACACTGTCCCTAGCTAATCAGTCTCAGAAAATATGTAAAATTTACAATCTGACATGTTTTACTAATAAGTAGAAATTATAAATTCATTGAAATTGTAGTTTAAAAAATATCAGAAATACTGTACTATTCCTCCCATTAAAGACCAAGGCCAAGAATATCTTTATGATGTCAGAATAGCGAAGGACCTTTTTTTTTTGAGACGGGGTCTCCCTCTGTCACCCAGGCTGGAGTGCAGTGGCGCGATCTCAGCTCACTGCAAGCTCCGCCTCCCGGGTTCACACCATTCTCCTGCCTCAGCATCCCGAGTAGCTGGGACTACAGGCGCCCGCCACCACGCCCAGCTATTTTTAGTAGAGACAGGGTTTCACCGTGTTAAGCAGGATGGTCTCGATCTCCTGACCTTGTGATCCGGCCGCCTCAGGCTCCCAAAGGTCTGGGATTACAGGCGTGAGCCACCGCGCCCAGCTGAGAAGGATTTCTTAAAGAGGACACAAAACCCACCATTCATAAAATAAAATCTTTTATACATAAGTGTGTAGGGTGCAATATATACATATATGTACATACTTATACACATGTATACACATACATATACATACATACGTATGTATATAATTATACATGATTAATCAAATTATGAAAATTCTAAGGGAATCTAAACCAAGGAAAAAGACAAGGAAAATATTGGGAGATAATTTCACAATATGTATAACAGGAAAATGTTAATGCTTAGAATAAAGAGCTCCTAAAAATAAATAGGCAAAAAAAAAAAAAAGTAATAGAATCATAGACAAAGAATATATATTCTCAGTAGAGAAAAGTATATCCCAATAACGGAGAAAATATTTTTAAAACGACTCCCAGCCGTTTAATCTATAAGAGTAATAGAAATTAAAATAACCCAATTCTAATCTATCAGTTTTTAAACAATTCAAATATTTATAACTCTCAACTGCTGTGAGAATAGAGAAATTCTGGAGTCTGCACAATGCTAGTGGGATGATTAACAAGGGGTAATGGTGGAATCTGAGGAACAATCTGGCCACCTAAGTAAAATTAAAAGTATGCGTATCCTTAAAAAAGAAATAGGCACAGCCTATGATCCAGTAACACTTGAAAAGAAGTCCATGCTTGCTCATAAGAAGAAAACATAAAGCATGTTTATTGTATTATTATTTGTAATTGGAACAAAACTAAAAACAACCCAAAAGCTCATGATTAAGAGAATTTATACATAAAACAACACTGTTACATACTTGACTAATATGTAATGATTAAAATCAATACTTTAGCTTGGCCCAGTGTCTCATGCCTGTAATCCCAGCACTTTGTGGGGCTGAGGCAGAAGAATCCCTTGAACCTAGAAGGCAAGGGTTGTAGTGAACTGAGATCACGCCACCACACTCCAGCCTGGGCAGCAGAGTGAGACTCCATCTCAAAAATAAAAAATTAATACTTTATATCTACATATAGCAAAATAGATATATCTCAGAAGCACTCAGAACAAGTAAATTATTGAATAGTAAATCCAGTATCATTTATATATTTTTTAAAAAGTAATATGATCATATAAATAGTAGAGTATCATGATTCCCCATATTTTTGGTGCAGAACAAACCACCCCAAAACTTAGGTAACTTCAAATCCATAACAATATTTATTTTCTTCATCCTATGGACTAAATTATGTCCCCTTATATGTTGAAGCCCTAATCCCCAATGTGACTGTATTTGAAATAAGAAAGTAATCAAGGTTAAAAGAAGTCAGAAGGGTGGAGCCCTGATGCGATAGGATTAGTCTCCTTATGAGAGGAAACGCCAGAGAGTTCACTCTGTCCCCCTGCCATGTGAGGACACAGCGAGATGAAGCTGTCTGCAAACCAGGAAGAGAGCCCTCACCAACAGCCAATCATGCTGGCACCCTGATCTCAGACTTCTAGCTTCCAGAACTGTGAGAAAATAAATTTCTGTTGTTTAAACCACCCAATCTATGGTATTTTGCTATGGCCGCCTGAGCTGACAAATATAGCTCACAAATTGCCAGTCGGACAGGGTTTGATGGGGAAATCTCATCTCTGCTCCACTCAGCATCAGCTGAGGGGGCTCAAAGGCTAGAGGCTGAAATCATCTGAAGGCTGGATCACTTATCGGCCCGACACCTGGGGCCTGGATGGGCTGGGATCCTCGGGCATCTCTCTATCCAGATGTGGTGCCTCCAGGTAAGTTCTTCAGCATTGTGGCTTCAGCTGCACTCCTCACGTGTCAGCTCTGAGCTCTCAAGCTGTGTGTCCTCACAGGGAAAATGCCAGGCACACACTCTATCCCCTGTGATGACCTAGGCTTGGAAGCCATGCAGTGTTCTTTCCACTGTACTTTCATTGTTAGCAGTGAGTTACTAAAGTCAGCCTATATTCAAGCGTAAGGGCTATTAGCAATGCCTTTCTTTCTTTCTTTCTTTCTTTTTTTTTCTTTTTGAAACAGTCTCACTCTGTTGCAAGGCTGGAGTAAAGTAGCATGATCTCAGCTCACTGCAACTTCCATCTCCCAGGTTCAAGCAATTCTCCTGCCTCAGCCTCTTGAGTAGCTGGGACTACAGGTGCTCACCGCCATGCCCGGCTAATTTTTCTATTTTTAGTAGAGATGGGGTTTTGCTATGTTGGCCAGACTGGTCTTGAACTCCTGAACTCAAGTGATCCACCTGCCTCAGACTTCCAAAGTGCTGGGATTACAGGAGTGAGTCACTGTGCCCAGCCAAGCACTACTTCTTAATGGGAAAAATGTCAAATAATTTGCAGACCTATTTTAAAACCACGTGTGTGTGTGTGTGTGTGTGTGTGTGTGTGTGTGTGTGTGTGGTGAGGGGTGGTTGTGTGTGTGTGTGCCACACATATAAAGGTATTTTCAAAATATCCTGGACACACACTACATTCATGATTGTGATTGCCCAGTGAGGAAGATGAATGAGGCCCACCAAAAAAGTCCAGGTCAATCTTTAATATTTTATTACTATTTTAATTGAGAATAATATGATAAAATGTTACTAAGTATCAATCCCATGAGGTCAGGAATATTGTTTGTGCAGGTTAATTGCAATATAATCTTAATTAAAGGCCTCTCTATATCCACACCTTCTATAACACCACTTAATAGTTGATATAATACCCATCAAGATATGGTGTCTGTTTCTGCACTCCTTGAATGAGACTGGATTACTGACTTGTTTGGGGTGATAGAAAGCAGACAGTCTAGTGATGTGGCATTTCTGGGACTAGGTTTCAAGAGTCATGTACACTCCTGCTGTCTCTTTCTCAGACCCCTGCTTTCACCATGAGAACAACCCTGAACTGGTTTATTGGAGGATGAGAGACCATGTAGGAGCATAGCTGAGTCATTAAAGCTGCAGCCGTCACAGATCAGCCAGCTCTCGCCTCTTGTCACACAGATCTACCAGCTGACCACAGATGCATGAGCAAGCCCAGCCCAGATCAACAGAACTTCCCATGCAGCCCCTGCAGTCATGAGAAATAATGAACCATTAATGTCTGCAGCAACTAAACATATAAATATACATATATTTATATGTATATTTATATAATGTTTTTTTAAAAAAAACATATAAAGAGCTGGTGTGTTACATAGCCATACTAACTGATGTAGAGTACTTGTTACATTATTCTCCAAACTTTTCTATATTTTTACAATTATTGAAGATGAAAAAGAAAGAGAGCACATACGTGGAACAGAAAGAAAAATTAAAGCCACATTGGTGGAAGGTTCAAAACCCAAAAGCGCAATTGATCCCTTATTTTGAATGCTTTGAGTAATAAAATTCCACAGATACTTATTAAATTCTTTGTACCTGTCAGGAGAACGTTTGCTACGATTCAAACACCACCATTAAGCATACCGAAACAACCAAACCACATTAATTACAATAAGAAAATTACACACTAGAAAATGCATATTTGTTGGTATGTTGCTTTAATCTAACCCAAAATACTGACAGTAATTAATCTTCAGTTGTTCCCTGGAATGAAACAGGCATGAAATGGACAGTTACTATTTATGCTTTGCATATTATATAATGGCAGTTAAAAACAACAAATAACAATGCCAAGGTCAATGAAAAAGAGGCTTAGTAAACAAAGTTTTCTTAGCCCAAATCTACCAGGCTAGTGCAATGAGACTGAATAGTGGCAATCTTTTTACTCATCCAGTAACATCTTTATGTTTGAATACATATATATATATATGAAAATTTTGTAGTTTTTATGGTTTGGTAACTTATTTAAAAAAACAAAACATGGATGTTTTCAATTCAAAAAGTGTTTCCTTCAAAAAAAATTCATATGAACCATGCCCTCCACTGGTAGGGGTTCTGATATATGTATATTTCAAAGACGCAGAAGCAAAGGCAGCAATAAATAAGAAAAAGCCTGTTATTCACAACATTATCTCTGAGTCCTAAAATTCTGGCTTCTGGGGTATCTAGCCATATTCCTATTGAAAAGAATTGCTCAGGTTACTGAGAACACGGCATGAGCTCCAATGACCAAAGCCCTTTTTATATTTAGACAGAGGAGAGGGTAGTTTTATTTCACCACCAATGAGCAAATAAGCATCTCCAATTTTGTAAACTATTGCAATTTCATTTAATTTTATTCTTTATAATAAAGATAATATTACATTAATAACCCCAAATAATTTTGCTTTATTGTGCCACTCTTTTCACATCCATGAGATTCACAAATTGGTGGCAAAATCTTTTAGCAGACCAGGTGACCTAATTTCTGGTGTGAAAAAATAAGAGGCATCACGTTCTTATGTGTGTGTGTGTGTGTATGCACATGCATGTGCTCACACACTGACCTAGAAGTCATTCTTTGAAGGGCTTCTGTGAGGCTCATTACATAGAGCAGATCAAAATTAATTGTTGAGGTAGGCAGCTATTATGGTTCTGTCCTCTTGGACCAATACATATAAAGACATGGTAGGAAATCAATAATGTCAGTAGGTCAAGGACACTCGGTAGTACAAAGCCAATAAATGTTCTTTGTCCATATTTACATAGGACCGATCTTTAAATAAAAAAAAAAAAAAGAAAGAAAGAAAGAAAAGAAAAAGTGATTTCCAAAGCTATAATCTCTACTCATGTGAAAATCTCAAGGCTTTTGTGGAAGTTACCATCCAGTACATATTTCTGCTGTCAGAATACTTCTGTCACTGCATTTAAACCATGAAGTGCATTTGCTGCTGATTCGACTATTATGGCAGGAAAATGACCTGTAAAGTTCTTTTGAGGAGCTTGGCATTTTGCATATATTATAGAAATACAAGAGAAGAAATGTGTTAAAAATGAAGTTTATGAAAAGTCATCCAACTAAACTTTACATTTTATAGAATACAGAGACTGCCTGATTTGTGAGACTAAGTGGGAAGGGGGAGAAGAATTCATCAAGACAGAAAATCTACATAATCTCATGTTCTCAAGGGCATTTGTCAATTTTTTTTCTATGTACAAAATCTCGATGGTAAGTGACAAAGTAAAAAATGTGCCAAACTATATTATGTGACCTTTTTGTGGCTTTGATGTGCAAAGAAGGTAATAGATTGAGGCATATGCTTTATTGGGTGGGAGGCAAGGTGACAAATGTGTGGGGACTATGATCCGAGAGCAATCTGATTGAAAGCAACGACAAAAACCTCAAGATTTTATGATCTCTTGAAAGGAAGGGAGGTTAGAATTATATCCTTCATAGGTAATGTGAATATCTCTGCTTAATTTGTAGCCATCGAATTGTTGACTAAAATACAAAATTTCTGAGTCTGTATCACAACCTGGTGCCAACTGAGCATTTTGTCATCACCGACCATCTCTCATCATTGATAATGCCAAGTGAAAAAAAATCACTGGGGCCAAAGGGTGCTGCTGTTCACCTCATCAAGACAGTTTGCCAAGAGGCTTCACAGGCTTAGAGGCCAGGGAGAATGATGGCCCTTCCTCAGTTATCCCCAACCAGGGAGTGGGGAGGAAGAGGAGGCAATTAACCATTTCACTGCTGGTCAGAGATAATTGTGCCATTAAAAGGTTTTGTCCTCTCAGTTGAGTGGTCAGATATCACATCCACAGTCTTGCTTCCTGACCCAGAACAGGAATTTTATTCCTTAATCATATCCCTGTGGCTGCTTCACTGACTAGCTTCAGTGAGAGCTCAGCATATTATTTACAAGAATTAAAGAGCTTGGGGAGTCAGGGTGGAGGGAGAAGGAGGCATTTTTATCGTAGCAGCCCTCGCAAGCATCGATACCACTAAAGGTCGGCCCACATTTCCATCAAAACCTCCTGATTTCCAGACATTTATAACTGGGCTGTAAAAATCACTCTTGGGCTGCAATTAGGCAAAGAGCTGAGGGGAAAATTGTCCCCTCTTGGTGGCTGTTCATTTGCTTGGGTTTGCCTTTTGTTTCAGTAATTTGAGGAAAATACAGTTATTTGAAAGATGCTACCTAAATGTAATCCTCAGAAGGAAAAAATGTTAACACTTGAATGCATTCATTTATATTTTCACTTCCAGCGAAAGTGGCGAATTTGACTCCACAGTGAATTGTGTTGAGGTCCCAATTAGTTTTGGCATTTTCAAGACACAAAGACAGTGGACAAAGACTTTCACTCAAAGGCAGAAGGGCTCTAAATCTTTGTGAAATTTGTACGTATTTCCCGGGCCATGTCGAAGGACAGGCTGTTGATTGTTTGTCTCTGAACTAATTTCCTCCTATAAAAACTGAGTCAGTGTGATCACACTGGAGAGCTCAGCATTTTTAATTGCCTCAAGGTGCTTATTTGCAGGGAAGGAATAAACTCAGGAGGATCAAATAAGAAAGGGAGGAAAACTTGGCTTATCCTTTCAGATGAATCCAATCATTTTCACCTCTCATCACTTTCACATCTGTGATTTTCCTCCTTCCTGGCAAGGAAGAGATATGCTTTTCTCTGCCATTAAGAAAAGATGATTACTAGGACCTGAGTCACACATTTCAGCTTGTTTCTGGAGCCTTGACCACCCTCTCCCTTGTACTTAGGAGAAGCCGGAAGCTGGTCATGCTCCTACAACCCCAGTGCAAAGCCACCTGGCCAGCTGGGGCCACCTTAGGGGAAAAATACAGAGATTGAAAGTGCACTGGGGGAAAATAAGCCCTCAGTGTTCAAGTCATGGGAGGAAGAACGTGACAGGCAGCGCTAGCATCCTGGCTCTAAAGAGCAACTGGGTTTCCCTCTAAGAGTCCTGTGGAATTCATAGGCCCAAAGAAAGGGAGTCCTGGAGCTCAACTTGCTGTAGGAAGTTGGAGAAAAGGGGTTAGTGTTATTCCCTCACATTCATCAGCTCAGGGTACATGCTTTCAGATTTCTGTAACTCAACATTTATCTTTCTGAAAATGTCCTTAGGTGAGGGAACTACTCTCATTCCAGCAATGAGGAAAGCACAAACAGAAAAGCCAGCTGATGTGTTATCTGAGCACATAAGGAATTTAGTCTTGTATGTCCACATTTGGGACATTAGCACTCCTTGCCTGCGGGGTGGAGGAGACCAAAACGCCTTTAAATCTTTCCTGGGTTCTAATAAAATGAAAGGAGAAGGTTTTACGTCTTTCATTTGGAGTACAACACTTAAAGCATGGCCAAGCCTGCTGTCCTGGGACACATACATTCAAGGGTCCACTCTATGCCTCCAATGGCTGGGTACCTACACAAGGTAGAAGTCTGCATGGTGAAGGGCTCATGCCCACCCAGAGCCTCTGCCCTGCCCCCCATTCAAGACCATGAACTCAGCATCTGGAGCCCTGGGATTACTTACTCTTACTGGAGCAAGAATTACTATGACTGTTTCTACCATCATGGCCCCTAGCCATAATGCGATTTATCTCCACACTAGCAGAAACTAACTGAGCACCTTTTGATCTAACAGAGGGAGTCTCCTGCCCAAACACCTTCCAACTGCTCCAAACCTTCCCCCAACTGTCTTTCTAAGTACAGATCATGCCAATAGGCACATCTTAGGCCCAAGATATAAAGAGGAAATAGTTGTTTTCTGGAGATGTAGAGAGAGCTTAAACATACATGCTGGAGTGTCCACACATGTGTATGCAAAGCCCCTTGCAGAGCAGGACAAACCAGGGCGGGGAGCAAACAGGAGTTAGCAAGATATGGGGGCTGCCCTCCTTACATAGCCATATTCTGATACAGAAGTCCAAGAATTCTACATTTGAAGCTGGTCTTCTAGGATGTTATAAAAATATTTGTGTCAAGAAACAAGGAAGATAGAAGGATAGAAAAATATTTTATCAACTTGTGAGTCTGATGTAAGACTTTTGAGTATTTAGATCTCCACTTATACTCTCGCTCTAAGTTCTTTGGAGTTGGGGTGGGCCTGTTGGAAAGCCACACTAAGGATGAGCTGAGCTGTGCTTGGAGTTGTCATGAGTGTATCTATAAAGTCTAATTTTATTTTACTCCTTTTTCCTCTGTTGAAATCATGTGTGTAATCCCTACTTCAATAATTGCCCAGAAGTCCACCTGTCATCTTATTTTGTCTTTACTATTTGTTTGTTTTCTAGTTCTTCTTTCCTCTTTATTTCCTGGCTCAGTGTTCCACAATGGGCAGCTCTATGCAAACCTACTCCCAAAATCTGAGGAAGCTGAGAGGTCGAAGAAAGAAACTGACAAATCCAGCTTCTTAGGAAGAAACATTTAATAGGCAATTACAAACAGAAGCCATAGCTGTGTCTCAGGCAATGGGGAGACAACATGGTGGGGTCCCCATGCTATGATCCCCCAGATCCAAGGCTTATAAACCATATGGAAGGAATTTGTAGGACAACTGAAGTCAACCCCTCAGCAAAAGGCAAGAATGCAATGTGAATCTACCTAAAGACAGAATTTACAGTTCAGGTTGTTTTGACCCAAGGGCAGGATTTACAGTAGGTACATGCTCTAAAACAAAGAACAACAGATAAAATAGAGAGCTTAGAGGCATTCCTAGAACTGCGGTTAATCAGAAGTCAACATGGTGAATTAGCATCCAAGATGGAATTGCTTTAGCCTCCACACTCAGTCAAATTTCTATTCATCCCTACCATATTCCCTTCTGTTTATCTGAAAGTTCTAATTTTTTTAAATTTCTCTAATAGTTATTTTTGTTCATACATTTTGTTCATTACATTGTTCTATTATTATATCAAAATTAAAATTAACCATAATCACACCACCTACCCCCAAAATAAAGCCTTTAAAAGGCTTTTGACCTGGCGCTGTGGCTCATGCCTATAATCCCAGCACTTTGGGAGGCCGTGGGTGGATAATGAGGTCAGGAGTTCAAGACCAGCCTGGCCAAGATGGTGAAAACACCATCTCTACCAAAAATAAAAAAAATTAGCCCGTGTGGTGGCGGACGCCTGTAGTACCAGCTACGCGGGAGGCTGAGGCAGAGAATTACTTGAACCCAAGAGGTGGAGGTTACAGTGAGCTGAGATTGTGCCACTGCACTCCAGCCTGGGCAAAAGAGCAAGACTCCATCTCAAAAAAAAAAAAAAAAAAAAAAAAAAAAGCCTTTTGCTTCTTCTTCACTCTCTTTCCTTTCTGACCCATTTCCAAATTCAGTGTTTTGCTTGGCTAGTTTAGTTTCAAACTATTAGTGAGCTTTTAATTACTGTATGTCCCTTCCAATCCAACAATCCTTACTTGAAACATATAGAACCCCATCTGGCAGACCAAAACGTTGTTTCCCAACCTCTATCAAATACAAAATCTAATTTCTGTTGGATTAAAGATTAACTGTATTGTGAAACCCATTTAGACCTACTTGACAAGGGTCTTGAAATGTTTTTTCAGGTGGATATATAGATATCAGACAAAAGAGAGTCAGGGATGTGAGCCATAATGAGGAAACATAAAATGTTGGCCAAGGACACAGAAGATAGTCAGGACTCAGGACATACACAGAAGCAAACACCAGGACAGGAAGTCTGTCCACAGTCTGGGATCATGCCCCACTGGGGGTAAGGAAAAGCAGCAGAGGGAGGCTGGGGGGCAGCAGGAACAGCGATGTGAACCTGCAGACACACTTTGAAATGGAGACCAAGAAGGAGGCAGTACCAACATGTCCAGCACATAGCAGAAGACACTAACTCCTTGTATTTCCACAGTACTTGGCAGGTTACAAAGCACTTTCATGTATACTATGGGATATAATCCTTCTCACTAATGGCAAGTTAGGTACTACTAACCCCTATTTACAGACAAAGATATTGAAGCTAAAAGAGTTTCCTTGTTTTACTCACTGTAAACCTGAAAGAGGTCAAAGCAGTTCTGGAGCCCAAGGTCTTCTGTTGCTTTACCCAGATGTGTCCCTTTCTACCACACAGCACCAGGCTGTAAAGGACAGCTCTCTGCTCAAACAGTGATGCTCAGACTTTCTGGACTCCCTTTTGTTATCTGTTGCAATTGGAGTGGGAGGGGCAAAAAGAAGGTTCATACTATTTCTGGTTGTCATTTTTCTGGGCAGCCATTTATGGTAGTTCCATGAGTCTGACCCCTGGCAGCACCCCAGACACACCATGCCAGGATTGGATTTATGACTGCCCTAACTACTGCCATCCAATCTGCTAACCTGTGCAGGGCACAGACATCAGGAAATATGTCTTTCTGTAAATACAATACAGGGGAACTTATTTGTTGCGGCAGCAAGGAGCAGAAAAGGACATTGCTCTCCTGGCCCCAAACGGAAAAAAAGATGATGTATGATGTAAGGTAGGGTATTAATCATGTCTGACATCCCTGGATAATCAACTGGAGTCACCCTTGGGAACAATTTCTTTTCAAGGATAAAAAGAGAGAAAATAAATGGGGAGGGGCTTATCAAATGGGTCCGTATAACCTGATAGGATACTGAACTGCTACAGCTCAGCATTCTTACTGAAAAGCTGGCTCGCAATTAGGTTCGAGTTTGAAGGTCATCAAAATGGTTGCTGAATATTTTCTTTTCCATTCATCTTATCTACACTGAAGTCATCCCCATGGAAGCTCAAAGTCTGAATTTAGTAGGTCAAAGCTATTATCCTCAAGGCTCATAACATCATGAAGCATTTCCTTCCTGTATCTCCAACAGAAGGCTGGCATCATCTGCAAGTCTCTAGGCCAGTTCAGGCAGAGGTAGATCTTATTTATGCTGGTGCAGAGATAACTGCACTATGGGATGCCTGATGAAACCTGAAATACAAAGCCCCCAGATGGAAACCTGGTGCCACGCTAACTATGGGAAGAGACTACTCTTCAATATTGAGGAGTGACTCAAATTAACCTCAAGACAGGGGAAAATACCAATCTCTGCTCCACTAGAGCATAAAGAAGAAAAGGATAAACACATAAAAGTTACCGAGGAAGGGTCTGGTATTAAATCTTGTCCTTTCATAGCAAAATTCCACTAAGGTGAGTGGCAAGCTGCAAAACTGCAATGGCTCACAATGATATAATGCAATAAGGGCCATGACAGAGATGTGCACAAAATAGTAATTGAGCACAGATGGGGTCAAGTGACTTTCCCAAGGTCATATTGTTCATATGTGCTAAAGGAATGAATGGAGTCCATGGCTTCTGCACCACATCTGGAATGCCTTCCACTGTACCAAAGCTATTTTCCTACATCAGCCATAATTCTGACCCTTAATTGGATTTCCTTTTTATTAATTTAAAAATCATGGCTTATAAAATTGCTAATTTGCTCTTTTTTGCCCACTTACCTCAGATTTTTTTCTCTATTTACATCCATACACTGGTTTCATTTTTCCCAGTCTTAGCCATTAAGTTCCAGGGGCCAGGCTTGACCTTCTCTGACCTTTAGATTGTAACAGGATTCATCGGCCTCACCCAACTGGGAAACCCTTTCCTTCTTACTCCTGCTTCATCTTCTATGCACTGCAGTTTGTTCTGAATCTACCAGGTGTGACTCTTCATCAAAATGCTTATAAATAGTTATATTCCTTTCATACACTTTTGATACAATCATACACATCAGCCCTTTGAAATTAAGAGTAACAAAAATGAGCGTCCAAATCTAACAAAATAAATGGCTGCAGCACAGTAAAATCCTTTAGGCTGAATGTAAAATGGTGCAGCCCTGTTTAAAAAGTATGGCAGTTCCTCAAAAGGCTAAAAGTAGAATAACCACAAGACTTAGCTATTCCACCCCTAAGTGTATACTAGAGAAATGAAAACATATGTCTCTACAAACATTTGTACATGAAAGTTCACAGTAGCATTATTCACAATAGACAATAGTAGAAACAACCCAAAGGTCTGTCAACTGATGAATGGCTAAACAAATTGTGTTATATCCATACAGTGAAATATCATTCAACCATAAAAAAAAATGAAGTACCGATACATGCTACAATATGGCTGACCCTTAAAAACATTATGCTAAATGAAAGAAGCCAGTCATACAATCATACAGTGAATGATCCATTTATAGAAAATGCCCAGAATAGGCAAATATATTGAGATATAGAGGAGATTAATGGTTGTCTTGGGCTGAGGTGGTTGGGGAAAATGGGAAGTGAATGCTAATAGGCAGATTTTTTTTTTTTTTTTGGTAGGATAACAATGTTCTAAAATTTATTTTGGTGTTATTTGTACAACTCTGTGAATATACTAAAATTCATTGAATTACACATCTTAAATGGGGGAATTGTGTGGCATGTGAATCATATTGCAATTGAGCTGTTATTTAAAAATCCTTCAAGCTATGTTCCATTGTCTCCCACCCTAAAACCATAAAATAAAAAATGAATAGAGTGCTCTATTGCTAAAATTATTTCTGGCAATAATATCAACAATTAGCAGGTATTCTGTCAACACTGTGGTCTGGAGCTTTGCATATGTTGTGTCTATTCATCACAATAGCCTTGCAAAGAAGATATTTTTAGTAGACATCTAAGGTCTTCTCTGCCCAGCCTCCTCTCTCTATTGTGACACTGTAATTTAGAATAATGCTGTAATGTAATTTAGAATAACTTTTAATTTAGAATAATGCTGTATATTCATAATGCCATTATGTATATATAACACCAAGATTAGTGGAAAGGGGAAAAATAAAACAATGAACAGATAAATAAACTCTCAAATTAGAGCAACAAAAATAACTGTAAACAAATTGCAAATACAAAAAAATGAATTTTTATTTACAAATATAATTTTCTGCCTCTGTAACTGAGTGGCTGGTAGCCCCTGAGTCACTGTGCTATGACCCAGTGTCCATGTAAAATAATGTAATGTGAACCCTAGCACCCAGATTTTGGTCTCTAACTATCCCCCACTAAAAGGAACCAAAGCTCCATGGTGAATAGCTTCAAAATGGGAAAAATCAAAACAAGCCTGGGAAACCTTGCTCGAAAGTTAGAATACTTTCACAAGTAGCTGCATTTCAGAGGTTGATTGGTACCAGTTGTCAGTGAAAGACCATGAGTCCATAATAATTACAAAGGATAAAATTGTAGCGTGTGCTAAAAAACACATACAAGAAAAAAACAATGATCATTATTTACTATTGTGAGGCAATTGACCAATGCCAAATTTCTAATATGCCTTAAAAGAACAGTTTATAATTAGAGCAAATCATTGAATTCAAAAATGAACATAAAGTAACCCCAATTTGTTTAATTGATACATTTCCTCCCCTTCATTAGGTAATTCAAAGTTACTGTAGAAACATCAATATATTTTCTTTCATACTCTGGCTGAGATGTAAGAAATGCTTCTAAAAGACACAAAGACCAGGACTGCTGAGTTGATACCCCTGAGGGAGCAAAGAAGTTGGCTGGAAGCTGGAGACCAAGGAGACTGCCCCTCTCTGAAAGAGCATCTGCTTCAGATTTTGTTGGTGGTAGACAGTTGAGCCCTTTCCCTAGTATACTTTCAACCGGAACTCATATTCTTTGTCTGTGTTGGCGTCCTCCATCCTTCCATCAGTAACATCATCACCCCATTGTGCCAACCTCACTCTACCACTACGTTCATGACCAGGATTCCAAAGTAAAACTGAAAAGAAAGTAGCTAAACGTAGCTGGAGATTAGGGAAGCCCAACATATTTCAGGGTGAGAATTGAGGGAGAGAAGGTGGGAGAGTTAAGCCAGGCCAGAACCACAGCTTCTCTAGCCTAGGAGAGGAGCTAAACTTTATTACTAAAACTACAGGGAGCCACTGAAAGATAATCTAATCTGTTTCATGCCTGTGTCATCTAGTACTGACAATAATGTATTTGGAATAGCCACTGTGTTCAGAAATGGGCTAATGGTCACCAAAAAAATAATCAAGTGGCCTATTGGACACACTCCTTCAGAGGGTTTTGAAAGTCAAAGTGGAATCATTAATTTTCATGAATAAATTAATTTTTTAAAGAAATTTTATACATGACATGAACTGGATGAAGCCCTGTTTATGGCTTAAACATGATAATTTCTTCACTGAGAAAAGGGCCTTAGCATTCCACTTTCCACAAATCAATGTGTAGGTTAGATTGTTAATACTTTCTGGCAAAAATTCACCAGGAACACATCTGTCATTGAATAAGTTGGGTACGTTTCTCACTGCCACGAAGAAGAATGTGCTGATGGGAAACTGTGGGGTACATAAAAGAGAGCATGTTGGAAAGGACTTGCAGGATTTGGATTCATGTTAGGTGATTTTGGGGAGGATTCCATAATGTCGAACCATGCTCTAGATTGAATGTTGTCAGAGGAGATTCTGTAATTTGGTATCTGAATAGTTCTTATCTAGAAGGAAAAGAAGATCTAGGCCAGGCTAAAGCTGTAATTGGTAAAGCAACATTAGTCCCTTGGATTAGCCAGGACAGGGGGATGTGTTTGTGTGGTTTCATGTGACTTTGTTTTTGTATGACAAAATTGCAAGAATGATCTTGCTTTTGTTCCACTTATTCGTGGTCACTGAGTGGGCCTGTCCATTGTTGGTTTTCTATGAGATCACATCCCACAGAGAACACCAAGGCCTGGATGAGAGTGCCAGGCAGCCTCTCAGAGGTTAGGTGGTAGCTTTCCTCGTTTTTTAAGTTGCAAGTGAAGAAATACCAGTACACTCAACTTACATGTTGCAAAAAGTCATACGTCTGGAAGTCTTAAATTATATTAAAGGCACATATATTTGTTTGGTTACATGTTATAACTTTCCCATAGGCCTTTGCATATGATGCAACATTTGTTTGAATTCTGACTGCAGCAAATTCTTTAAACATTTATATGACAGTTGACAAAACGTGAATGCTGTTTTCTGATGATATTAAGGAACTACTAATGTTTAAGTGTGTAATAGTATGGTGGTTATGTTACAAAATTTTTATCTTTTACTGATATATACTGAAACATATAAGGTGTAAAGTTGGCCTTAAAAAGTTTTCATGGTTGGGCTGGATGCGGTGGCTCATACCTGTAATCCCAGCACTTCGGGAGGCCGAGGCGGGCAGATCACGAGGTCAGGATATGGAGATCATCCTGGCTGACAAGGTGAAACTCTGTCTCTACAAAAAATACAAAAACTTAGCCAGGCATGGTGGCGGGTGCCTGTAGTCCCAGCTACTCGGGAGGCTGAGGCAGGAGAATGGCGTAAACCCGGGAGGCGGAGCTTGCAGTGAGCCGAGATTGTGCCACTGCACTCCAGCCTGGGCGACAGAGTGAGACTCCATCTCAGAAAAATAAAAAAATAAAAAATGAAAAAGTATTCATGACTGGGGATGAAGGGGTGAAAACCGGAGGTGAAAACAGATTGGCCATTTGTGTTTTTTTGTTAATTTTCGGGTTGTTTTGTTTTTTTTGGAGACAGCATTCTTCTCTGTCCCTTGGGCTGGAGTGCAGTGGCATGACCTTGGCTCACTGCAGCCTCCATGACCTCCTAGGCTCAAGTGGTCCTTCCACCTGGGACTAAAGGCACATGCCACTACACCCAGCTAATTTTTGTATTTTTAAAAAATTTTTGTAGAGACAAGGTCTCACTGTGTTGCCCAGGCTGGTCTTGAATTCCTGGGCTCAAGCAGTCCTCCTGCCTTGGCCTCCCAAAGTGTTGGAATTATAGATATGAGCCACTGCACCTACTATGTTTGAAATTATCCATTAAAAAATAAAAAGCTATAGCATCATAATGACCAAAGACAATGCATGAATCTTGATTGAATGCTAGAGACAACTGAAGATATTTGAATATCAACTGAATGCTATATATTTGGAAATATTGTTAACTTGCTTAGGTTTGAAAATATCACTACAGTTATGTTAAAGAACATCTTTATTCTAGAAATTGCATGTTGCATGATTTAGGGATGATATGTTATGACATCTGCAATTTACTCTCCAAAGGTTTACTCAGTGGTGTGCCTAGCACATTGTATTTTGTTATAATCATGGAATAATTAGTAATAATACTTTTCTTGAATTGCTTTTTACTTCGAAGACTATTAGCAATTCCAAAAAGAATAAAATTCAGTTTTAAAGACAAATTCCATGAAATTTCATTTCTAAAATGAAATTTGCACTTAACCAGACAAAAATACTACAGCTTTCAGATTGTATAGTTTTACAAATTGAAACTCTAAGTGGTCAGATTGAATGACAGAAGTAAAGTAACATGCTCTGATTTTTTGGTCTTTATAAATACTGTGCTCTCATTGCTAATTTTCAATGTGCCACTTAAACATAAAGATATGTAGTTCCATGGGGGCTGGAGACATGAACTGCTCCTAAGGCAAGCTTGAGTGATTTTAAGCTATCGTGAACTTACTACTATTGAAACACATACATACAGTTGGCTATATGTCTGTGTGTGGTGGGAGGGGTGACTATGAAATAGTTCTCCAAATTAACTTTCATGTACAATACAATGTTCATTAAAAGATAAGTAATTAAAATGTGCAAATTTGAAGTTTACACAAATATTATTAAAATTCAGGAGTAAGCACAACTATTTTTAAGAACTCAAGGCCGGGTGCGGTGGTTCACACCTGTAATCCCAGCACTTTGGGAGGCTGAGGCAGGCGGATCACGAGGTCAGGAGACGGAGACCATTCTGGCTGACACGGTGAAACCCTGTCTCTACTAAAAATACAAAAAACAATTAGCCAGGTGTGGTGGCGGGTGCCTGTAGTCCCACCTACTCGGGAGGCTGAGGCAAGAGAATGGCATGAACCCAGGAGGTGGAACTTGCAGTGAGCTGAAATCGCGCCACTGCACTCCAGCCTGGGTGACAGAGCAAGACTCCGTCTCAAAAATAAATGAATAAATAAAATAAATAACTCGAACTCAAAAAGATACTTGGAAGGAAAATAACTAACATTAATTAGAATTGCTAGTGCATAGTAATAACAAAAAGCAGACTTGTTTTTAGTCCATTTTATTTTTGTTATATAGTTCTGTACAAATCATGCACCCTCTATTATAGCACAAAAGCAGCTGCAGACAATAGATAAGTAAATGAGCATGGCTGTATTCCAATAAAACTTCATTTATGTACATTAAAATTTGAATTTTTAAATAATTTTTACATGTCATAAAATATTTTTCTTTTGACTTATTTTTCAAACACCTAAACATGTAAAAACATTCTTAGGTTACTCAATAGGTTCATACAGAATTACCATATTACCCAGTAATTCCTAGGTATGTACCAAAAAAGAACTGAAAACAGGTAAACATATACTCAAATGTCTATAGCAGCTCCAAGCCAAAAGGTAGAAACAACCCAAATGTCCAGCAACAGATGAATGGATAAACAAAAGGTGGTATATTCATAAAATGTTATTAACCATAGAAAGAAATGAAGTACTGATACATGCTACAACATGGGTGAGCCTTGAAAACATTACTAAGTGAAGCCAGACACAAAAAGCCACGTATTGTATGATTCCATTTTTATATGACATATCCAGAGTAGGCCAATCTATGGAGACTGAAAGCAGATGAGTGGTTGCCAGTGGGTGGAGGTTGTCGGGTGTGGAGACCAACTACTTACTGGGTCTGGGGTTTCCTTTTGGAGTGATAAAAAAGTTCTGGAACTAGATAGTAGTGATGGTTGTGGAACACTGCTTGTTAATATACTTAATGCTAATGAAAAGTATATTTTAAAATGGTTGTGATGGTAAATTTCTATGTGTATTTTACTAAAATTTTAAAAAGTGCTTAGCTTACAAGTTGTAAAAAAACACGGCAAACTAGATTTGGTTCCTAGGCTAAATTTTACTGACTCATGGTATAGAGTCACTGACCAAACATGTTGTCAATTTTGAGCTAAAGCTAAATCTAGTGGACTGTGATTATTCTTCGATACCCACACCCATTTCTCTTGTTAACTACTCCACTTCTATTTTCATACTGCTTTGATGTGAGGTGGGAGAAGTTCAATCTGCCTAAGGCATTTGATGGGGGCATGGTTCACAGGTTCAAACAAATCAATATAATCCTATGTCCTGGCCCCAGCTTGAAGTGGCCAGATGATCCACACTGTATGCCAATGAGAATGAAGAAAGCATTTGCTAAACATATTTGGGAAACCCAGTCTCTCTTCTTTAGTCTGAAAGGATGTGAGTGTGACACTCAGAAATCCTAGAGACCATTTCTCCTCCTTAAAGGAAAACAGCATAACAATGAGTCTAACACCCGAGAAGGCATAATACAGACTTGGAAAGGAAAAGAGACTTTGATGGTCATTGTCAAACTGCTGTTGCAAACCAGAAATTCATTCTAAGATTTTCCAGTTATGTGAGCTCATAAATTATACCCATTTTAAGCACAATTGAGCTAGATTTTCTGTCATTTGCAATATAGTAAATAGTAGTTGATAAAGTTGGATTCTCTGTTTTATCACTTTTCTTTCCCAAATTCACCCGATTCTCCCTCCGCACCCTCTGAAAAATACATTATTATTGCCACTCCTAATCAAAAATGCAAATTGAATTATATGAATAGATGAACAGTAGGGAAGGGCATAGGAAGTAGAGGGACTGAAGTAAAGAATATTCCATATATTCAGTACAGGTTTCTAGCATGCTTTTTCTAAAATCAACTAACTTTCCCTTAAATATCACAGGATAGAATAACAGCTAAGAACATGGACTTTGGAGACAAACTACTTGAGTTCAAATCCCAGCTTTACTACATACTTAACCTCTCCTACCTCCCTTTCCTCATCTGTGAAATAGGTATAATAAGAGTACCAACCTCAAAGAATGCTTGCGTTTTGTTTTGTTTGACACAGGGTCTCAGTTTGTCTCCCAGGCTGGAGTGCAGTGGCACAATCATGGCTCACTGCGGCTTCAATTTCCTGGGCTCAAGTGATCCTCCCACCGCAGCCACCTCAGTAGCTGGGATTACAGGCCTGGCCAATTTTTAATTTTTTAATTTTTTTTTTTTTTTTGTAGAAATGGGGGTCTCCCTATGTTTCCCAGGCTGATCTCAAACTCCTGGGCTTGAGCATTCCTCCTGCCTCAGCCCCACAAAGTGCTGGGATTACAGGCATGAGCCACCATGCCCAGCTGGTTGTGATCCTTAAGTGACTTACCATGTATAAAGCAATTAGAAAATGCCTCACATATAGTAAGCACGTTACAAATGTTTGCCATTATTATTTTTCCTACATCTCAGATGTCTCACTCTGGCTTATGCTAGAGAAAGTTCACCAATCCTCTATGAGGAGTGCTTTCTGTGTGTAGCTGTTCTCTTTACCACAGAAGCGAAAGGCAATTCACGTTGTATTTTTTCCTCAACTTTCAAATGTTTTTATAAGCAAGATAAAGTTAAACTAAATATCAAGAGTAACCTTTTGAGACAAATGGAAGACATGGGTTATTGATTTCCATATCACATTAACTCATCTCCTTTTGGAGTAGGGTTTACTTAAGTCATTCAGAGAAAATTTGATTTTCTCCTTCTCTACCCTTTTGTCTCTTGGTTGTCAGTTAGGATCCTATGTATTGTAAGCAACATAAAATCCAATCAATCTGTTCAGACAATAAGGAAACACAGTGGCTTAAGTTTCTATTAAGTCCAGAGAGTGTCTTCAAGCACAGTTTGAGAACAAGGAGTTCTCTTGACTTTGCACTCTTCTGTGTGTAAGTTTCATATACAAGCTAGATTATCTGCTGGTGAAAACATGGCTGCCAGCAACTACTGAGGCTAAAGAAAGAAGGAAAAAGATCATTTATTTTCATGTCTATTTTTTTTTTTTTAAGTCATGAGCTTTGCTCTGAGTGATACATCTTAGGTCATTTGCATACTATAAGTCACAGTAGACAGGTAAATACCCTTTGCACCAATAGTTTTATCAAGGTACAAAATACTTAAACCAACTAACGATCTTGCCTGCAAACAGGAACAGGTGGAATCAATACAACCCAAGCAGCACGGCCACTGCAGAATGGAGCCATGTGATGCACTCAGAATGATCACCACCACTGTCTGCACCTCAGGGCACCTGGCATCTCCCACATGGCTCTTCCTGTGTGATACTGTCCGAACTGCCCACCTACACAACATACATATATAACTAGTACCTTATATTTGCTCAATAATTTATACTATATAGAGCATTTCACATATATCTGCTACTCCCAAACTATGAGGAAGGCAAAATAATATTATTACTAGAGTCATTTTAGGTCATACCCAAACTCAGACCTTGTCTAAGATTTTTAACATTTCTATCTTAGCAAACAAGGGTTCACCAAGCAATGTAGAATACCATAGATATGAACTACATAATCAACTTTGTTTTACCAGATACAAATAGAACACTGCCTTAAAAAGTCAGAGAAGGCCAGGCACAGTGGTTCTTGCCTGTACGCTCAGCACTTTGGGAGGCCAAGGTGGGAGGATCACTTGAACCTAGAAGTTTGAGACCAGACTGGGCAACATAGAGAGACCTCAACTCTACTAAAAATAAAAAAAAATAAAAAATTTTAACCAAAAAAAACCTAATTAGGTAGGTGTGGTAGAGCGTACCTGTAGCCCCAGCTACTTGGAAAGCTGAGGTAAGAGGATTGCTTGAGCCTGGAGATCAAGGCTGCAGGGAGCCGTGATTAGCCACTGCACTATAGCCTGGGCAACAGAGTGCGACCCAGTGTCAAAAAAATAAAAATAAAAGTTAAGGAATACATATTTCAAACACATTTGTACCTTTATAAAACCGGAAGCTATACTAGGCCACAAAAGAAGTCTTATGAAATACTAAAAATATCAATAAAGATGAAAATAAATGGAATAAAAATAAAAGTCTATAAAAGTCTGTAAGCCACGATATAAAATGGACATTATGTAAGAAGGGAGGATTTAACACAATTGAAGGAATAGAAAATATGAATAGACTTATAGCTACTAAATATATTAGACTGGTAGTAAAATATCTTCTTTCTCCAATCAAAGGAATCTATCAGGTCTAGAGATGCTTTTAGATGGGTTCATCTAATAGACAAGTAACAAGTAATTCAAGTCTAGTATAAATTACTCCAGAGCACAGGAAGAAAAAGAGCTCTCTGTTTTATCAGATCAGAAATACACAGAGATATTCAACACAAAGACAATACATAAAAGAAATATTTTAGACCTATTTTCTGTTGAAGAGATCCTCAAAAACCCTAAGCAAAATATTTAGCTAACTTAATCCAGCAATGTTTCAAAGATTCTGTCAAGCACATAAGACAAGGCAAGGCCACAGCCAAGGCCTGACAGTTGTGATCAGTAAAGACACTTGAAGCCACTTTTCATTTCAGGAAATGTACTTACAAAGACAGTGAAAGGAAGAGTAGTCAAAGGTGCCAACTCTCCATGGTCCTTGTCCACACACCAAAAGTGACAGCACTGGAACAAAGAGCCAATCCAATGACTGCCACACAAGTTGTGGGATATCCACTGCAGCTAAGCTGTTTTATGCTCTGTGACTCTTTCCTAAAGAAGACCAGATAGGAAACCTATGCCTCAAAAGAACCCAGGAAGGCAGGAGAAACTGTACCATTACTGCCTCAGCAGGGAGCTAGGAGGTGAGTAGGAGGCATCACCTCCCAACTCTCCTATCCTCTAGCATTCTGCAGATCACAAGGTGATCTTGGAAGACTCAGATAAGCTATATTGCAAACCTTTGCCCTTCTGGTCTATGTGAACATGTTCAAGGTCACCAGCAGCCATGAGGGAGCTGTTCCCATACACATGCATCATGGAAAAATCATTTTTACCTAGAAAACAAAATAGTATTAGAAAAGTTTTTCATGTAATTATCTACACAGGTTGTAGAAGCAAAACGTAATATTAACATCTTCACTTCTGGAAAAAAAATATATGTGATCAAATTCAATACCTGTTCCTATATGGTGATGGGGGGTGGGGCACTCAGAGCATCAGGAATTGAAGGAAACATCTTTAATTTGGTAAAATATATTTCCCTAAGCCTTACAGCAAATTTAATGGTAAAGTATTTGAAGCATTTCCCTTAAAAGCAAAAATAAGACAACAATGCTGGCCATCACCTCTCCTATTCAACACCATATGGAAGACACTAACTGGCTTAGAGATAACAGAAAGAAATCAAAGAATAACAGTTGAAACAAAGCTATCTTCATTCCTTCATAAAGCTCGTTTATCATATTGTTCAGATCCCAAATATCCTTTCTAAAACAAATACTAAAAATTGTCAATTGTTTAATCTCAATGGTGATGACACAAGAGTCCATTATATCAGGGGTCCCCAATCCTGGTATCGGTGCATGACCTCATTAGCAACTGGGCTGCACAGCAGAAGTCAAGTAGCAAGCAAGCTAGTGAAGCTTCACCTGTATTTACAGCTACTCCCCATTGTTGGCATTACCGCCTGAGTTCTGCCTCCTGTCAGATCACCAGCCATGGACATTAGATTCTCACAGGAGCACAAACCCTATTGTGAACTGTGCATATAAGAGATCTAGGTTGCACACTCCTTTTGAGAATCTAATGCCTGATGATCTGTCACTGTCTCCCATCACCTCCAGATGGGACCGTTTAGTTGCAGAAAAACAAGCTCAGGGATCCCACTGATTCTGCATTATGGTGAGTTGTATAATTATTTCATTATATATTACAATGTAATAATAATAGAAATAAAGTGCACAATAAATGTAATGCACTTGAATCATCTCAAAACCACCTACCCCGGCCTATGAAAAAATTGTCTTCCACAAACCAGTTCCTAGTGCGAAAAAGGTCAGGGACCTCTGCATTATATGATTGGTTTTTGTACTTTATGTTTACAATAATTTGCATTTAACATTTATTGTTTTAACTTAGAGTTTTAAAATTTTTGCATCTTGCTGAAGTATAAAATAATCTCCAAATCATCTCTTTAATTGATATGGTTTGGCTGTGTCCCTACCCAAATCTTACCTTACATTGTAGTTCCCATAATCCCCATGTGTTGTGGGAGAGACGAGATGGACATAACTGAATCATGGGGGTGGTTTTCCCCATCCTGTTCTCATGATAGTGATTGAATTCTCATGAGATCTGATGATTTTATAAGGGGCTTTTTCCCGTTTTGCTCTGCGCTTCTCCTTGCTGCCACCATGTGAAGAAGGACATGTTTGCTTCCCCTTCTGCCATGATTGTAAGTTTCCTGAGGTCTCCCCAGTCATGATAAACTGTGAGCCAACTGAACCTCTTTCCTTCATAAATTACCTAGTCTCGGGTAATTTATTAACAGCATGAAAATTGACTAATACAGTAATAATTCAAATGCAACTTAAAGAAATAATTTTAATCATTAACCCTTTAAATAACTATTAAGTAACAGCAATAAAGATCAATTAAAATAACATGTAATATAGATTAAAACAATGCCTTAAAAACAACTTCAGTAAAAAGATTGATTTCATATTTTGTAAATTTTTCTTTTGACTTATAGCTTAAGACATAACAGTCTAGAACAGAGCTGTCCACCTGTGAAAGTGTGGGCTCA
This sequence comes from Piliocolobus tephrosceles, assembly GCF_002776525.5. Lineage (NCBI taxonomy): Eukaryota > Metazoa > Chordata > Mammalia > Primates > Cercopithecidae > Piliocolobus > Piliocolobus tephrosceles. The sequence continues at coordinate 92,711,393 of NC_045447.1, read as the reverse complement.
GCTGGCTTCGAGATAGGAAAAGCAAGATCTGGTAAGATCGAAAATAAATTGTCATTTATTTTTTTTTTAATTTAATTTTTTTTATTATTATACTTAAAGTTCTAGGGTACATGTGCATAACATGCAGGTTTGTTACATATGTATATCTGTGCCATGTTGGTGTGCTGCACCCATCAACTCGTCAGCACCCATCAATTCATCATTTATATCAGGTATACCTCCCCAATGCAATCCCTCCCCCCTCCCCCCTCCCCATGATAGGCCCCAGTGTGTGATGTTCCCCTTCCCGAGTCCAAGTGAGCTCATTGTTCAGTTCCCACCTGTGAGTGAGAACATGCGGTGTTTGGTTTTCTCTTCTTGTGATAGTTTGCTAAGAATGATGGTTTCCAGCTGCATCCATGTCCCTACAAAGGA